>NC_041386.1:512829146-512836748 GCF_002162155.2 Triticum dicoccoides | reverse complement strand
ATTTTTCTCTAAGTCCTTAAGTTTTCACATTCTGGTCCTCTGTTCAACATGCCATAACTTCTCATCTGCTACTCCGTTTTGCGTGCATGAGATATCAAATTGTTTGTCTCGATGTGCTCTTCATTTTATTCCATTCCACCATGCTTGTTTGAGTCCATCTTGATGCCCTAATTACTGTTGCAAGAGTGCTTCATAATGTTAGGTGCTGATTCTTTTCAGTTTATGAGCATTTGTCATTTTTGCCATGATTAATGTGTGCTGCATATGAGCATGAGCTCTACATGTGTTTTGGGATATGCCATGCCATCTTTACAGGGGTGTATGCCATGTATTTTTGTGATCAATGTGGTAACTAGCACATGCATGCAAAGTAGCTCTCGTGATGTTGCTGATTTCAGGGACTTAGAATTCTTCCAAGTCATTTCCCTGATGTTATTTTTATGCCATGTATTCATGTTGCTACAGAGTGATCCATTCCTCTTTTGAGCATGTTCAGTAAGGATGATTTGGGCATATGGTTATGCTCTATCCATCCATGTCTTTGTTTGCAATTATGGAGTATCCTGGCATGACTCAATCTTACTCTACTTTTGCTATAAAATGTTCCTGGCAGATTGTTTAAGTGTTAATCAATTTTGCCAAGGTTGTTGTAGTTGATCCATGCATGCTATGAGATTGTTCTTGTCATGTTTAGCTTCTTCATCATGTCTTCTTGCTGGGTGTATGCTTAGTTTGTCATGCAACGCCTTGTGGTGAGTGCATCGAGATCGTAAATATGCCTTCGTAATTCTGTTTATGCCATGTCCGGTTTTCTGCTAAGTCTGAATCTGTTAACGAAACTTGCTATGTTTACATGGGTGCCATCATATTTTCTGATCCTTTTTGGCTTATGGTCAGTAAGGGACTTTTGTTATATGCTTTGAGTAGATTCATGCCATGCCTTTTATTGCTATGTTCTGATCCTGTAGCATGTTGTTATCTTGCTCTAAACATTGCTTCCTGATGTTAATTCTTGGCATGTTGTTATTTTCACTAAGTTTGAGATGTTGTTATCTTTTGCACTTTTGCCATGCTTGTTTGAACATGCTCTTGTGTGATTTAGCCGTAGCTCAGTGTTTATCTTTTGTCAAGCATCTTGAGTATATCACTGCCATGTGCTTTGTTGCTATGTTGGAGTGCAGTAGCTTAGTTTTTTGTTACATTCTAGGTGGCATCGTGTTGTTAATCGCAGAATTGTGCCATTATTGTTTTGCTTGCCATTTGCAAACCGTGCATCCGTTTCCGGTGATCTTTATATCGATTTCGACCGAAATCAACTCATCTTTCCAGCGGCACGCTTGGTTTGCAAGTTGAGGCCTAGTTCCATCTTTTCCTTCCGGAGCACGCATATGCATTGCATATCACATCCCGCATATCATGCCATGTTTTGCATCATGTTGCTTGCGCATTGCACCGTGGTTGATTGTGGTTTCCTTTGCTTGTGTTCTTGCCTTGGGTAGAGCCGGGAGACGAGTTCATGTTCGAGGAACCCGTTGAGTTCGTTTACGAGGATCAAGCTTTCGTCTTCTCGGAGAACTTTGCAGGCAAGATGACCATACCCTCGAAATCACTTCTATCTTTGCTTGCTAGTTGTTCGCTCTTTTGCTATGCCGCGATACCTACCACTTGCTATATCATGCCTCCCATATTGCCATGTCAAGCCTCTAACCCACCTTTCCTAGCAAACCGTTGTTTGGCTATGTCACCGCTTTGCTCAGCCCCTTTTATAGCGTTGCTAGTTGCAGGTGAAGATGGAGTTCGTTCCATGTTGGAACATGGATATTGTTTGGGATATCACAATATCTCTTATTTAATTAATGCATCTATATACTTGGTAAAGGGTGGAAGGCTCGGCCTTATGCCTGGCATTTTGTTCCACTCTTGCCGCCCTAGTTTCCGTCATACCGGTGTTATGTTCCTTGATTTTGTGTTCCTTACGCGGTTGGGTTATAATGGGAACCCCTTAACAGTTCGCCTTGAATAAAACTCCTCCAGCAAGGCCCAACCTTGGTTTTACCATTTGCCACCTAAGCCTTTTTCCCTTGGGTTCTGCAGACTCAAGGGTCATCTTTATTTTAAACCCCCGGGCCAGTGCTCCTCTGAGTGTTGGTCCAACCTGTCAGCCGCCGGTGGCCACCAGGGGCAACTCTGGGTTGGCCTACCGGAAGTTTGGACAATCCGGTGTGCCCTGAGAACGAGATATGTGCATCTCCTATCGGGATTTATCGGCACATCCGGGCGGCTTTGCTGGTCTTGTTTTACCATTGTCGAAATGTCTTGTAACCGGGATTCTGTGTCTGACCGGGTCTTCCTGGGAGAAGGAATATCCTTCGTTGACCGTGAGAGCTTGTGATGGGCTAAGTTGGGACACCCCTGCAAGGTTTTGAACTTTCGAAAGTCGTGCCCGCGGTTATGGGCAGATGGGAATTTGTTAATGTCCGGTTGTAGAGAACTTGACACTTGACTTAAATTAAAATGCATCAACCGCGTGTGTAGCCGTGATGGTCTCTTTCCGGCGGAGTCCGGGAAGTGAACACGGTTTTCGTGTTATGCTTGAACGTAAGTAGTTTCAGGATCACTTCTTGATCACTTCTAGATCACGACCGTGCTTTGCTTCTCTTCTCGCTCTCATTTGCGTAAGTTAGCCACCATATATGCTAGTGCTTGCTGCAGCTCCACCTCACTACTTTTCCTACCCATAAGCTTAAATAGTCTTGATCGCGAGGGTGTGAGATTGTTGAGTCCCCGTGACTCATAGATTACTTCCAAACCAGTTGCAGGTGCCGATGCTACCAGTGCAGGGTGACACAATCGAACTCAAGGAGGAGCTCAATGAAGATCGTGTTCGTTGTGTTGTTTCGTTTCCAGTTGATCAGTAGTGGAGCCCAGTCGGGGCGACGGGGGATCTATGCATTAGGGGTGGTCTTCTTTTATTTTGGTTCCGTAGTCGGACCTTGATTGTATTCTGGATGATGTAATGCTATATTTATGTATTGTCTGAAGTGGCCATTGTAAGCCAACTCTTTATCACTCTCTTATTCAGTACATGGGATGTGTAAAGATTACCCCTCTTGCGACATGCCTACAATGCGGTTATGCCTCTAAGTCGTGCTCCGACATGTGGGAGATATAGCTGCATCGTGGGTGTTACAAGTTGGTAATCAGAGCCTTCCCCGACTTAGGAGCCCCCTGCTTGATCGAATCGCTGGCGTTGTTGAGTCTAGAAAAATGTTTTGAGTCTTATAGGATTATATATATATATATATATATATATATATATATATATATATATATATATATATATATATATATATATCGGAGAGTAGGATTATTTTTACTCCTCAGTTCCTTCGTCGCTCTGGTGAGGCCTCCCGGCGTAGAGTTTTGACTCCTCTCTTCTCAAATTTCATGAATTTTTTTTAGGACCACGCGGGTATCTTGGAATCGTTCCGGTAGTTTTGTGACAAGAACATTGTTCTTGGTGCCTCCTGACATTTAGGGGTTGTGGCAGTGTCCCGGGGAGTTGAGCTCCGAGGTGTTGTCGTCACAATTTTATCGCTGCAGTTCTGGAATACCTGAGTTTCACCGACATCGAAAATCTCTTTTATGCAGTTGTTGGTGAGATAACCTCGACGCCACCCAGTACTAGGGCAGGAGTTTGGGAGTATTGCCATAACTTGTATAACGGATGCTTTTCGAAGGTTGAGGTAAATGATTTCCGAAGGTTTCTTGGTTATGTGTTGAAGGATGGATACAACTAGATGTAGGATTTGCTAGTTTTGTGTGAGATATTATGCTTCCCCTGTATCCCCAACACCTGATTGCATAATCGGAAAGTTTCGGGAGTTTATAAGTGGGAATTCGAGTAGCTCGTAGGATATCTTTCCGACAGAGGCATGATATGAGATTGGGGTTCGACGTCTAGTGGTCCGCCTATCCACGGTTGGTTTCACAGTGGTCTTGTTGTGTCTTAAAGAGTCCTTGGCTATGCTGACTCGGGGACGCTTCGTATGTCATGTGCACTGCCTTGTACATGATGGTGCTGTACAACCGAGCCCGTGTGGGCCCCACCATGAAAACTTCGGACGAAATCTCTATCATATGTTTGTTCCGGCTTATTTTGCAAGCAAATCCTTTGCTTTGTTTTCAGTTGTGGTATTCGAGTTTCTTCGATGTCAAATGTTGATTCCATGCCTCTTTCTAAATGGTGTTCTCATATTTCTATATGAATGCTAATCCTTCCTAATAATCGAGATTGTCCTGTCAATTCTTTCCAACCGGTGTGCTTCTCTTCAAGTGGATCCGATCATTTCAACATTTGCAAGATCCAATCTCAGTTCTTCTCAACGGTGTTCATTTCATTTGTCCCAAGCTGCCTTTGTTTTTCCCGCCCTCCCACCCTTTTTCTTCAAGGACTCGGATTTCTTAATCAAGTATCATTTTATTCATGTGAAGTCTCTCCATTCTTTTCCGTCAATATCCTTATCCGATGATTATTAGAAAGATTCTAACAGAGCTTCAAGTTCATTATTCTTCATGCTTTTCTTCTCCGGTGGTTTCAATTCAAGCTTTGTCGATCATAAACTCTCCTCGGTTCAAATGCTTTCTCATGTCGATGTACCTCTTAATCTTTCACTTCTCACTATTCTTTAGTTCTGGAGGGCTGAAGATATCTCGAAGATTCGTGTTTCCACTCTGCATCCGTTCAAGCTATTTCGAGGTCTTATCTTATTCAAGCCATTTAATTTAACCGGTGCTATCTCCTTTTCAAGTAATCGTTCAACTGTGTTTTTCTCTTGAGTGGGCCCTAACCCACAGGTCTTTCCCAGGATCTTACCTGACTCTTCTAATTTTACCGGAGCTATTCTCAAATCTTTCAAAGTTTGACGTAAGAATGAATTATCATCAGTCATATGTATTTCTACAAGATCTGTCAAATTCTTTTCATCGTTCACTCAACCTCTTCGCTTTTGATTCTTCCGAAGTGTCTAAATAATTCATGGTGGTGTTTCTCGTCGTCATTCTCAGATTTTGAAGACCAAAGAAGAGTTTTCCTCCAAATCTTGGTCCGTTCTCTCGAAGATGCGTAGTTCAAGCTTGATGCCAACCTCTCATAATTGTTTTGATTGTGAGTATTCTTTTCACCCATTCGGAGCAATTCAAGAGTCTTTTAGTTTGATTCTCCGAAGGTCATCATCTCGGGACTATTCATTCCAGCTTTCAGCTCTCGTTCTCCAAATCTTACCGGTGCATCATTCAAATATTCTCTAATCAGATTGTGATCTCTTTGTTTTCATATATTTATATTTTCTCAAGTATCTTCGTTCATTTCATAATTCTTCCCGGTGTTTCTTTATCTTTTCTTCGTTCATTTTCAATTCTTACGGCGGTTTGTTCAAGATTCCTCCTTCTATGTTATCACACTAATTAATTTGTTGTTTCCAAATCCTATCGGTGGTTCGTTGAAGACCTCTCTCAAGTTTGCGCTATATCCCTTCTTAATCCTTTTCAATGAGAATAAGTAGTATGCCAAATCCGTTGCTTGTCATCAATTTAATTGATGAATGATAAGCATAATGTAATTCTTATTCTTGTTTCATCCAAGTGATTAATTCCTGCTTTCCGGAGTGGTTCATCATATCACATTCTCGGTTCGATATGCTTTATCTTTTATTTTACAAGAGTTCCAAGCTCTCGCAATTATATCACCACGGAGATTCATCTTAATCATTGCAAGGATTCACCTTGTGTTTTCAACTTCTCTTTCCTTTTGTTTGATCATTCTTTTATTACTGGAGTTCTTCATGGAGGCTCTACATGATGGTTCATCAAGGATTTAATTCCTTCTTGAAGTTTTCATCGAGATTCTTTTTTAAGGAGCTCAAGTATTCTTCACCTTGCAATCCGGAGTGCAATTCTTTTTACCTTATCTTTTGAGGTGGTGTTATGTCTTTTTTGAAAAATTTCTCTTCGTGTTTCATGGTTCGCAAGTTGTCAAGTATGAGATATTTTAAATCCATTAATCTCTTCATTGGAGTTATCTTGGGTTATTTTTCACCTAAAGATTTCCCAAAGGATTCTTGCTATTTATGGTGGTTATAAATGAACCAAGTTCTTCATTCATCCTCCCGGTGGAATAAGTTTCTCGTCTCCTTGTTCATATCAATCCAATCTTTTGTTTTCCATAGTGGCAGAATTTCACCTCATAGTTTTGAGATGTTTCCCATAAGCCCACTGTAAGCTTACTCTTTTCGTTGTTGGTTTTCCAACAACTCCGTTCGACTTTTCTCCTATAGATGCTTTTTCAAGTTCATTTGAGGCAGAAGATGTGGTTTTCTCCTCCGTTCTTTTGATTCCATTCTTACATTCATTCCGGAGGCTTTGTATTGTTGCTATATTCACCCATCATCTCATTTTGTCAAAGATCATGTTCTTTTCGTGCTTGTCCATTTCCAACCGGAGTGTTGTGTCTATCATTCCTCTTCTAACCGGACTCTCATCCAAGTGCTTTCATTTTTCCAAGTTCATATTACTGCCCTCCATTTCCAAGCGGAGTGTTGTCATAATTGATCCTTATCATTCTTTGTACATCTCGTTTCATCCGGAGTGCTTGCATGTACTTCCTGTCCATTGCAACTCTTTTCTTAAGTCTTTCAACCTACAAGGTTCCCATAATGTTCTTTGTTCCTCTTTTCTAACGGACTGTTTTCAACTTTGTTCATCTCTGTCGTATTCTTCAAGTTGTTCAACATTTCAAGATTCTTTGGTTTCACTCGTTTGTCAAAGAAGCAACTTAGTTTTACCTCTTATCTTCCTCGGTGCCATTCTAGATCTCGGGACGAGATCCTCTCGTAGTGGTGGAGTGTTGTAACGCCCCGAGACCGTTGTGCCAGGTGTCTTCCAGTTATTCGCTGTTTTTGCCTTGTCATTTGTTTATGTGTCATGCATTTCTTATCATGTCATCTTGTGCATCGCATTTGCATACATGTTCGTCTCATGCATCCGAGCATTTTCTCTGTTGTCCGTTTTGTAATCCGGCGCTCCTATGTCCTCCGGCACCTCCTTTTGCCTCTTTTCATCTGAGGGTGTTAAACGTTCTCGGAATGGACCGAGATTTGCCAAGCGGCCTTGGTACACTACCGGTAGACCGCCTGCCAAGTTTCGTGCCATTTGGAGTCCGTTTGATACTCCAACGGTTAACCGAGGAACCGTAAAGGCCTCGTGTGTGTTGCAGCCCAACACCCCTTAAAAGTGGCCCAAAACCCTTCCAAAACCCCTCCATCCTCTCGGTCGTTCGATCATGATCGCGTGGCCGAAAACCGCACTCCATTTGGACTCTCCTAACTCCCTCTACCTATATATATGTCCTCTCCCCCGAAATTTCCGCAGATGAAACCCTAAAAATCCCCCCCACGCCGCCGGACATGTCCGCGCCCGCCGGACGAAATCCCGCCGCCGCCTCCCGGCCAATCCAGGGGCACCACGTGTCCCCCGCGCCTCCTCCCACCTCCGCAGCCACCGCCGGCCCGCGGAGCCCACGGCCGGCCCGCGTCGGGCCGCGCC
>NC_041386.1:512721902-512828530 GCF_002162155.2 Triticum dicoccoides | reverse complement strand
TTAAGTTTTCACATTTTGGTCCTCTGTTCAACATGCCATAACTTCTCATCCGCTGCTCCATTTTGCATGCATGAGATATCAAATTGTTCGTCTCGATGTGCTCTTCATTTTGTTCCATTGCACCATGCTTGTTTGAGTCCATCTTGATGCCCTAATTAATGTTGCAAGAGTGCTTCATAATGTTAGGTGCTGATTCTTATCAGTTTATGAGCATTTGTCATTTTTGCCATGATTAATATGTGCTGCATATGAACATGAGCTCTACATGTGTTTTGGGCTATGCCATGCCATCTTTACAGAGGTGTATGCCATGTATTTTTGTGATCAATGTGGTGACTAGCACATGCATGCAAAGTAGCTCTCGTGATGTTGCTGATTTCAGGGACTTAGAATTCTTCTAAGTCATTTCCCTGATGTTATTTTTATGTCATGTATTTATGTTGCTACAGAGTGATCCATTTCTCTTTTGAGCATGTTCAGTAAGAATGATTTGGGCATATGGTTATGCTCTATCCATCCATGTCTTTGTTTGCAATTATGGAGTACCCTGGCATGACTCAATCTTACTCTACTTTTGCTATAAAATGTTCCTGGCAGATTGTTTACGTGTTAATCAATTTTGCCAAGGTTGTTGTAGTTCATCCATGCATGCTATGAGATTGTTCTTGCCATGTTTAGCCTCTTCATCATGTCTTCTTGCTGGGTGTATGCTTAGTTTGTCATGCAATGCCTTGTGGTGAGTGCATCGAGATCGTAAATATGCCTTCGTAATTCTGTTTATGCCATGTCCGGTTTTCTGCTAAGTCTGAATCTGTTAACGAAACTTGCTATGTTTACATGGGTGCCATCATATTTTCTGATCCTTTTTGGCTTATGGTCAGTAAGAGACTTTTGTTATATGCTTTGAGTAGATTCATGCCATGCCTTGTATTGCTATGTTCTGATCCTGTAGCATGTTGTTATCTTGCTCTAAACATTGCTTCCGGATGTTAATTCCTGGCATGTTATTTTCACTAAGTCTGAGATGCTATTATCTTTTGCATTTTTGCCATGCTTGTTTGAACCTGCTCTTGTGTGATTTAGCCATAGCTCAGTGTTCATCTTTTGTCAAGCATCTTGAGTATATCACTTTCATGTGCTTTGTTGCTATGTTGGAGTGCAGTAGCTTAGTTTTTTGTTACATTCTAGGTGGCATCGTGTTGTTAATCGCAGAATTGTGCCATTATTGTTTTGCTTGCCATTTGCAAACCGTGCATCCGTTTCCGGTGATCTTTATATCGATTTCGACCGAAATCAACTCATCTTTCCAGCGGCACGCTTGGTTTGCAAGTTGAGGCCTAGTTCCATCTTTTCCTTCCGGAGCACGCATATGCATTGCATATCACATCCCGCATATCATGCCATGTTTTGCATCATGTTGCTTGCGCATTGCACCGTGGTTGATTGTGGTTTCCTTTGCTTGTGTTCTTGCCTTGGGTAGAGCCGGGAGACGAGTTCATGTTCGAGGAACCCGTTGAGTTCGTTTACGAGGATCAAGCTTTCGTCTTCTCGGAGAACTTTGCAGGCAAGATGACCATACCCTCGAAATCACTTCTATCTTTGCTTGATAGTTGTTCGCTCTTTTGCTATGCCGCGATACCTACCACTTGCTATATCATGCCTCCCATATTGCCATGTCAAGCCTCTAACACACCTTTCCTAGCAACCCGTTGTTTGGCTATGTTACCGCTTTGCTCGGCCCCTCTTATAGCGTTGCTAGTTGCAGGTGAAGATGGAGTTCGTTCCATGTTGGAACATGAATTTTGTTCGGGATATCACAATATCTCTTATTTAATTAATGCATCTATATACTTGGTAAAGGGTGGAAGGCTCGGCCTTATGCCTGGTGTTTTTTTCCACTCTTGCCGCTCTAGTTTCCGTCATACCGGTGTTATGTTCCTTGATTTTGTGTTCCTTCCGCGGTTGGGTTATAATGGGAACCCCTTAACAGTTCGCCTTGAATAAAACTCCTCCAGCAAGGCCCAACCTTGGTTTTACCATTTGCCACCTAAGCTTTTTTCCCTTGGGTTCTGCAGACTTAAGGGTCATCTTTATTTTAAACCCCCGGGCCAGTGCTCCTCTGAGTGTTGGTCCAACCTGTCAGCCGCCGGTGGCCACCAGGGGCAACTCTGGGTTGGCCTACCGGAAGTTTGGACAGTCCGGTGTGCCCTGAGAACGAGATATGTGCAGCTCCTATCGGGATTTGTCGGCACATCCGGACGGCTTTGTTGGTCTTGTTTTACCATTGTCGAAATGTCTTGTAACCGGAATTCTGAGTCTGATCGGGTCTTCCTGGGAGAAGGAATATCCTTCGTTGACCGTGAGAGCTTGTGATGGACTAAGTTGGGACACCCCTGCAGGGTTTTGAACTTTCGAAAGCCGTGCCCGCGGTTATGGGCAGATGGGAATTTGTTAATGTCCGGTTGTAGAGAACTTGACACTTGACTTAAATTAAAATGCATCAACCGCGTGTGTAGCCGTGATGGTCTCTTTCCGGCGGAGTCCGGGAAGTGAACACGGTTTTCGTGTTATGCTTGAACGTAAGTAGTTTCAGGATCACTTCTTGATCACTTCTAGATCACGACCGTGCTTTGCTTCTCTTCTCGCTCTCATTTGCGTAAGTTAGCCACCATATATGCTAGTGCTTGCTGCAGCTCCACCTCACTACTTTTCCTACCCATAAGCTTAAATAGTCTTGATCGCGATGGTGTGAGATTGCTGAGTCCCCGTGACTCACAGATTACTTCCAAACCAGTTGCAGGTGCCGATGCTACCAGTGCAGGTGACGCAATCGAGCTCAAGGAGGAGCTCGATGAAGATCGTGTTCGTTGTGTTGTTTCGTTTTCAGTTGATCAATAGTGGAGCCCAGTCGGGGCGACGGGGGATCTATGCATTAGTGGTGGTCTTCTTTTATTTTGGTTTCGTAGTCGGACCTTGATTGTATTCTGGATGATGTAATGCTATATTTGTGTATTGTCTGAAGTGACGATTGTAAGCCAACTCTTTATCCGTCTCTTATTCAGTACATGGGATGTGTAAAGATTATCCCTCTTGTGACATGCCTACAATGCGGTTATGCCTCTAAGTCGTGCTCCAACACGTGGGAGATATAGCCGCATCGTGGGTGTTACAGGGGGCTTTGCGGGCGTGTGTAAATGTGT
Source organism: Triticum dicoccoides (assembly GCF_002162155.2). NCBI lineage: Eukaryota > Viridiplantae > Streptophyta > Magnoliopsida > Poales > Poaceae > Triticum > Triticum dicoccoides. The sequence continues at coordinate 512,825,330 of NC_041386.1, read as the reverse complement.
CTTTATGGGCTAACGGGTTTGAATTAAGTGTGTTCGAATGGTGGTACGTAACGGCCCTTTACAAATTTGACTAAGATCCAGAATGAAATCAATAAAATTTTCAGAAGTTGGAACAAAAACGAAATGAAAAACAGCCAACTGAGTGTTCTCTCATGTATATCCAAATTCTGATGTGCATCAACTGAGTATTCTATCATGGAGTACTGTAAAAGGACTCATAACGAGTGTTCTCTCATGTATAACCAAATTCTGAGAATCAACCAACAACGTACATATCCAAACAACAATCTGAAATGTGAAGTTGTTTGATTCCATGAGCAACTCCAACCGTCAACCAAATAATAGAAATTGAATCATAAGCAGATTTCCCTTTGCTTAGGTTCGATTGGAATTTGCTCCGAGCTCCGCTGACCGATTCAATTCAAACAGAACTCTATGTTTTTTCTAGCAGATTGAGACTTCTACACTTTATTGAATGGAATATAATACATAGAGTGACTCAAAACAAAACAAAAAATACTGAGCACATGCGTGCTATGGTCGGCACTCGGCGCAGCGAGCAAATAGTTTGACCGGCTCACGTCTACCCGCTGACTTCAACACGCACATCTCACTGGCTGCTTCTACTCCAGTTTTGTAGCTGCATGCATGCAAGCCACACGTACGTACACATGCAACTTGCTTGCTTATTGACTAATCTACATATAATTATACTCATTAGTACTAGGAGTAATACGTAGTAACTGCATGCCTGATCGAGCATGCCGTTAACTAATTAGTTGCCTTGGTAGGCGGCAGGGGCTTGAGCACGAGGCCGTCGCCGCCCGGCCTCTCCTCGACGGCGTAGGGCATGTGTGTCCCGAACACATGGTCCCACGTCACGAAGAAGAGGTCGGAGAAGTTGTACCGGACGCCGCGCGGCATGTGGTGCACGCCGTGGTACGCGGCGCCGTTCCAGACGGACTGCAGGCGGCGCGGCAGCAGGCACACGCCGCAGTGGTTGTCGATGGCCTTCACGGTGCAGAGGGTGAGGAAGACGGCCGTGGCGCGCGGCGAATGCGGCGACAGGCCGGTGACGAGGACGGCGAGCGAGGCGCCGGCCGTGTCGGCGATGAGGACCTCGATCGGGTGGCCGTAGATGGCGCCGAACGCGTAGGGCACCACGATGCGGTGGTGCCACGAGTGGAGGTGCCGGTAAATGAACCGGTTGATGTGCGCCAGCCGGTGCCACGCGTACCGGTACGCGTCGAACACCAGCACAGCCACCGCGATCCGGGCCGCCGCCGTCAGGTACGCCTCCGCCCGTGAGCCGCCAGCGGCCTTGGACGCCGTCGCTCCTCTTCCTCCCGTAACCTGTGTATGTATAAGCTCGACGGTCAGCGGGTGCACAAATTAACGACGTGCATGCATGCATGTATAAATAAGATCAGTAGTACGTACCATGGCGAGCACGGCGAGGGCGGCGAGCTGCATGAGGTGCTGCATGAGGACGTTGAGGATGACGGCGCGCTTGGACACCATGTTCTTGCGGTCCTCCTCGTCCTTGGTGTTGAGCCTGTACTTGTCCATGAGCCGCGAATGCCCCAGCGCCGTGTGCACGCCGGCGTAGGCCCAGTACACGGCGATGGGCACGACGGCGGCCACGGTTTCCTCAGAGACCCTCGGCATCTCCATCTCAACAAGCCTCTTCGATCGATCACCGACGTACGTGCCTTTCGTGCGTGTAGGTGTGTGCTAACTGCAGACGACGTACTGTCTTGTGTCGATCTTGTGGCTGTGTGAGTAAACCTTAGCGCGATTTCCCTTGCTTATATACACCCAAGAAGTGAGAAGCCACGTGCGTGCGTGCGTGCGTGCATGCATGGCAGGGTTGAGGAATCAGGCCGTTTGACCGTGCAAGTCGTGGTTTGTGGTTGCCATGTTTGATTGTCGTCGTGGTGGTGTACATGTTTGACGGCGACGTATGTGGGACGTGGATCGGCTTGGAAGCGTGGAGCCCAACGGATTTGTCAAGTCAGTCCGTCGCTCGATCCCATCCCGCCGCCGGCCAGCAGCGACGGTTTCAAAGCCTTCCTTCCTCGCTCTACATACGGAGTTACCATTATTGACTCTTCATCAAATCTTCCAGATATCGCCGCGAGCCGAATTGCTTTCAACCATGTGAGTGTATTTTGTTGTACGTATATAGGAAGAATTTTAAGGGCTGCATGCAGAAATATGGACGTCAGACATGACACCGTTTGTCTTTTCTAGTACTACTAGTATTTTTTTTCTAGTAATACGTGTCTCATTAATAACATAATGATTTAATTACAAGCCAAGTAAACATCTACCTTCGTTCCTAAATACTTGTCTTTCTAGGCATTTCAACAAATGACTACATACGGAGCAAAATGAGTGAATCTACACTTTAAAATATGTCTACATGCATCCGCATGTAATAGTCATTTGAAATGTCTAGAAAGACAAATATTTAGGAACGGAGGGTATATTACAGGACTGAAAAAATAGAATAATCCTATGCAAAAAAACCAGCGCCTGGCCCTCTCCACTAAGGAAAAAGAGACAGATCACCTCTTCATCCGAGCTCGACGCGGCTCCATCGCTGATCAGCAGCTTTACGGATCTTCAAAGTAGTTTGCCTAAAACAAAATCATTGCCGTTGAAAGAATCGGACTGGGGCAACCTGTCCACGGACACGCCATCGAACTCCAAAATTGATACCCCCACATGACTACGACGTCGAAGGAGAAAACCAAAAGTGTCAGCATCTAACCATAAACCCAGCACAAGATGCACCAAAATTGCTTTAGTAGTCCTATAAGAATGCGTACACCTACACACATGTACCATTGATCCACATCCATGCGTACGCTCTTGGCTACCGGCCGGGTCGTTGCAGCGGCGTACGTAGACCCATTAGGCCATTGTTATTTTATTATTATTATTATTTTGAGAATCCATTGTTATTTAGGTAATTGATTGAATTGCGGGATTGCTAAATGTCAGTCGATTAAGACTTCAAGTGACAAAACATATAAAAAAAAGTTGTACAAATCTCCATGTAAAATCTCATGGGTATAGCATTGATTAAGGCTTCGTTAAGTCTTAGTCGACTGAGATTTAACAATCCTGTTTTATTTTTGGTAGGCCTCCTCACACATTAATCTTGGCTTGACCGACGAGGAGGCGACAGCAGCGGCTCCGTATGATAGCGGCTCGATATCTTGGGCAACAACTCTTCATTCCGATCCTGGTGACGGCCCCGACGCCGAGTCCAGATGCTGCAAGCCCAACGCCGATCTTCATCAGGAGAAGGGCCCCACTGCTGCCAACACCGGTTGCACCCAGGCAAGTGGCGCTCAAGGCCAGGAGGAAGACCCTGGCTCCAGGCTTCTCCCTCAACCGTCGAAGTGCTCGTCTACACGCCAAGAGCAGGGCCACACCCGTGGCAAAAATGGCGGAGCTGATCCTCTGCCGCAGGGTTGGAATTGTGAGCGATGGAACCCAAGTCACGGAGGAAGCAATCATCAAGTTTGCTGAACTCTTCAGGGGCCAACTCCCCCCCTATTGCCATTGGCGCGCTCCGCGCCCTTTTCCGGTTGGACTGCGACCTTGCGACGGCCGTTGAAGAAGCGTTGATCGAGCACGGCGGTGCTGATGGCTTGGACCACGAGGGACCGAGCAGGTGGACCGCACGGCTGCTGTCTGAAGCGTTAACAGCAGTGTCTTCTCAGAGTTCAATTTAGATTCCATGTTAGACCAGACTATCTGCATATGTGTGGGTGTTGGTGCGCCATGTTGGTTGCCCATGAGTTGCTTTGTTTACTGTTGTTGTCTGTGCTACTCCATGATGATCAACGCTTGTTATTTGAGTTTATGCTCCTGGTGTCTGCTCTACATGGCACCCTTTCTCCTATCCTGGTACTGCTGGAGCCACGCCGGGCTGCTGTGGACGGGAGACTGCTCTCTGATGTCAGCTGCTTGGCCATGTTAGAGCACAACCTGCATGTTATTAGCTAGAACGTCAGGGGACTGAACTGCCCAGATCGTAGAGCAACTGTGCATGAGACCATCAACGCCTCTCCCTGTAATCTCCTGTGCATCCAAGAATCTAAATTAGCAAACCTCGATGACGCTACTGCTGTCTTCCTTGGGGGATTCAGACTCAAGAACTTCGCAACTCTGCCTGCTGTGGGCACGAGGGGCGGCATCATTTTTCTTTGGAACGGAGATAGCATCGAAGCTTCGGACATCACCGTTGGAGAGTTCCATCTATCCGCGACGATCAGGCTGGTCCACACCGAGGTCTCCTTCAAGCTGACAACTGTCTATGGGCCAACGAATAGCAGCCGTAAGGATGATTTCTTCGCGGAAATTGTGGCGCAGAAGCCGGCAGCGGGGCACCTGTGGCTGGTGAACGGGGATTTCAACCAGATTTATAGAGCGAAGGATAAGAACAAGCGGAACGCTAACATCTCGCGCATAAACCATTTCCGCAGCACCTTGGACGCTTGTGAGCTAAAAGAGATCTATCTTCAGAACCGCAAGTTCACATGGAGCAACGAGCGCATTGACCCCACCCTCTGTAAGTTAGATAGTTTTTTCTGCAACCCTGAGTGGGACCTCCATTTTGGTTCTCATGTGCTTTCTGCCATGACGACCTCACTCTCTGACCACTGCCCATTGTTCCTGTCCAGCGATTGTGGCCCTAAGCGCCCCCGCAAATTCAAGTTCGAGAACTTCTGGGTCAAGCTTCCGGGGTTCAGGCAGGTGGTCGCTAAAACTTGGGCCTAGCCTACCGCGCACTCGGAGCCATGCCGGATCTTTGCTGAGAAACTTTGGCGCACCGGGGTAGCCCTCCGGCATTGGAGCAACGGTTTCTTCTCAGATGCAAAGCTGCAGCTCACCATGGCCCAGGAGATCATTGTCAGGTTGGACATGGCCATGGACTTTCGGCCACTTTCTCCGGAGGAGAGGGAGTTGAGATTGAGACTGAAAAGAAGAGTGACTGGCCTTGCTGTGCTAGAGAGAGCTAGAAAGCGGCAGGCTTCACGGATTACCAATTTGAAGGAGGGCGATGCGAACACCAAGTTTTTTCATCTAAAGGTTAATGCCAGAAGAAGAAAGAACTTCATCAAACGCCTGCGAAAAGGGACGGGCTGGGTAACGACTCATGAAGACAAAGCAGCGGTGAGACGCATGACCACTTCTCGACCATGCTTCGCAAGGATGCTCGGCCTGAGAAGGACTTCAACTGGGATAGGTTTGAGTTTGCCCAATGCGAATTGACTAGCTTGGCTGAGCCTTTCGAAGAGGAGGTGCTGGACGCAATTGGGGACATGCCCAAGGATAAAGCCTCTGGCCCAGACGGCTTCACGGGCGCCTTTTTCAAGACCTGTTGGGAAACAATCAAGGCAGACCTCATGGCCGTAGTAAACGGTTTCTCAAACCTTCGAACAGAGCACTTCCAGTGGGTCAACACGGCAAACATTGTGCTCATCCCAAAAAAGGATGGGACGGAATGCATCTCAAATTTTAGGCCATTTAGCCTCATTCACGATGTGGCAAAGATTATGGCAAAGATGATGGCTTCCCGACTTGCCCCTTTCATGCATACGCTCATCTCCTGCTCCTAGACTGCTTTCATCAAATCTAGAAGCATCCATGATAATTTTATGTATGTGCGCAACATGGCGAGAAGGATGCACCGTCTCAAGAAGCCTACGCTCCTGTTTAAGTTGGACATCAGAAAAGCCTTCGACTCTGTGCGGTGGGACTACCTGTTGGAGCTTTTGCGACGCTGCAGCTTCCCGACGCGTTTCAGAGATATGTTGGCCGCTCTTCTTCACACGTCATCCTCCAGAGTCCAGCTTAATGGTGTTCCGGGTGAGCCTATCTGGCATGAGAAGGGTCTCTGCCAGGGTGGCCCGCTCTCGCCGTTGCTTTTCGTCCTGGCAATCGACCCTATTCAGAGCATCCTTGACACCGCCATGAGGCAGAGCAAGCTACACCAGGTCAGGGGAAAGCTATCTGCATGCGCACCTCCTTATATGCTGACGATGATGCAATCTTTGTTGCCCCTTTCAAGGAAGATATCCAGCAGCTTACTACCCTCCTTGAAGGCTTTGGGGACGTAACCGGCCTTGTGACGAATCTGGGAAAAACCATGGTGGCTCCAATTCGATGCTCCGAAATCGACCTTGACGATGTCCTACAGTGCTTCCCTGCAGCTCGCTCCAACTTCCCCATGCGCTATCTCGGCCTACCCCTCTTGATCCATCGATTAAGGAAGATCGGCCTGCAGCACCTCGTGGATAAGGCAGCTGGTAAGCTAGTGCCATGGCAGGGTCGCCTCATCACCACGGTGGGCAGGTCTGAGTTAGTCAAGTCGGTGCTCTCTTCCATTGCCACCTTCCATGCCACGGCCTTGAAGCTGCCGGAGGGAACTATCTCCGCCTTTGTGGGCATCGAGAGAGCCTTCCTTTGGTCGGGCTCGGACAAAGTGTCTGGAGGATAGTGCAAGGTCAGTTGGCGGCTGGTTTGCAGGCCTAAGCGTCTTGGTGGTCTCAGTATCCTTGACTTCCACATGTATGCTCGGGCACTGCGGCTTCGTTGGCTTTGGTATGAGTGGAAGGAGCCACATTGGGCGTGGGTGGGGTACGGAAACCCTTGTGACTCCGCTGACAGAGCCCTCTTCTACGCTGCGACGACCATCACTGTGGGGGATGGTCGGAAGGTCCGGTTTTGGCATTCCCCGTGGCTCAATGGAAAGAAGCCCAAAGATCTCGCACCTATGGTCTTCGAGATCTCTGCCAACGAGAACAAATCTGTAAAGGAGGCCTTGCTTGAAAACAATTGGATCCGGTGGATCAACCTTTTGGGAGGCCTCTCGATGGAGCACATCGAGCAATTTTGCGGCCTCTGGGAGAAGATTCAAGATGTGCACTTGCATGACAACATTGCCGATGATATCAGATGGAACCTCACCGCCAACGGGCACTACTCAGCGGCCTCGGCTTACAAGGCCCAGTTCGAGGGCTCTATCATCTCACCCATGCCCAAGATGATGTGGGATAGTTGGGCACCACCTAAGTGCAAATTCTTTGCCTGGCTTGTTATCAAGGATAGAGTCTGGACCGCCGATCGTCTTCAGCGGAGGGGTTGGCCAAACTGCAACTTATGCCAGCTTTGCAAGAGGGAACCGAAGACCGCGGCGCATCTCCTCTTCAAATGTAGGTACTCCACTCGAATTTGGAATGTGGTTAGAGCTTGGGTGGACGCGCCGGAGTTGGATGTAGCGGCATGGACCGGTATACCCTCGGTCAGCGAGTGGTGGACTTCGGTGGTTCTCACTCGTGGTCATAGGAAGAAAGCGGTGTCTTCTCTTATCATCCTTGTTTCTTGGGAGGTCTGGAAAGAGAGAAACACAAGAGTTTTTCAGCAAACTTGTAGGCTGCCATCTGTGGTGGTCGAAGGCATTAAGGCAGAGGCGAAGAACTGGATCATCGCTGGGGCTAGGCACTTGGGTTCTTTGATGCCGCGAGAGTAGGCTAAATTTTCATTGTGAAGGAGTAATGACCCTCGTAAGACCTTTGTTACTCTGTTACTCCCTTTCTTTTTAATGAGATGGGGCAAAGCTTTTGCCTCCGTTTTTTAAAAAAAAAAACTCTTCATATCGTAGGAAGGGGCTCTACAGGCGTTCGCTTAGTGACGATGTCCGTGTTCTTGTTACATGCTTCCTCGGTCCATTTCCGTCCTTAGCGCTGCCGCCGCCGGCGACGACGTCCGGGTTTCTACCGAGTAGGCAGGCAGGCCCCATATCGATCAGGTTGGACGCCCGCGAATGCATCCAACTCAACGACGAGCAAGTCAAGCACAACTCTCCCGCGAGGCCCAAAGATATTTCTAGCCAGTGAACACTTCGCATCCATTCTATCCCTTTGTTGCATGGCATGTTGGCTATTGCTGGCTAATGTGAATGAGTCGGTTTCGTGCCAAGATTCTGTTAATTTTGTGAAGAGCCTGGCATCACCGGAGTAATATACTTCCTTCATTCCATAATGTAGTGCATCCATGCTTTTAGAGATTTAAGTTTGACCATAAACTTAACCAACATGGGCAACCACGGCTCGAAAAGCGCAATGGACACTGGATAGAGGCTACGTCAATTAATTTGGATCAGAAGGAGTACTAAAAAATGCATGGCTGTATTATGACCCAGTGATGAAATAAAATAAGGCATCAACAAAGATACATTCAGCCTATAACATTTTACCGTAACTTAGTTCCTGCCTGGCGCACCTATAATTTTGCAAAATCATATGTTAATGTGCTCACATGAACCAAGCACGTGTGATATCTACAAAGCAGGACAAAACAAACAGGAAGGAGGACTTGAACCATATCTAGCAAAAGGAGGACTCAACCATCTCAAGAAAAAGACGGACACAACTATACAATCATCTAATCAGCATATATTACATTGCCACATCTGTATGGGCATGTTCAGATGCTCGGTAATCCAGCATCAAGTCAGTACAAAACCACACTAATCAAGAAAACTGCCGATACAGCAAACACCACAGGCCAGAGTCTCAGACCGTCTTCTCGGGAAAAGGAAGCACAACAGTCATGAGTCGCTCTACAAAATTGCGACAGACATATACTACATCCCATGATAATCTTCTGCTGTTTGTTGTGCCACCAGCACAAGATGTCTCCTGCGTAGGAACAACCTCCAGAGTTCATGCTCCTACATCCATCTTGAGGACAACGAGGCAGGGAAGGAGATTCAATGTTTCTTTTGACCTCCTGTGTCGGAATCATCGGGCAGCAGATCTCGCTGCAATTAGATAGATGACCAGCTTTGTCTCTAACTCAAGACATGCCGTTTCATTTGAGGGAGTCCCATTGATGCCCCATGACTGAACTGTCGGTGCCTGAACTGTCGATGGTCTTTTTTTGAGAACTAACTCTGTCAATGATCTTCTGCATGCCAGTCAAATCTTCTTCGTACCCGATGATCTGCATGACAAACCAGAGGTTACATGACCTGAGCGGTCATGCCAGTTGTGACCTGCCAAGGGGGAAAGTGTTGGTTGTACGGTACAATGCGCACCTGAGAATCTGTCTGCGTTTCGCTGAAAGGTAGATAGGGAGTTGGGACAGGGGCCCGGGTGGAGTCTGGGCTCTTGACATTCTTGCCAGGGGGCATGTGTTGCTTCTGTGGCCTGAAGGGAACACATGGTAAAAAGGAATTATTTGAATGTGCAGGCGAGTGATAAGACAGAATACGTTTCCGATGTATACTCATAACAATTACCAGTTATTTGAGCGGGTTTTCATGTCATTGTATAGGGAAGTGAAAGCATTATCTGGCACAGGTTGAGGTTCCTCGTCTTGACCTACAACATAAGCATCAAGTGCAGGATCCTGCATTGGCCGTTAAAAAAGGTGTGAAGTTGCCACTTATATTCAAATTCCTATAAACATGGCATGCTGTGCAAATAGTAAAGTACATGAACCACATACCCTGGATGACTGAACCAGTAGGTCCTCAAAGTCCTTTATGGAGTCTGCAACACCCAGAGCAGAGCTGCTGTCCGAATGTTTCTCCGTTCGTCCAATATTTGTAGATGTATCATTAGCCTTGGCTGTTTCGGATCGTCTTCTTTTGCTAACAGAAGAAGCAATTTTCTCCTCACTAATAGAGGAGCCTGCCAAGCTATCATGGTGAGTCTCGTGACAAGAAAATATTCACAAATTGTGCAATGACAATTACCTGAGCTGTGTTTTGAACTGCTTCTTGGTACTTGAGGTTCACTAAGTGGCTCAGGGCAATCAAATTTAGAGGTCGTATTGGCGGCTTGTGTCGGAAATTGACTAACAATGCACATACCGGCATCCTTGTCCTGAGAAGTAGGTGGTTTCGGCTGAAACTGGTCGTAAGGCATAATGGTGTCCTGCGATGACAATTTGTTGTGCTGTTAATCAATCCCATGCAACCTATCTATCATAAATAAGAAAATAATTGGCAGGCAAAATTTGGTTATGCTCAAAACTATGCATGAAAAAAGGATACCTGTCTCACACATTCGAAGAGCCACTCTATGGTAATTGTTGGAATTCTCTTATTATGGTATGCCTCGTACTTTGGACCGCTCGCAAATTTACAGATAAGATGGCTCACTCTTTTTGATGCTTTCTCTGTGAATTTAGCTCCTAGAGTAAGACAGAGGTTCTTAAGCAGAACTCTATCTTTCTCATCATACTGTGAAACACAGAAACGGAAGTCTTCAAACCCTGGCAATGGGATGCGACACCGCAAAGGAGAGAAGATAGGATGACTTCCAACATCTTGCAAGTGGCCCACCTGTACAAGAATTTGTATGTAAGAACTGGAAGCTTATAGAAATTTGCAAGTAGAAGTGCAGGGTATGATGGACCATCTGCTTCTTGAATACAGAATAAAGAAGCAACCATGAGAACATAAACATGCACCTCAATACATGAGGCTATCCATTGAGTTGAAACAACGGTCGAATGAGAATAGTCACATTGCATGCTGTTCTGTCCATGGCACTCAATTATGAAATCCACACCAGTTGCTTGTGCATCATCCACGACCATAGTGCCTCCCCCTTTTCTGACCCAATCGATAACCTCCGGTCTCTGATTAAGATGGACATAGGCACTTCATCAACAGGAAAGCAAATAAAGTGGCAAACAAGGCAAATGGTGAAAAACAAAGGCACTGCATCCATGAATATGATTAGGCATTTTTTAACTCTGGTGTACTACACCTAGCAACTTCACTGAAAAGCAATGTCTTCACAAGTTGATGGATGAGCCTCTAATATTATAAAGTGATAACAGCATAATTTACTGTTGGTCTGCTTGTCCCAGTAATAGTATGATCTAGTAAAGGTTGAACCCAAGTGGAAAAATTGACAGCGCTAATCAAGAAGTGATACTGGTAAAACAGATTAAAATAATTACACCATAGCATACCCGGTCATGAGAAAATGAATTTGAGAAACAAAATGTTCTCCCTTCGAAAATATTTGAGGAAGTGCTACGCTGTGAATTTGCTGCAGAAGTTGCTTTGCCAGTACTGGTCAATCCATTTTGTTGGCTTGATTTTGCAGACCTAGTTGCTGCTCGGGCATTATTCATGTTTTCATGTTTGCCCTTGGCTGGTTTTCTTTCAGATGACGGATCTTTTGCGAGCTGCTTATCATGTGAATCGCTGACAGTTGGAACATGGAATATTCCATGTGAACTTTTGGCTGCCTTTGTTTCACGTGTAGCAGCAGATTTTTCCATACCCACAAACGGAAATTCTGAGTTCAGAAGATAGAAAATGAATATAAAACAAAGTCAGCCAGGACAACATGTTTTTTGGTGACCCATTCAACAATCTGAAATACAACTAAATCTGATGCTTCCGTACCTTTCGAGAGTAACTCGCTGGCCAAATGAGCTGTGGATACTTTGACTTCCGTTTTTATTTTATTGCAGTCTTCTAACCATTTTGCCTTTACCACATTTATCACACCCCAAGCAGCAAGGCGTCTTACCTCTTTTTTTTCTCTGCTAAGGCAAATAAGCATCATTAACTGTAATTGCAACCAGTTAATACAGAACTTAGTATATGCAGAAGAAACGGTGACATGAACTTACTCCTCTGAAGGTGCACCTAGAATAATATGAGTAAGCCTCTCACTCAACATAACATGCCGGGATCCACCACCATTACGTATCATCATGACTAACCTTGACAATTCTTTCTCCTCAAAACCCACAAGAGAAATTCTGCAATTTGATAAGTACAGATCGTCATCTTCAGCCTCTGAATCCTCAGCTACATGACTCTCAACCGGCATCTCGTTTGTCTCTTGTACACAAGGTGCACCGACAATATCAGTGGTACAGATCGTTGAAGCATAACCAGAAGAAACTGGCACATACTGTGACATTGATACTGAATCATCAACTGATACTGCTGGAACAGATTGAAAACTTGCACCACTCATCTCTGGGTTCCGTTGCTCTTTAAGGGAACCCTTTATGCCATTATAATTAAAAGAATTCTGGCCAATGACATAGGCACTTTCATCTAGATAAGCTGTGTTCCCAACAAAAAAACATGAGGTTAGTTTTTAACCTTACTAGCTCATTTCTATTGGAGAAACAAGACAATATCAGCATCAAAGTCAACGAAACGCCCATGCATCTTGATTATTACCTCTTCGAGCAACAGATTGGTCAACCCATCTCCGATCCACAATGTGAATATTACCCCATTTTTTAGCTACAAGATACTTGTCACCGCCAGGTTCGTAATAACATGTTAAGAAAAGTTCCCTCAAGATTCGATTTCTTGATAAATAAGAGAGATACATGTAGCAAACCAGTGCGCTATTTTTGAGAAAGTTGTACGGGAATTGGAGAACATTTATCGAATGTGAGACAACATGTTCAACCAACTATAAAGCAAAAAATTAACTCTGATAGCCTGATGTTTCATATCAGTGTTTCATCGTTGGAATAAATACAACGTGCCTTAAGGAATTCAGAACTGACCTTTCTAGCCTGTTATCTGAGTGCGCTTGCATTCCTGTATGAGAGTATGTGTGCATATACCTCCTACAAACTAAGTTGGTGTATGATTTTGCTGTCGAGTGCCCAGACATACCGCTAATTCTGAAATTTAGTCACATTTCTGCCGATGTGTCGACAACTCTCACAGGTGCCTCACTCGTAAATCGTCATTGGGACATCTTTACATGCTTACATGTGGCAGACCAAAGCACCAAATCTTTTAATGCAGAGCTTAACTGCTTAAAGTGAGACATGAGCAGCATTGAAATTAATTGGAGTAACATCCCCTTTCTGCTCTATTCGCTGTTTTATAGCAGTGTGTGAAACAAATACGGGTGGAGGATCACACCACTGGTCAATTAACAAGGAGGTATCTCAAGACCTATTCCACTAAAATTCAAAAAGGAAAGAAGCCAGTGAAAATAATTTGTCAATTTGATCAGATGAAATCTTAAACTGTGAGCAAAAGCAGAAAACACCAAAAGGATATATTTGCAACTAAATGAGTGCACTTTTTTGTAAGATTTGCTGAATACTGGCCACCATTCTGCTCTATTATTTCCATCAACTCCTTCCGTTTATCTGATTAAACAAAAGAAAATGGGGTAAGACAAATGAAGTAAACAAACATCCAACAGGATAAAGCATATATTGCCAGATGTAGTGGCGAAGAGATACTAGTGGTAACTTCTTCTTAAATGCCACAGATTTTTTTTTCACATTGCTATGCTGACTGTCGAGCAGTTCATTTACCAAAACCAGGACCAGTTCATACTAGCTAGTTAGCAGATTCTGGTTGGTTTTCAGTGTAATTGCTGCGGCAAAATTTCAAGCACCTAACGCAGTCATATATCTGCCAAAAATTGCACAAGAACCACCTGTAAACTGTCTGGTTTGGTTCAGTTCCAAGTCAAAATTGAAAAATTGCCAATTCACGGCTGATAAGTGATTTCGGAAAGTGCATAAAGAGTGAAAGAAAACACAGAGCAGCTAGGACAAGATTGGGCTAATTCAGAAAATCCACCCAATTTTCATGGTCAGGGATCTCAAGTACTGCCACCATCGACCAATTTTCTGCAACTATTGGTAACATCTGCTGCCGGTCTAAGCAGCTTGGCCAAATCAATATTCATTATCATATTTCATTTGGTAAAATTGTTCCCACAGTTAACAACTACAATTTTTTTAATAGAGATGCAAAATAAAAGTATATATTGGTTGAAAGAAGGTCAAAGTTGCTTCCAGCCTTCCATCGCCGGGTCTAAATACCTGCATCTAGTTTGGTGACATATCTATTCAATGGTTCAACTAAGTAAAAGAATTAACAATGAATCATTCAAGGTTTGTTAGGCACCAACCTGCATCTAGTTTTGTGATGCATATATTCAACCCAGTAAAAGGAAGAATCCTGTAAGGTTCATGAGGCACAACACGATGTTCGATCCAGCATTGCTCCAACCAGTTCATATTGACAATAGGCTTCTTCAGGCTATTCACGGCCCACTGCAGTACACAAAAACATTGAAGCACGTCCCCGTTAGTCAGCCCAACAGTATCGACCCTCGAACGACATGACACCACAAAACAATTCTTGCTTCCAGACTAAGGTTAAAGAAGGTAACAGAAACCAGTAACTAATGTTGCCAGCTTTACAGCAAAAGTGCCTCCAAACATAAAGAAACCCTATAGGTGAACTTATAATAGGGAAGCTATACAAACCTGGCATGAAAAGAGCAAACAGCTAAATATTACGAACAGCCCTGACGAGTTGAACGAAACAGCTCTGCTAAGCATTGAGAATGACGACCACAAAATAAGCAGTTAAAACAAATAGTATTTTCATCTACGATTTGCAACACAGATGATAAAATGCCAACAGCCTAGAAACATATTTTGTTTAGATTGTAGGCTTGTGGCGAGCTGGAGATCAAATAAAATGGGCTCCATCAGATTTACGGCTTAGTTTGGCATGGTAGCAGCATATAATCTGTGATTTCAGTTTATAATTTTGGTAATCTTAATAACCTCTTTTTTCTAGCTATCAAATAAATGTCCCATAAAACGTTGAAATTTTTTGAACTAAATACATTCGGCTGCAAAAGCAGCTCCAAACTAGTGATCACACATGCTACAAATACATACAAAAGAAATCATCAAAGGAATCCTTAGAGACTCAAACGGAGGAGATGAAAGAACATGTGTGAACAGAGAATTTTAGATCCATAAAGGAAATGTACAAAGCTGAGGGGCGTAGCAGAAAAGACTGAAGACGACTACATGGAAAGATGGTTGACTTGAGATTCTGACTATTTTCATGTTATGTCTCATACACTCTTGCTAATTTCCTATTGTAATTCTCACATGCGTCTGTTGCAATTTGCAAGATGCACTGCTACTCATGTGTGGATCAAACTAAATTGTACCCCCTGCATTGGGTTGATACCTCTGTATTTTCAGCATTCTCTG
Source organism: Triticum dicoccoides (assembly GCF_002162155.2). Taxonomy (NCBI): domain Eukaryota; kingdom Viridiplantae; phylum Streptophyta; class Magnoliopsida; order Poales; family Poaceae; genus Triticum; species Triticum dicoccoides. Next base: position 512,810,258 of record NC_041386.1, on the reverse strand, counting down.
GTGTGGGCTACCTAGAAGATGAACTTTGGGTTCGCCAGTTTATAGTTTTCAATTTTATTATGAAAACTGGGATTACTTGCACAAAAAATAATATACAGTTTGCCTCAGGTTCCTCTTAATCTACTACCCCTATAAAAGCACAAAGTGCAGAGACCCAAAACTTAATCCTATCCATCTAATCACACCCCTATGGTTCAGATTAGTCACTAAAACACGTTTGGTCTAGAACAGGTGTTTAGCCACTCCACGTTTACCCTACCCCCCTGAAAAAAACTGCTACCTGCACGCCTGCGCCCGAACGGACGTTGTTCCTGCTAGCCGCCCCCACGACTCCCTCCCCGTCCTCACCAGGCCTCATCGCCTCCCTCCCCACCCCTATTGCCGAACTTCACCGCTGTCACTACGACGTGGGGTTTGGTAGATCGAGATCGAGAGGAAGCGGGTGACCCAGGAGAGAGCAGTCAGCGCCTCGGTAGGACGAGCGCGACGGCGGCTGGAGGAAGCTCGTGTCTTTTTACGCCACCCCTCCCCTACACGCACCCGCACGCCTATCCCCTCGCTCCGGGAGGTCGAGGACGGGCTCCTCCGGCAAGCACGGGGCGCTGATGGTCTCTTTCGCCCATGGTGGGATCTGCGCGTCGGCAGCTGCAGGAAGGCAAGGATCTGGACGTGCTCCACGACCACCACAACCAAGGCAGGGAGCGCTGCTCCGACCTCCTCTCCTATGGCTCCAAGTCTGACGACGCCCACGACCAGGCGTACTCCCCTCCAAGGTATGAGGAACATCGTATACAGATTCCTTCAGCAGTTTTTTGTGACGGAATTGTAGAACATCTATATTTGCAAATTCTGTACTTTGTGGTTATGTCAATGTAGTGAATTAGTTTGCCAAAAAAGCAGTGAATTTGATGTGCCAGACTGTTGTCAGTACCACTCAAAGTGACTGCATTTTCATCCCTTTTCGTTTTCCCCTTTGGCTCTGGCGACTTTGACCATGCACAGATAGTTCAGAAAGAAACAGGAACACAAGGCCATCACAGAACTACTTTTACAACAGTATAAGAGATACATACCCTTTAGCTATTGAACTATATAGCAGTGAAAAGGTTTGAACTATTTAGCTCCCGGACAATCAGTTTGACTTCATGTCCATATGTGACCAAATAGTTTTAGGCTGATAAGTATCACTAGAACCAGCCTGAAATTTGACCTCTCGGAACATGAAAAGCAGAGGCTTACTTCAGCAGCACATGGTCAGTTCCCCTCACCGGCTACCATCTGTCTCAGATTTTGATTTTGATTTTTTCGGGAGATTTCAGGATAGAAAGGCAGCTTTGGAGAGGGGTCGCAAAGATCAAGGCTATTGTGTCAAGTACTGTGCTCAAAACGTCCATCGGGTGCATCCATCTCGCCCCAGTTCATCACCGACCACCAAGCGACTTACATCCACTGCGATCATGGATGACCCCGTGAGACATTGTCGCCGTCCTATTCTTCCAGATACAATGAGCCGATTAATACAGTATTTTGATATGCTAATCACGCTTCCGTTTCACTAAATTCCCAGAACAATACTACTTACTTTCTACTAATAGTGTTCTGTCAACTGCAAAAATCAGAATTATCGCAACATTTTCATGATCTATATTCCAGCTTTTAGTATATGGTTTGTTTCAGAAGCGGATAAGTGGTGAAGGGTCGTAACTACTTGTTATGCAGGTCTATCTACACTCTTCTCAGCCTGGAAATCATTATGTGCTTGCTAACTTGCTTTGCTCACATTGCCGCCGAAACTGTGAGCGGTCCTTGCATGTCTTGTGTATTCATTGAAAGCGTCTAAAATATGGAGTTGCAGCATGGCTGCTAGCTGCTACTTTCATGTTATCAGAAGAAGGCCAAAGCTCTCATTTTCTAGATATGTCGAGTTTAAATATGAAGGATATTTTAAGAACGGAATTTTCAGCATCATATATCTATAGCAATTATGTTTTGAAACGGAATTGCTGGCTCCTAATAATAGTGTACTGAATTCTCTCAAGTCCCAGTTAGGTTCTTCGAACTCTATGACCTTAGATGTATTGTGACCTGATGATCGTCGTATTTTTCTTGATATACCAGAAGCTGCAATCACTGCTGATGTACTTCTACATAGCAACTGTGGAGAGGTAAAGAACACTTCAGTTGCTATACTTTCTTATTTCCCATTTATCTGCTATTTGACTTGTGATGGTTTAATAATCTTTAACCTTCAGGATTCCCAGGTAGGGATGCAAGCGGGCATCCCGCATAAGCCCGCAAAAGCAGTAAGTTAGTTCAAACTGAACTAAATCTAATGGGAAGATTAGAACTGATTTGGTCTACTTTGACTATGAAGCGGGGTGGATCGGGCGCCGCTCTGCACCCCTATTCCCAGGTGAGCTGGGAAATTTGACAAATTTAAGCAATTCATCAATCCGTCACAATTTGAGCTGTGAATGGGTAGGCCTGTCGGTGATGGCTTCTCAGGTGAGTGATTATATGCATTGTTACTCCCACACTTGAAACCAAACAACGGTATCATTATGTTCACTAAAAGAAAACTCTGTAAATGTACTGCAATATGCTTGAAATTAGACACCGATGTACTGTGTAAAATTCGATCGTGTGTAATAGTTCTACGAAGGTAATCTTGTAGAGAATAGGCTTAACAACCCTGCTTTATACAAAGTTTAATTTTATGCTCAATAGACCAGCAACATGACTCTACTTCTGTGTGTTGTGTAATTAATTAATCCAGAGTAAGAATCTTGGAAAGTTGGAAGGCCTATCTGCATGAAAAAAAAACTACAGGTGAATGCCCACCATTTTGAAAGCTTTTCCTCCTGTGGGTGCTCTAACAGCTCAAAAAAAAAGTGATGATATATTAAATTCCTGAATAATATTTTTTATCTTGAGGAAATTACATAATCAATGTTAGTGCCCGCCTAAAGGAGAAGAACTATGGGGTAAACATTTAGCCAAATGCGAATCAGAGCCCACCTAAATGTTGTTGATTCAGACTTTAGAGTTGCAATATTGTTTACATCTTGGATATAGGATAAATGATTTCTCTTATTTAACCTTTAAAAATACTTTAGAAAAAAAAACTCATCGAGCCTTAATCATCATCCGACCACTTAGCCATCATTTCTTATAGCGTTATGAACTTATTGCTACATACAATGGACCCAGATGACCCTGACCTCAAACTTGCTAATGGTTTTGTCGTTGCAGCAATGGACGAAAGCCCTGGGTTCCTTCAGCTTATTCTAGACTTCCACTTCTCATAAAGTTGGGACGATGAAGGCTATAAATACTACGTACAAGTGAACTGAAAACTGTAGCCTGAAGAGAATCACGCTTTTTCTCAATTGTTTGAAATTGACTGGATAGTTGGCACCATAGAGTGTATGACACCATGGAATAAGTAAAGGAACTTTCTCCAAAACAGAGTTCAGACAATTCCTTAGAAAAAAGTTCAAAGTGCAGGGCAGCAACGAACCACCAATCGTACTAAGATCAGACCCCATGATGTCATACATGTGGTAGTTTCAAATATCAAACGATCTATGGATCTATATCCTCCGATAATCTTGTAAAACACCTTTGAATCAAAGTAGCCCTAGCCAAATCTAATTATGTACTCCCTTCGTCCGGAAATACTACTTGTCGGAGAAATGGATAAAAATGGATGTATCTAGAACTAAAATACGTCTAGATACATCCATTTTTTCGACAAGTATTTTCGGACGGAGGGGGAGGGAGTGGTAATTTATCTACAACACACATGATACAAACTCTGTTCTTGTAAATGACACCACATGTTGGTTAAACGAATTGTGAATTATCACATTTCATGATAATTTATGAAGCTAATTTTTATTGTTATGTTTAATTTGGTCGACACGTACACGTGCGTTGCACGTGCACGATTACTAGTAAACCAGAGTAGTTCTTAGGCTGGAAGACCTAAGAGGATACAAAAGGAGAAATGTGCAAGGAAAGTAACAAAGCCAAACAGGGGAGTAGGGCACCAGAACGTTTGCAGCAGAAGGACACCTCAAATGAGTATCAGTTTAGGAAGCACCAAGAGCATCGATAAACTAAACTACCACCAAGTACACCACTAAGCAGCTTCAAACCCTAGCCATAAAATGAGATTTTTATATGTAGTATGTGATATATTAGCCATCTCTATGATAACATTATGAAAGAACTAGTTTTGAAATTCGAAGGTTTCACAACTAGATGGGCTACACAGCAAATTAGTAGTCCATATTACCTGTTTGGTAAGCATATTTAAGTTCTCCAACCAGACTGACTGCAACGGCAATTAACAAATATTTGCATCCCATATTAACAACTTTCAGCGAAACTTACTTTATATTTTGCAGCCGAGACATCCTTTGCAACTACGAAGTTAACATCCATGGACACTTTAGTCTGCAAAAGACCTCCCATAGCTGTCACTAATTGTTCAATCCTGGCCTGGAAGAACAAAAACAAACTTGAGATACATGCATCATGTGTTAGCTAATGAAGCTGCAACAGGAAGACAAGTTCTGATACGTGATACACATACCCTCTGATCTTTCTCGAAGCCTGAACAGAGTATAGTAACCCCATCCATTGCAAGACAACAAGTATAACCTTGTTTAGGTAGGGAACGATGCTCCTTAGCACAGGAAAGGATGCATTGTGGTCCTGTAAAAAAAATGAACCTGGTCTTACAATGAACACCAATGCCCAAAATGGTTTTGGAAATACTCCGACCTGGTTGACCGCGGTACCAACCAAACAACATTGTGTACTACTCCCTCCGTCCAATATTCCCTAGTAGGTTACTAGGGAACACATCACATTTTGGCTCTGTATTAACACGAAGCCTTATAGAGTAAATAAACTATCTTCAATTTTAACAAGAAATTTTTAGAGGTTGCTTCGAGATTTTTCTGGGTCATGGTCCTCGGTAACTGACCGCAAAGTACCACACTAACAGCTGCAACATTGAAACATCGAGGTACCAACCAGACTAGTGACTGATTAATCCACCTTCCGCAGGTTCTAGCTTAGCGTAAAAACATTGTAAACTGTCTGCTTATTATGGATTAAGGATGCACAAACTCTACAATCCTAGACACATGCTCCCCAATCGCAAGGCGTCCAAGCCAGCTAGTGTTAAATTTCACGGGCACGTGAGCTAATTTCGGTGTTATCCACTGGATAGATTTCACAGTCACAGCTTACAACTACACAAGGAAATTAACACTAGCACCGCCGAACCGAATTACCTAGCAGATTGCAGCCTTTGTCCTTCAGATTCGCGAACCTCTCCTGCAGAAGACAGGGACGGAAACGGAAGGGGTCAATTAGGGATTCGGTGATGGCGGAGGTCGCGCCGAGCAGCGCGGGGACGGGGGATGGGGGGCGTACGTGGGAGGAGGAGGAGATGACGTGGTAGTCGAGAGGCCCCGTGCGGGTGGGGTCGGCGCAGAGGAGGACATCGGCGCCGTTGAGGCGGAGCGCGTCGTGCACGGCGTCGAACACCTCGGGGGCCACCAGCTTCCGCGAGAGGAACACGCTGGCGCCCGCGAACGTGGCGGTCCTCCGCCCGCCGCCGAAGGAGGTGGCCGGCGCGGCGGGGCCGGGGGCGTGCGACGGCGTCATCGGGGCAGCGTATAGTGTGGTGGTGGCGGAGGCGGAGGCGGGGGAGCGGGGAGCAGGGGCGGGAAGAAGCGCGGGGGATTTTATTTGGGGTGAGGTGTCGCGGATGGTGAGGCCGTGCCACCGCCACCGTTTAATGTGTTTCGAAAATGAATTTCCCGGGGCCGGGAGTACGGCCTGGGCATTCCGTTAAACCCACCGGAGAAGGTGTAAAAGCATCTCCGGTCGTTCAGCCCTACGAGCCCTACGAGTTTGAAATAATATTGTTTATGACATAATAGTGGAAAAATTGGTGGAGATGGTCGGTTTCCGAATCACCACCCCACGCCTCAGACATCGATTATGGCCTATTTTTGCGCAATTTGGCCCACTTCTCAGCCAATTTTCGACACACATTGGTCCACTATCAACGTAAATGAACTAATTCGGTCCATATTCGATGTGCTTGGGCACAAATTCAACAGAAATTATTTTTTATCATATAGTTCATCATAGAAAATCAATACAAATAAAATTGTTCAACAAATCATATAGTTCAACAAATAAAAACTCATGTCTCATCACACATCGAATTAAGCATTGCCCTTGAGCCTTCATATGTGCTTCACCATATCCTGTTGTAGTTGTTGATGTATCTGTGGGTCTCGAATCTCCTAACACATATTGAGAAAGGCAGTTCAGGTTACCGGTAGCTGGTGATCAACTTGGGCAAGAGGACCCTGCATGCAATATGGTTCAGTGTCAAACACTAGCTCTTCCTGCTCGCTCTCAATGATCATGTTGTGCAAGATTACACAGCAAGTTATGACCTCCCACATTTGATCTTTCGACCAGGTCTGAGCGAGGTACCGGACAACAACAAATCGAGATTGGAGCACACCAAATACCCGTTCAACATCCTTCCCGCAAGCCTCTTGAACTTAGCAAATTGGGAGTTCTTGCCTCCTGGCGTAGGGTTTGAGATAGTCTTCACAAATGTGAATCACTTCGGATAGATGCCATCTGCTAGGTAGTATCCCTTGTTGTAGTACCTCCCATTAACCTCGAAGTTCATCAGAGGAGAATGACCTTCAACAAACTTGGCAAAGACCGGGGAGCCCTGCAGTACGTTGATATCATTGTGAGTTCCTGGCATATCAAAGAAGAAGTGTTAAATCCAGAGGTCGTGTGTGGCCACTGCCTTAAGTACCACACTGCAACCATCTTTGGCGCCTTTGCACATCCCCTGCCAAGCAAATGGACAGTTTTTCCATTTCCAATGCATGCAGACGGTGCTTCCAAGCATCCCAGGAAATCCTCTTATTGCATTCTGTGATATGATCTGAACAGTGTCTTCAGCATTGGGTGATCGCAAGTATTGTGGTCCAAACACTGCCACCACTGCCCTGCAGAACTTCTACAAACACTCAATGGTTGTGGACTCGGCCATGCGGTTCATAGTCTTCCAGTGAATCATCGAGAACTCCGTATGCAAGCATCCTCATAGCTTTCTGATACGTCTCCAACATATCTATAATTTGTACTTGTTCCATGTTGTTATATTATCATTTTTGGATATTTTACAATCATTTAATAGCAACTTTATATCATTTTGTGGGACTAACCTATTAACATAGTGCCTAGTGTCAGTTGTTGTTTTTTGCTTGTTTTTTACTTCGCGGAAAATCAATATCAAATGAAGTCCAAACGCAGCGAAACATTTTGCAGAATTTTTCTGAACCAGAAGGAACAACTTGGGCCAAAGAAGTACCATAGGGGTGCCCCGAGGGGGGCACAACCCACCTGGGCGCGCCTGGGGGCCCAGGCATGCCCAGGTGGGTTGTGCCCACCTTGGTGGCCTCCCGCACCGCCTCTTTACTCTATAAATACCCCGAAAATCCAAAGGGGATTCGATGAAACACAATTCCAGCCGCCGCAAGTTTCAGAACCACGAGATCCAATCTAGACACCATCACGAAGGGGTTCATCATCCTCGTTGGTGCCTCTCCGATGATGCATGAGTAGTTCATTGTAGACCTACGGGACCGTAGGCGGTAGTTTGGAGATCTATTTGATGTAACTCTTTTTGCGATGTGTTTGTTGGGATACAATGAACTTTGAGTTTATGATCATATCTATTTTTATCCATGAAAGTTATTTGAGTTTTGATCTCTTATATGCACGATTGCTTATAGCCTTGTATTTCTTCTTCGAACTTTGGTTTAGTTAGGCCAACTAGATTGATTTTCTTGCCATGAGAAGAGGTGCTTTGTGATGGGTTCGATCTTACGGTGCTCAATCCTAGTGACAGAAGGAGACATGACACGTATGTATTGTTGCTACTAAGGATAAAAAGATGGGGTCTATTCCTACATGAATAGATCTTGTCTACATCATGTCATCATTCTTATTGCATTACTTCGTTTTTTCATGAACTTAATGCACTAGATGCATGCTGGATAGCGGTCGATGTGTGGAGTAATAGTAGTAGATGCAGGCAGGAGTTGGTCTACTAATCTTGGACGTGATGCCTATATAATGATCATTGCCTGGATATCATCATAATTATTTGAAGTTCTGTCAATTGCCCAACAGTAATTTGTTTACCCGTTGTATGTTATTTTTCTCGAGAGAAGCCACTAGTGAAATCTACGGGCCCGGGGTCTATTCTTTATCATATTTGCTTTCCGATCTATTATTTGCCTCTTTTATTTTTAGATCTATTATTCCAAAAACCTAAAAATACTTTGCTACATTTTTTTGTTATTTATTTTATTTAGCGTTTCCGTGAGATCTATTTATCCAATCTACTACAAACCAATCTATCTTTTATCCAAGAGAGATTGATAACCCCTCTTACGTGTTGGGTTGCAAATATTTGTTCTTTGTGTGCATGTACTGTTTACATAGTGTTGCGTGGTTCTCCTACTGGTTTGATAACCTTGGTCTCGTCGCTGAGGGAAATATCTACCATAGTTGTGCTGCATCATCCCTTCCTCTTCGGGGAAAATACTGACGCGGATACGAGCCATCACTGTCGTGCACTTTCTGAAGTGAGGTGAATCCAAGTGTGTCAGTGCAATCCTTCTTGCACTTGAAGTAGTTGTCAAACTCACGGATGGAATTCACAATCCTAAGGAAGAGCTTTCGACTCATATGATAACGGCGCCGAAATACTTCCTCGCCATGTAGTGGAGCGTCGGCGAAGTAGTCGAAGTAGAGCAAGCAATAGCCTTCCAGATGATGCCTTTGCTTTGCCTTCAACCAGCCCGGCGCCGAGCCACCTCGCCGTGGCTTTGCATTGCTCGCGAACAGGCCGGCCAGAGTGGCGAGGACCATGAGATGCTCTTCATCCTGGGCGTCGGCATCGGCTTCTCCTCCAGCAGCGTCGCGAATGCCTCCTCATCGTCCGAGTCCATCACCGAGCAGACAAATCACTGAACACCTGGCAGACATGGCAGGCGCGTAGCCGTCGGTATTCCCGCCCTGCGTGGCCGGAGCGCTGGAAAGCTCGCCCAGGAGCGGAGGGGAGGCTGCCGTGGCGGAACCCTCTCTTTTTCAGTGGGGAAGTGGCCTATCTAGCGGCGGTGGTGGGTAGGTGATACGTCTCCAACGTATCTATAATTTTTTATTGTTCCATGCTATTATATTATCTGTTTTGGATGTTTTATATGCATTAATATGATATTTTATATTATTTTTGGGACTAATCTATTAACTTAGAACCCAGTGCTAGTTTCTGTTTTTTCCTTGTTTTAGAGTTTCGCAGAAAAGGAATACCAAACGGAGTCCAAACGGAATAAAACCTTCGCGATGCTTTTTCTTGGACCAGAAGACATCCAGAGGACTTGAAGTGCAAGTCAGAGAAGCCACGAGGCGACCACAAGGACGGAGGGCGCGCCCAGGAGGGTAGGGCATGCCCCCCACCCTTGTGGGCCCCTCGTGAGTCCATCGACCTAGTTTCTTCACCTATATATTCTCATATATCCCAAAACCAACAAAAAAGTCCACAAAAACACTTATCCACCGTCGCAACCTTTTGTACCCATGAGATCCCATCTAGGGGCCTTTTTCCGACGTCTTACCGGAGGGGGATTCGATCACGGAGGGCTTCTACATCAACACAATTGCCCTTCCTATGAAGCGTGAGTAGTTTACCACAATCCTATGGGTCCATAGCTAGTAGCTAGATGGCTTCTTCTCTCTCTTTGATTCTCAATACCATGTTCTCCTCGATGTTCTTGGAGATCTATTTGATGTAATACTTTTTTGCGGTGTGTTTGCTGAGATCCGATGAATTGTGGATTTATGATCAGCTTATATATGAATATTATTTGAATCTTCTCTTAATTCTTATATGCATGATTTGATATCTTTGCAAGTCTCTTCGAACTATCGATTTGGTTTGGCCAACTAGATTGGTTTTTCTTGCAATAGGAGAAGTGCTTAGCTTTGGGTTCAATCTTGCGGTGTTCTTTCCCAGTGATAGTAGGGGCAGCAAGGCATGTATTGTATTGTTGCCATCGAGGATAAAAAGATGGGGTTTTCATCATATTGCTTGAGTTAATTCCTCTACATCATGTCATCTTGCTTAATGTGTTACTTCATTCTTTTTGAACTTAATACTCTAGATGCATGCTGGATAGCGGTCGATGTGTGGAGTAATAGTAGTAGATGCAGAATCTGGTCTACTTGACACGGACGTGATGCCTATATTCATGACCATTGCCTTAGATATCGTCATAACTTTGCACTTTTTTATTAATTGCTTGGCAGTAATTTGTTCACCCATCGTAATATTTTCTATCTCAAGAGAAGCCTCTAGTGAAACCTATGGCCCCTGGGTCTATTTTCCATCATACAAGTTCTAGTTTTCATCATATTAGTTTCTGATCTACTATTTTACAATCTTTTACTTTCCGATCTATAAATCAAAAATACCAAAAATATTTACTTTATTGTTTATCTATCTCTATCAGATCTCACCTTTGCAAGTAATTGTGAAGGGATTGACAACCCCTTTATCGCGTTGGGCGCAAGTTGTCGTTTGTTTGTGCAGGTATTCGGTGACTTATGCGTTGTCTCCTACTGGATTGATACCTTGGTTCTCAAAACTGAGGGAAATACTTACTATACTTTGCTGCATAACCCTTTCCTCTTCAAGGGAAAAACCAACACAAGCTCAAGAAGTAGCAGGAAGAATTTCTGGCGCCGTTGCCGGGGAGATCTACGACAAGTCAAGACATACCAAGTACCCATCATAAACTCTCATCTCTCGCATAACATTATTCGCCATTCGTCTCTCATTTTTCTCTCCCCCACTTCTAAAACGATTTTCGAAAAGATTTGCCTTTTCTTCACCCCTCTTCCGTTCGTCATCTTCGTTTGCTTTTTGTGTGCTTCTGCGTTTGATCGCTTGTATCGCTTCCATGGTTAGTCCCCCCATGATTGTTAGCACTCCCGATAATGAAGTTCTCAATTTTAAACAAAGGGGGGAGAAAATTTAAAAGATGCTTGGTATAGAATTTGCAATGCTCAAAATAGATCTACTCGAAAGCAATCTACTGTCGTTCTTCTTCACAATTTTTATGTGGGCATTACGCCTTGGAATAGATATGTTCTAGATACCATTACAGAGGGAAATTTCTTGGGGAGACATACTTTTGATTCTTACAATGCCATGATAGATTTGCTAGGACCACCACCTCTTTTGATAAATGGAACTGTTTTAACCTTGGAACATGTGATGCAAAGGCTTGATATTATTGAGAATAAAATTGCTACATTAGAGTTGATTGAAAATTTGGATAAAAAGATTCATAATCATATTACTCAATATGGATCTAAGGTTGGAGTTACTTTAAAGAACCTTAGGGAAAAGGAACCCATAGTTAATGAAAAGATAGATCAAGATTCTACTAGAATTGGCAAACTAGAAGATATTATTTCCAACTTGGGTTCCGCTTTTTCCTTCATTAAAACTACTCAAAATCTTCCTCCTACTAAGAGTGCCAAGTTTACTTACATTCCTAAGAATAAGGGTGAATCTTCTAGTAAGGAAAACGAAGATCTCAAAACAATAAGTGTTCACCCCAATTTTTTCGATATTATTAAGGAACCAATTGCTACAAGTGAATTTCTTGATTTCTTGCCTAGGAGTTTGATCATTAATAAAACCAAAGAACCTCCTAAGGATTCTAAGTGTGTGATTGAATAATTGCATACCGAAGATGTGGATATCTAGATCTATTCGTGTTTTATGCCTAGCTAAGGGCGTTAAACAATAGCGCTTTTTGGGAGGCAACCCAATTTTATTTTTCTTTTTTCTTTTTAGGTTCTGTTTTGCATTAAATAATTTATCTAGTCTCTGGTTAGATGTGGTTTTTATGTTTTAATTAGTGTTTGTGCCAAGTAAGACCTTTGGGATAGCTTACCGTGATAGTTGATTTGATCTTGCTGAAAAACAGAAACTTTTGCGCCCAGGAGATTAATTTTAATTTTTAGCAAAAGTGTGGTAAAATACTGATTCTTGTTGCAGAATATTAATAAACAAATTTCTTAGGTTTTCCTAATTTCTCAGAATTTTTGGAGTTACATAAGTATCCAAAATCTTCAGATTGCTACAGACTGTTCTGTTCTTGACAGATTCTGTTTTCTTTGTGTTGTTTGCTTATTTTGATGACTCTATGGCTAGTATCGGGGGGTATGAACCATGGAAAAGTTGGAATACAGTATATATTACATCAATATAAATAAAGAATGAGTTCACAACAGTACCAAAAGTGGTGATTTATTTTCCTATACTAACGGAGCTTATGAGATTTTCTGTTGAGTTTTGTGTTGTGAAGTTTTCAAGTTTTGGGTAAGGATTTGATGGACTATGGAATAAGGAGTAGCAAGAGCCTAAGTTTAGGGATGTCCAAGGCACCCAAAGGTAATATTAAAGGACAACCAAGAGTCTAAGCTTGGGGATGCCCCGGAAGGCATCCCCTCTTTCATCTTCGTCTATCGGTACTTTACTTGAGCCTATATTTTTATTCACCACGTGATATGTGTTTTGCTTGGAGCGTCTTGTATGATTTGAGTCTTTGATTTTTAGTTTGCCATAATCATCCTTGTTGTACACACCTTTTGAGATAGAGACGCACGAATCGTGATTTATTAGAATACTCTATGTACTTCACTTATATCTTTTGAGCTAGGCAATATTGCTCTAGTGCTTCACTTATACCTTTTAGAGCACGGCGGTGAATTTATTTTATAGAAATTGAGGAACTCTCGTGCTTCACTTATATTATTTTGAGAGTCTTAAACAGCATGGTAATTTGCTTTGGTTATAAATTTAGTCCTAATATGATAGGCATCCAAGAGGGATATAATAAAAACTTTCATATAAAGTGCATTGAATACTATTAGAAGTTTGAATCTTCATGATTGTTTTGAGATATGAAGATGGTGATATTAAAGTCATGCTAGTAAGTAATTGTGAATTTGAGAAATACTTGTGTGAAAGTTTGTGATTCTCGTAGCATGCATGTATGGTGAACCGTTATGTGATGAAGCCGGAGCATGATTTATTTATTGATTGTCTTCCTTATGAGTGGCGGTCGGGGACGAGCGATGGTCTTTTCCTACCAATCTATCCCCATAGGAGCATGCGTGTAGTACTTTGTTTTGATAACTAATAGATTTTTGCAATAAGTATATGAGTTCTTTATGACTAATGTTGAGTCCATGGATTATACGCACTCTCACCCTTCCACCATTCCTAGCCTCTCTAGTGCCGCGCAACTTTCGCCGGTACCATAAACCCACCATATACCTTCCTCAAAACAGCCACCATACCTACCTGCCATGGCATTCCCATAGCCATTCCGAGATATATTGCCATGCAACTTTCCACTATTCTGTTTATTATGACACGCTCCATCATTGTCATATTGCTTTGCATGATCATGTAGTTGACATCGTATTTGTGGCAAAGCCATCGTTCATAATTCTTTCATACATGTCACTCTTGATTCATCGCACATCCTGGTACACCGCTGGAGGCATTCACATAGAGTCATATTTTGTTCTAAGTATTGAGTTGTAATTCTTGAGTTGTAAGTAAATAAAAGTGTGATGATCTTCATTATTAGAGCATTGTCCCATGTGAGCAAAGGATGATGGAGAATATGATTCCCCCACAAGTCGGGATGAGACTCCGGACAAAAAAAAAGAGGCCAAAAGAATGAGAGAAGGCCCAAATAAAAAAATGAGAGAAAAGAGGGAAGGGGCAATGCTATTATCCTTTTACCACACTTGTGCTTCAAAGTAGCACCATGATCTTCATGATAGAGAGTCTCCTATACTGTAACTTTCATTTACTAGTGGGATTTTTCATTATAGAACTTGGCTTGTATATTCCAATGATGGGCTTCTTCAAATTGCCCTAGGTCTTCGTGAGCAAGCAAGTTGGATGCACACCCACTTAGTTTCTTTTTGAGCTTTCATAAACTTATAGCTCTAGTGCATCTGTTGCATGGCAATCCCTACTCACTCACATTGATATCTATTGATGGGAATCTCCATAGCCCATTGATACGCCTAGTTGATGTGAGACTATCTCCTTCTTTTTGTCTTCTCCACAACCACTGTCTATTCCACCTATAGTGTTGTATCTATGGCTCACGCTCATGTATTGCGTGAAAGTTCAAAAAGTTTGAGAACATCAAAAGTATGAAACAATTGCTTGGCTTGTCATCGGGGGTGTGCATGATTTAAATATTTTGTGTGATGAAGATGGAGCATAGCCACACTATATGATTTTGTAGGGATAAGCTTTCTTTGGCCATGTTATTTTGAGACGACATAATTGCCTTATTAGTATGCTTGAAGTATTATTGTTTTTATGTCAGTATTAAACTTTTGTTTTTCTCATACAGATCTGAACATTCATGCCACAATAAAATAAATTACAAGGATAAATATGTTAGGTAGCATTACACATCAAAAAATCTATTTTTATCATTTACCTACTCGAGGACGAGCAGGAATTAAGCTTGGGGATGCTTGATATGTCTCCAACGTATCTATAATATTTGATTGTTCCATGGTATTATATTATTTGTTGTGGATGTTTTATATGCATTAATATGCTATTTTATATTATTTTTGGGACTAACCTATTAACCTAGAGCCCAATGCCTGTTTTTGTTTTTTTCCTTGTTTTAGAGTTTCGCAGAAAAGGAATACCAAACGAAGTCCAAACAGAATAAAACTTTCGCGATGATTTTTCTTGGACCAGAATACATCCAGAGGACTTGGAGTGCAAGTCAGAGAAGACATGAGGCTGGCACAAGGACGGAGGGCGCGCCCAGGAGGGTAGGGCGCGCCCCCACCCTTGTGGGCCCCTCATGACTCCACCGACCTAGTTTATTCGCCTAAATATTCTCATATGTCCCAAAACCAACAGAGAAGGCCACGAAAACACTTTTCCACTGTCGCGACCTTCTGTACCCGTGGGATCCCATCTAGGGGCCTTTTCCGGCGTCCTGTCGGAGGGGAATTCGATCACAGAGGGCTTCTACATCAGCACCATTGCCCTTCCGATGAAGCGTGGGTAGTTTACCACAGACCTATGGGTCCATAGCTAGTGGCTAGATGGATTCTTCTCTCTCTTTGATTCTCAATACCATGTTCTCCTCGATGTTCTTGGAGATCTATTCGATGTAATACTTTTTTGCGGTGTGTTTGTCGAGATCCAGTGAATTGGGGATTTATGATCAGCTTATCTATGAATATTATTTGAATCTTCTCTGAATTCTTATATGCATGATTTGATAACTTTGCAAGTCTCTTCGAACTATCAATTTGGTTTGGCCAACTAGATTGATTTTTCTTGCAATGGGAGAAGTGCTTAGCTTTGGGTTCAATCTTGCGGTGTCCTTTCCCAGTGACAGTAGGGGCAGCAAGGCACGTATTGTATTGTTGCCATCGAGGATAAAAAGATGGGGTTTTCATCATATTGCTTCAGTTAATTCCTCTACATCATGTCATCTTGCTTAATGTGTTACTCCGTTCTTTATAAACTTAATACTCTAGATGCATGCTAGATAGCGGTTGGTGTTGGGGATCGTTGCATAAATTAAAATTGTTCTACGCATCACCAAGATCAATCTATGGATTAACTAGCAACGAGAGGGGAGTGCATCTTCATACCCTTGAAGATCGCGAGTCGGAAGCGTTGCAAGAACGCGGTTGGAGGAGTCGTACACGCAGCGATTCAGATCACGGCCGAATCCGATCTAAGCACCGAACAACTGTGCCTCCGCGTTCAAAACACGTGCAGCCCGGTGACGTCTCCCGCGCCTTGATCCAGCAAGGAGGAGGGAGAGGTTGAGGAAGAAGGCTCCAACAACAGCACGACGGCGTGGTGGTGATGGAGTGGCAGTTCTCCGGCAAGGCTTCGCCAAGCTCACGCGGAGGAGGAGAGGTGTTGGGGAGGGGAGGGGCTGCGCCTTGGATGTGGTCGTGCAGCCCTCCCCTCGCCCCTCTATTTATAGGGAGAAGGGGAAGGGGGCCGGCCCCTCTAGATGATATCTGGAGGGGCAAGGGGGAGGGGGCGCCCCCCTTTAGGGTTCCCCCCAAACCCTAGGCGCATGGGCCCTAGGGGGGAATGGCGCCCAGCTTACTAGGGGCTGGTTCCCTTCCACCTACAGCCCATAAGGCCCTCCGGGGCAGGTGGACCCTCCCCATGGACCCCCGGAACCCCTTCGGTGGTCCCGGTACAATACCGGTATACCCCCGAATATTTCTGGTGACCGTATGATGACTTCCCATATATAAATCTTCACCTCCGGACTATTCGAAACTCCTCATGACGTCCGGGATCTCATCCGGGACTCCAAACAACATTCGGTAATCACATACAAATCTTCCTAATAACCCTAGCGTCATCGAACCTTAAGTGTGTAGACCCTACGGGTTCAGGAACCATGCAGACATGATCGAGACAACTCTCCGGCCAATAACCAACAGCGGGATCTGGATACCCATGTTGGCTCCCACATGTTCCACAATGATCTCATCGGATGAACCACGATGTCGAGGATTCAAGCAATCCCGTAACAATTCCCTTTGTCAATCGGTACGTTACTTGCCCGAAATTCGATCGTCAGTATCCCAATACCTCGTTCAATCTCGTTACCACCAGGTCACTTTACTCGTTGTGTAACACATCATCCCGTGACCAACCCTTAGTCACATTGATCTCATTACGATGATGTCTTACCGAGTGGTCCCAGAGATACCTCTCCGTCATATGGAGTGACAAATCCCAGTCTCGATTCGTGCCAACCCAACAGACACTTTCAGAGATACCCGTAGTGCACCTTTATAGTCACCCAGTTACGTTGTGACGTTTGGCACACCCAAAGTATTCCTATAGTATCCGGGAGTTGCACAATCTCATGGTCTAAGGAAAAGATACTTGACATTAGAAAAGCTTTAGCAGACGAACTACACGATCTTGCGCTATGCTTAGGATTGGGTCTTGTCCATCACATCATTCTCCTAATGATGTGATCCCGTTATCAATGACATCCAATGTCCATGGTCAGGAAACCGTAACCATCTATTGATCAACGAGCTAGTCAACTAGAGGCTCACTAGGGACATGTTGTGGTCTATGTATTCACACATGTATTACGATTTTCGGATAATACAATTATAGCATGAACAATAGACAATTATCATGAACAAGGAAATATAATAATAACCATTTTATTATTTCCTCTAGGGCATATTTCCAACAATCTCCCACTTGCACTAGAGTCAATAATCTAGTTACATAGTGATGAATCGAACACCCATAGAGTTCTGGTGTTGATCATGTTTTGCTCGAGGAAGAGGTTTAGTCAACGGATCTGCGACATTCAGGTCCGTATGCACTTTACAAATATCTATGTCTCCATTTTGAACATTTTCACGAATGGAGTTGAAGCGACACTTGATATGCCTGGTTTTCCTGTGAAACCTGGGCTCCTTGGCAAGGGTAATAGCTCCAGTGTTGTCACAGAAGAGTGTCATCGGGCCCAACACATTGGGAATAACTCCTAGGTCGGTAATGAACTCCTTCATCCAGATTGCTTCTTGTGCTGCCTCCGAGGCTGCCATGTACTCCGCTTCACATGTAGATCCCGCCACGACGCTTTGCTTGCAACTACACCAGCTGACTGCCCCACCATTCAAAATATACACGTATCCAGTTTGTGACTTGGAGTCATCCAGATCTGTGTCGAAGCTAGCATCGACGTAAACCTTTACGACGAGCTCTTCGTCACCTCCATAAACGAGAAACATATCCTTAGTCCTTTTCAAGTACTTCAGGATATTCTTGACCGTTGTCCAGTGTTCCATGCCGGGATTACTTTGGTACCTTCCTACCAAACTCATGACAAGGTTTACATCAGGTCTGGTACACAACATGGCATACATAATAGACCCTATGGCCGAGGCATAGGGGACGACACTCATCTTTTCTCTATCTTCTGTCGTGGTCCGGCATTGAGCCGTGCTCAATCTCATACCTTGCAATACAGGCAAGAACCCCTTCTTGGACTGATCCATATTGAACTTCTTCAATATCTTGTCAAGGTACGTACTTTGTGAAAGATCAATGAGGCGTCTCGATCTATATATATAGATCTTGATGCCTAATATATAAGCAGCTTCTCCAAGGTCCTCCATTGAAAAACACTTGTTCAAGTAGGCCTTTATGCTTTCCAAGAATTCTATATCATTTCCCATCAATAGTATGTCATCCACATATAATATGAGAAATGTTACAGAGCTCCCACTCACTTTCTTGTAAACACAGGCTTCTCCATAAGTCTGCATAAACCCAAACGCTTTGATCATCTCATCAAATCGAATGTTGCAACTCCGAGAGGCTTGCACGAGCCCATAGATTGAGAGTTGGAGCTTGCACACCTTGTCAACATTCTTAGGATCGACAAAACCTTCCGGCTGCATCATATACAATTCTTCCTTAAGGAAACCATTAAGGAATGCTGTTTTGACGTCCATTTGCCATATCTCATAATCATAGAATGCGGCAATTGCTAACATGATTCGGACGGACTTCAGCTTCGCTACGGGTGAGAAAGTCTCATCATAGTCAACCCCTTGAACTTGTCGATAACCCTTAGCAACAAGCCGAGCCTTATAGATGGCCACATTACCATATGCGTCTGTCTTCTTCTTAAAGATCCATTTATTTTCTATGGCTCACTGATCATCGGGCAAGTCAGTCAAAGTCCATACTTCGTTTTCATACATGGATCCTATCTTGGATTTCATGGCTTCCAGCGATTTGTCGGAATCTGGGCCCGCCATCGCTTCTTCGTAGTTCGAAGGTTCACCATTGTCTAACAACATGATTTCCAGGACAGGGTTGCCGTACCACTCTGGTGCGGAACGTGTCCTTGTGGACCTACGAAGTTCAGTAGCAACTTGATCTGAAGTTTCATGATCATCATCATTAACTTCCTCTCTAGTCGGTGCAGGCACCTCAGGAACATTTTCTTGAGCTGCGCCACTCTCCGGTTCAAGAGGCAATACTTCATCAAGTTCTACTTTCCGCCCACTTACTTCTTTCGAGAGAAACTCTTTCTCTATAAAGGATCCATTCTTGGCAACAAAGATCTTGCCTTCGGATCTGAGGTAGAAGGTATACCCAGTAGTTTCTTTAGGGTATCCTATGAAGACGCATTTTTCCGATTTGGGTTCGAGCTTTTCAGGTTGAAGTTTCTTGACATAAGCATCGCATCCCCAAACTTTCAGAAACGACAGCTTAGGTTTCTTACCAAACCACAATTCATACGGTGTCGTCTCCACAGATTTCGATGGAGCCCTATTTAAAGTGAATGCGGCAGTTTCTATAGCATAACACCAAAATGACAGCGGTAGATCGGTAAGAGACATCATAGATCGTACCATATCCAATAGAGTGCGATTACGACGTTCGGACACACCATTACACTGAGGTGTTCCAGGTGGCGTGAGTTGTGAAACAATTCCGCATTTCCTTAAGTGCGTGCCAAATTCGTGACTCAAATATTCTCCTCCATGATCTGATCATAAGAACTTGATTTTCCTGTCACGTTGATTCTCAACCTCACTCTAAAATTCCTTGAACTTTTCAAAGGTCTCAGACTTGTGTTTCATTAAGTAGACATACCCATATCTACTCAAGTCATCAGTGAGGGTGAGAACATAACGATAGCCACCGCGAGCCTCAACACTCATTGGACCGCACACATTAGTATGTATGATTTCCAATAAGTTGGTTGCTCGCTCCAGTATTCCGGAGAACGATGTCTTGGTCATTTTTCCCATGAGGCATGGTTCACATGTGTCAAATGATTCATAATCAAGAGACTCCAAAAGTCCATCTGCATGGAGTTTCTTCATGCGTTTGACACCAATGTGACCAAGGCGGTAGTGCCACAAGTATGTGGGACTATCATTATCAACCTTACATCTTTTGGCATTCACACTATGAATATGTGTAACATCATGTTCGAGATTAAATAAGAATAAACCATTGACCAGCGGGGCATGACCATAAAACATGTCTTTCATATAAATAGAACAACCATTATTCTCAGATTTAAATGAGTATCCATCTCGCATTAAACGAGATCCAGATACAATGTTCATGCTCAAAGCTGGTACTAAATAAAAATTATTGAGGTTTAAAACTAATCCCGTAGGTAAATGTAGAGGTAGCATGCCAACGGCGATTACATCGACCTTGGAACCATTCCCGACGCGCATTGTCACCTCGTCCTTCGCCAGTCTCCGTTTATTCCGCAGTTCCTGTTTGGAGTTACAAATATGAGCAACTGCACCGGTATCAAATACCCAGGAGCTACTACGAGCACTGGTTAGGTAAACATCAATAACATGTATATCACATATACCTTTGGCATTGCCGGTCTTCTTATCCGCTAAGTACTTGGGGCAGTTCCGCTTCCAATGACTGTTTCCCTTGCAATAAAAGCACTCAGTCTCAGGCTTGGGTCCATTCTTTGGCTTCTTCCCGGTAGCTTGCTTACCGGGCGCGGCAACTCCCTTGCCGTCCTTCTTGAAGTTCTTTTTACCCTTGCCTTTCTTGAACTTAGTGGTTTTATTCACCATCAACACTTGATGTTCCTTTTTGATTTCCACCTCCGCTGATTTCAGCATTGAATATACCTCAGGAATGGTCTTTTCCATCCCCTGCATATTGAAGTTCATCACAAAGCCCTTGTATCTAGGTGGTAGCGACTAAAGGATTCTGTCAACGACCGCATCATCCGGGAGATTCACTCCCAGCTGAGACAAGCGGTTGTGCAACCCAGACATTTTGAGTATGTGCTCGCTGACGGAACTATTCTCCTCCATCTTACAACTGTAGAACTTGTCGGAGACTTCATATCTCTCGACCCAGGCATGAGCTTGGAAAACCATTTTCAGCTCTTGGAACATCTCATATGCTCCGCGTTGCTCAAAACGCTTTTGGAGCCCCAGTTCTAAGCTGTAAAGCATGCCGCACTGAACCAGGGAGTAATCATCACTACGTGTCTGCCAAGCGTTCATAATGTCTTGTTCTACTAGGAAAACAGGTGCTTCACCTAGCGGTGCATCAAGGACATATGCTTTCCTGGCAGCTATGAGGATAATCCTCAGGTTACGGACCCAGTCCGTGTAGTTGCTGCCATCGTCTTTCAGCTTGGTTTTCTCTAGGAACGCGTTGAAGTTGAGGGCAACATTAGCGCGGGCCATTTGATCTACAAGACATATTGCAAAGAATTTTAGACTATGTTCATGATAATTAAGTTCATCTAATCAAATAATTTAATGAACTCCCACTCAGATAGACATCCCTCTAGTCATCTAAGTGATACATGATCCGATTCAACTAGGCCATGTCCGATCATCACGTGAGACAGACTAGTCATCATCGGTGAACATCTTCATGTTGATCGTATTTTCTATACGACTCATGTTCGACCTTTCGGTCTTCCGTGTTCCGAGGCCATGTCTGTACATGCTAGGCTCGTCAAGTCAACCTAAGTGCATTGCGTGTGTAAATCTGGCTTACACCCGTTGTATGCGAATGTTAGAACCTATCACACCCGATCATCACGTGGTGCTTCAGAACAACGGACCTTAGCAACGGTGCACAATTAGGGGGAACACTTTCTTGAAATTATTGCGAGGGATCATCTTATTTATGCTACCGTCGTTCTAAGCAAATAAGATGTGAAACATGATAAACATCACATGCAATCAAATAGTGACATGATATGGCCAATATCATTTTGCTCCTTTTGATCTCCATCTTTGGGGCGCCATGATCATCATTGTCACCGGCATGACACCATGACCTCCATCATCATGATCTCCATCATTGTGTCTTCATGAAGTTGTCTCGCCAACTATTACTTCTACTACTATGGCTAACGGTTAGCAATAAAGTAAAGTAATTGCATGACGTTTATGTTGACACGCAGGTCATAAATAAATTAAGACAACTCCTATGGCTCCTGCCGGTTGTCATACTCATCGACATGCAAGTCGTGATTCCTATTGCAAGAACATGATCAATCTCATACATCACATATATCATTCATCACATCCTTTTGGCCATATCACATCACACGACATATGCTGCAAAAACAAGTTAGATGTCCTCTAATTGTTGTTGCAAGTTTTTTACGTGGCTGCTATAGGTTTCTAGCAAGAATGTTTCTTACCTACGCCAAAACCACAACGTGATATGCCAATTTCTATTTACCCTTCATAAGGACCCTTTTCATCGAATCCGATCTGACTAAAGTGGGAGAGTCAGACACCCGCTAGCCACCTTATGCAACTAGTGCATGTCAGTCGGTGGAACCAGTCTCACGTAAGCGTACGTGTAAGGTCGGTCCGGGCCGCTTCATCCCATGATGCCGCCGAATCAAGATAAGACTAGTAACGACAAGTAAATTGACAAAATCGACGCCCACAACAACTTGTGTTCTACTCGTGCGTAGAAACTATGCATAGACCTAGCTCATGATGCCACTGTTGGGGATCGTTGCAGAAATTTAAAAAGTTCTACGCATCACCAAGATCAATCTATGGAGTAACTAGCAACGAGAGGGGAGTGCATCTTCATACCCTTAAAGATCGCGAGTCGGAAGCGTTGCAAGAACGCGGTTGGAGGAGTCGTGCACGTAGCGATTCAGATCGTGGCCGAATCCGATCTAAGCACCAAACAACGGTGCCTCCGCGTTCAACACACATGCAGCCCGGTGACGTCTCCCGCGCCTTGATCCATCAAGGAGAGGGAGAGGTTGAGGAAGAAGGCTCCAACAACAGCACGACAACGTGGTGGTGATGGAGTGGCAGTTCTCCGGCAGGGCTTCGCCAAGCTCACGCGGAGGAGGAGAGGTGTTGGGGAGGGGAGGGGCTGCGCCTTGGATGTGGTCGTGCAGCCCTCCCCTCGCCCCTCTATTTATAGGGAGAAGGGGGAAGGGGGCCGACCCCTCTAGATGAGATCTAGAGGGGGGGCGGTGGCCAAGGGGGAGGGGGCTTGCCCACCAAGCAAGGGGCGCGCCCCCCTTTAGGGTTTCCCCCAAACCCTAGGCGCATGGGCCCTAGGGGGGAATGGCGCCCAGCCCACTAGGGGCTGGTTCCCTTCCACCTACAGCCCATAAGGCCCTCCGGGGCAGGTGGACCCTCCCGGTGGACCCCCGAAACCCCTCCGGTGGTCCTGGTACAATACCGGTATACCCCCGAATATTTCCGGTGACCGTATGATGACTTCCCATATATAAATCTTCACCTCCGGACTATTATGGAACTCCTCGTGACGTCTGGGATCTCATCCGGGACTCCGAACAACATTCGGTAATTACATACAAATCTTCCTAATAACCCTAGCGTCATCGAACCTTTAGTGTGTAGACCCTACGGGTTCGGGAACCATGCAGACATGACCGAGACAACTCTCCGGCCAATAACCAACAACGGGATCTGGATACCCATGTTGGCTCCCACATGTTCCATGATGATCTCATCGGATGAACCACGATGTTGAGGATTCAAGCAATCCCGTAACAATTCCCTTTGTCAATCGGTACGTTACTTGCCCGAAATTCGATCGTTAGTATCCCAATACCTTGTTCAATCTCGTTACCGGCAAGTCACTTTACTCGTTGCGTAACACATCATCCCGTGACCAACCCTTAGTCACATTGAGCTCATTATGATGATGTCTTACCGAGTGGGCCCAGAGATACCTCTCCGTCATATGGAGTGACAAATCCCAGTCTCGATTCGTGCCAACCCAACAGACACTTTCAGAGATACCCGTAGTGCATCTTTATAGTCACCCAGTTACGTTGTGACGTTTGGCACACCCAAAGTATTCCTACAGTATCCGGGAGTTGCACAATCTCATGGTCTAAGGAAAAGATACTTGACATTAGAAAAGCTTTAGCATACGAAGTACACGATCTTGCGCTATGCTTAGGATTGGGTCTTGTCCATCACATCATTCTCCTAATGATGTGATCTCGTTATCAATGACATCCAATGTCCATGGTCAGGAAACCATAACCATCTATTGATCAACGAGCTAGTCAACTAGAGGCTCACTAGGGACATGTTGTGGTCTATGTATTCACACTGTATTACGATTTCCGGATAATACAATTATAGCATGAGCAATAGACAATTATCATGAACAAGGAAATATAATAATAACCATTTTATTATTGCCTCTAGGGCATATTTCCAACAGTTGATGTGTGGAGTAATAATAGTAGATGCAAAATCGTTTCGGTCTACTTGACACGGACGTGATGCCTATATTCATGATCATTGCCTTAGGTATCGTCATAACTTTGCGATTTTCTATCGATTGCTCGGTAGTAATTTGTTCACCCACCTTAATATTTTCTATCTTGAGAGAAGCCTCTAGTGAAACCTATGACCCCGGGTCTACTTTCCATCATACAAGTTCTACTTTCCATCATATTAGTTTCCGATCTACTATTTTGCAATCTTTTACTTTCCCATCTATAAACCAAAAATACCAAAAATATTTACTTTACCGTTTATCTATCTCTGTCATATCTTACCTTCGCAAGTAACCGTGAAGGGATTGACAACCCCTTTATCACGTTGGGTGCAAGTTGTTGTTTGTTTGTGCAGGTATTCGGTGACTTGTGCATTGTCTCCTACTGGATTGATACCTTGGTTCTCAAAACTGAGGGAAATACTTACTATACTTTGCTGCATCGCCCTTTCCTCTTCAAGGGAAAAACCAATGCAAGCTCAAGAAGTAGCAGTAGGCGCGCCGGGATCGGCACGGCAGCAAAAGGGCGTGCGCGTGGGCGGGGGCGAATTTGGAAGTGAAGATGCTTTTCCACCTGACAGTGGTGGCCCAAGCGCGATTTTTCCTTCCGCCGGAGCCCCCAAGTGCGTTGGGTTCGGCCTGGGATTGCCATGCTAAAAAATGGGCCGAGCCGGCGGATTTCGGAGTCCTGGGGGCGCGATTGGTGGTTTTCGGCACCGATGTGAAAAAGATCGCCCTGGGGGGCATGTTGGGGGCATGAGTTGTGATGCTCTAACAAGAAAGGAATGGGAAAGGAGACACGGTTGTGGGAGCATCTCGGGAGATAGATTCAGCGAGCTGGCCGATGCTCACCAAGTACGGATCATAGAGCGTGTACGTGTTGCCCGCTAGCTGATGTCTACTGCACAACCTTCTTCCTGTAGACTCGTGTTGGGCCTCCAAGCGCAGAGTTTTGTAGGACAGTAGCAAATTTCCCTCAAGTGGATGACCTAAGGTTTATCAATCCATGGGAGGCATAGGATGAAGATGGTCTCTCTCAAACAACCTTGCAACCAAATAACAAAGAGTCTCTTGTGTCCCCAACACATCCAATACAATGGTAAATTGTATAGGTGCACTAGTTCGGTGAAGAGATGGTTATACAAGTGTAATATGGATGGTAGATATAGGTTTTTGTAATCTAGAAATATAAAAACAGCAAGGTAACTAGTAACATAAGTGAGCAAAAACGGTATTGCAATGCTTGAAAACAAGGCCTAGGGTTCATACTTTCACTAGTACAAAGCCTCTCAACAATGATAACATAACTGGATCATATAACAATCCCTCAACGTGCAACAAAGAATCACTCCAAAGTTTCTATCGGAGAACGTAGGACGAAAACATGCATCACCCCCTATGCATAGATTACCCTAATGTC
Source organism: Triticum dicoccoides (assembly GCF_002162155.2). Taxonomy (NCBI): domain Eukaryota; kingdom Viridiplantae; phylum Streptophyta; class Magnoliopsida; order Poales; family Poaceae; genus Triticum; species Triticum dicoccoides. Next base: position 512,784,297 of record NC_041386.1, on the reverse strand, counting down.
ACCTCGGGAATCTGCAAGTTGAGTGCGAAAACATACATCAAGTGAATCAATAGAACATCCCATTGTCACCACAGATATCTGATATGTCTCCATCGTATATATATTTCCAAACTCTTTTGCCCTTGTTTTGGACTCTAATTTGCATGATTTGAATGGAACTAACCCGGACTGACGCTGTTTTCAGCAAAATTTCCATGCTATTATTTTTTGCAGAAATAAAAGTTCTTGGAATGACCTGAAACTTCACGGAGATTATTTTTGGAATAAAAAAAATTATTGGCGAAAGAATCAACCAGAGGGGACCCACACCCTCCACAGTGGAGGGTGTGCCCTCCGGTCTTGTGGGTCCCACAGACCTCCACCGACCTCAACTCCAACTCCATATATTCACGTCCGGGGAGAAAAAAATTAGAGAGAAGGATTCATCGCGTTCTACGATACGGAGCCGCCATCACCGTATGTTCTTCATCGGGAGGCAAATCTGGAGTCCATTCGGGGCTCCGGAGAGGGGAAATCATTGCCATCATCATCACCAACCTTCCTCCATCACCAATTTCATGATGCTTACCGTTGTGCGTGAGTAATTCCATCGTAGGCTTGCTGGACAGTGATGGGTTAGATGAGATTTACCATGTAATCGAGTTAGTTTTGTTAGGGTTTGATCCCTAGTATCCACTATGTTCTAAGATTGATGTTGCTATGACTTTGCTATGCCTAATACTTGTCACTAGGGCCCGAGTGCCATGATTTCAGATCTGAACCTATTATGTTTTCATGAATATATTTGTGTTCTTGATGCTATCTTGCAAGTTATAGTCACCTACTATGTGTTATGATCCGGCAACCCCATAGTGACAATAGTCGGGACACTTCCTGGTGATGACCGTAGTTTGAGGAGTTCATGTATTCACTAAGTGCTAATGCTTTGGTCTGGTTCTCTATTAAAAGGAGGCCTTAATATCCATTAGTTTCTAATAGGACCCTGCTGCCACGGGAGGGTGATAACTCACAAGTATAGGGGATCAATTGTAGCCTCTTTCGATAAGTAAGAGCGTCGAACCCAATGAGGAGCTAAAGGTAGAGTAAATATTCCCTCAAGCTCTATCGACCACTGATACAACTCTACGCACGCTTAACGTTTGCTTTACCTAGAACAAGTATGAAACTAGAAGTACTTTGTAGGTGTTGTGGGATAGGTTTGCAAGATTATAAAGAGCACATAAAAAAATTAGGGGCTGTTTTAGGTAAAGAAGCAATAAAGTTAGTATAGCGAGTGTGGAAAAGTGGTGGTAGGAGTTGCGAAATTGTCCCTAAGCAATTGACTACTTTACTAGACCGATAGCAAGTTTTATGTGGGAGAGGCCACTGCTAGCATGTCATCCCTGACTTAGGATTCTATGCACTTATGATTGGAACTATTAGCAAGCATCCGCAACTACTAATGCTCATTAAGGTAAAACCCAACCATAGCATTAAGATATATTGGCCCCCCTTCAATCCCGTATGCATCAATTTCTATGCTAGGTTGAAGCTTCTATCACTCTTGCCCTCCAATACATAGTCCTATCAACATACAACTAACCCTATGGTGTGATCCACGCGCGCGCTCATATGATGGGCACCAAAGGACAGCAACATAACCACAAGCAAATTAAACCAATTATAGCAATTCACCAATTACCGATAGGACAATGAAAATCTACTCAAACATCATAGGATGGCAACACATCATTGGATAATAATATGAAGCATAAAGCACCATGTTCAAGTAGAGGGTACAGCGGGTTGCGGGAGAGTGGACCACTGTAGATAGATGGGGGAAGGTGATGAAGATGTTGGTGAAGATGACGGAGGTGTTGGTGTAGATCACCGTCACACGATGCTAGCCCCGGCGGCGTTCCGACGCCACCAGGAGAGAGGGGGAGAGAGCCCCCCTTCTTCTTGTTCTTCCTTGACCTTCTCCCTAGATGGGAGGAGGGTTTACCCTCTGGTCCATGGCCTCCATGGCGGCGGAGGGGCGAGAGCCCCTCCGAGATTGGATCAGTTTCTCTCTCTCTCTATTTCAGTGTTCCAGATTCTGGCCTTTCACCGTTTCTTATATTCCCGGAGATCCGTAACTCTTATTGGGCTGAAATATTAACATGATTTGTATCCGGATATTGGCTTTCTTGCGGCGAAAGAAGGGCACCAACCGCCTTACGGGGTGGCCACGAGGGTCAGGGGCGCCCCCTGCCTCGTGGCCCCCCGGGCATCGTCTCATGTTGATTCTTCTTCCCAAAAATCACATATATTCCAAAGAAAATCTCCGTAAGTTTTTATCCCGTTTGGACTCCGTTTGATATGGATTTTCTGCGAAACAAAAAACATGCAACAAACAGGAACTGGCATTGGGCACTGGATCAATATGTTAGTCCCAAAAATAGTATAAAAAGTTGCCAAAAGTATATGAAAGTTGTATAATATTGGCATGGAACAATAAAAAATTATAGATACGACGGAGATGTATCAGAGGGTAGGACAAAAGATGTCATGCAAGTTCTTTTCCACAAGCACGTGTGACAATATTCAGAATACATGCCTACATTATATTGATGAATTGGAGCTAGTTATGTGTCACCCTATGTTATAACTGTTGCATGATGAATGCCATCCAACATAATTATCCATCATTGATCCATTGCCTACGAGCTCGTTTCATATTGATCTTTGCTAAGTTACTTTTCCGTTGCCTCTTTACAATTGCTACAAAACTGCTATTGTTACTTTTGCCACTATTACCATTATTTCCATACTACTCTGCTACAGATATTAAGTCTTTTAGGTGTGGTTGAATTGACAACTCAGCTGCTAATACTTGAGAATATCCTTTGGCTCCCCTTGTGTCGAATCAATAAATTTGGGTTGAATACTCTACCCTTGAGAACTGTTGCGATCCCCTATACTTGTGGGTTATCAAGACCTTTTTCTGGCTTTGTTGCTGGGGAGCATAGCTCTATTCTCTGAGTCACTTGGGATTTATATGTGTCGATCACTATGAGGAATTTGAAAGATCAAAGAACCAAGATTTTTCCCTCAACTACGAGGGAAGGTAAGGAACTGTCATCTAGCTCTACACTTGATTCACCTTCTGTTTTGAGTAAACTTGCGAGACCTGCACCTACTATTGTCCGATATGTCGCATGTTATTGATGATGAAACTTCTACTATGCATGATGCTTATGATGAAACTACTTCTCTGCTTGATAATATTGTGCCACTAGGTGAATTTCTTGATGAACAACTTGCCAGGGTTAGAGAGAATGAATTACTAAAACTGATGATATTATTGAAACTGAAGATTATGATTCTTCCCCTAGATATGAATTTCCTGTTGTACCCGAGGGTTATATTATGGATGAGGAAATTGCTAGAGACTTTCTTGCTTGTAATGATAGAGATGATCTTAAGAAACTGTTAGCTAAGTTGAAAGAAAAGTCCTTGAATGCTAGAATGCAATATGACCCTATGTTTGCTACTTCAACTATCTTTGTTACTGATAAGGATTATGAATTCTCTGTCGATCCTGAGTTAATTACTTTGGTAGAATCTGGTCCTTTCTATGGTTATGAATCTAAAACTGTTGTGGCACATCTTACTAAATTGAATGATATAGCCACCCTATTTGCCCATGTGGAAAAAAATTCTCTATTACTATATTCTCAAATTGTTTCCTTTCTCGTTAAAGGGTGATGCTAAGTTATGGTTTAATTCTCTTGCTCCTAGTTGTGTGCATAGTCCCCAGGATATGATTTACTACTTCTTTGAAAAATATTTCCCTGCTCATAAGAAAAAAGCTGCCTTACAGGAAATATTTAACTTTGTGCAAATTGAAGAAGAGAGTCTCCCACAAGCTTGGGGGAGGCTTCTCCAATTACTTAATGCTTTGCCTGATCATCCTCTCAAGAAAAATGAAATACTTGATATCTTTTATAATGGACTAAACGATGCTTCCAGAGACCACCTGGATAGTTGTGCTAGTTGTGTTTTCAGGGAACGAACTGTTGAGCAAGCTGAATTGCTATTGAATAATATATTGAGTAATGATAATGATTGGACACTTCCTGACCAACTCCTAGGCCAACTCAGAAGAAAAGGGGTATTCTATTTCTCAGTCCTCAAGATATGCAAGAGGCAAAGAAATCTACGAAAGAAAAAGGTACTAAAGCTGAAGATGTTAAGAAGTTACCGCCTATTGAAGAAATACATAATCTTGATAACCCAACACAGATAGTAGAGGTAAACTCTCTCCATAGATTTGATGAAGGTGATATTCCTCATAATAAGTATGCTAGTCAATGCTTGGATGAGTTTGATAATTTTATTGTTAAACAAGAAAACTTCAATGCTTATGTTAGTAGACAATTGAAACGTAATGCTTACATGCTTGACCACTTGGGTGATTATATGAGTAGAACTGTTAATGATCTTAAGCTTATTAGTAAACATGCTTCCATGGTTACAACTCAAGTAGAGCAAGTACTTAAGGAACAATATGATTTTCTTAATGAGTTGAATAGTAAGAATAATGATAATGTTGTTAGGGTTATGACTAGAGGTAGTAAGATGACCCAGGAACCTTTGTATCCTAAAGGCCATCCTAAGATAATTGAGCAAGATTCTCAGAGAGTTAATACCAATGCACCTAGTCGTTCTAATAAAAAGAAAAAGAAAACTGATAGGACTTTGCATGCTAGTGAACATGTTATAGACACACCTGAGAATCCCAATGATATTTCTATTTCTGATGCCGAGACACAATATGGTAATGAACATGAACCTAGTGATAATTTTAATGATGATGTTCATGTTGATGCTCAATCTAGGAATCATAATGATGTAGAGATAGAACCTGTTGTTGATCTTGATAACCCACAACCAAAAAATCAACGTTATGATAAGAGAGACTATGTTGCTAGGAAACATGGTAGTGAAAGAGAACCATGGGTTCATAAACCCATGCCCTTTCCTCCTAAGCCATCCAAGAAAAAGGATGATGAGGATTTTGAGCGCTTGCTGAAATGGTTAGACCTATCTTTTTGTGTATGTGTTTGACTGATAGCCTCCTTATTCTAAGTATATGAAAGATATTGTTACTAATAAAAAAAAGATACCGGAAGCTGAGATTTCCAGCATGCTTGCTAATTACACTTTTAAGGGTGGAATACCAAGGAAACTAGGAGATCCAGGAGTACCAACTATACCATGCTCCATTAGAAGAAACTATGTTAAAACTGCTTTATGTGATCTTGGAGCCGGTGTTAGTGTTATGCCTTTCTCTTTGTATCATAGACTCGAATTGAATAAGTTGACACCTATTGAAATCTCTTTGCAAATGACTGATAAATCAACTACTATACCCATCAGTATTTGTGAGGATGTGCATGTTGTGGTTGCAAACGTTACTATCTTAACGGACTTTGTTATTCTTGATATTCCTGAGGACGATAGTATGCAGATCATCCTTGGTAGACCCTTTTTGAATACTGTTTATTGATTGCAACAAAGGAAATGTCACTTTTCATGTTATTGGTAATGAGCATACAATACACTTTTCAAAGAAACAACCTCAAGTTCATAGTATCAATTTTATTGGAAAATTTCCAACTATTACTATTGGAGGTTTTGAATTCCCTCTTCCTACTGTCAAAAGGAAATATGATATTCTTATTGTTGGGGACATGCATATCCCCGTTGAGGTAACCTAGTGTTATTCAAAAATTCTCCGATTTCATGTCATTCGGAAGAATTTTGTTAATAAGACTTGATCAACCTTGTTAATGGATTCCTTTTGATGAGCATGAGATGGATGAATTTAGAAGGCACAACTCTCTGTACCCATCTTTTACTTTCTGTTATTTAGAATAAATAAAGCAAAAATAGTATTTTATGTCTGCTTTCTGAATTATCCATGCAATAAAAAATGTCCCAAAAATAAAAGTTCTCCAAATGCCTTGAAAATTCAGTATGTTTTTTATAGAATATTTGAGAATTCTGGCACTAAGAACACACCAGGGGGACCCACCACCTGTCCACAAGGGTGGAGGGTGCGCCCCCTATCTTTTGGGTACCCTCCACTTATTCCAGCACCCATCCACCCATCTTCCTAAAGAAAAATCACCCCGTAGCTCAAACCCGTGTTCTAGCTCATTTTGTTGCCATTTTTGATCTCCTTGCTCAAAGCTTCATTCACAAACCTGCTTTGGGGGATTGTTCTTCAGTATGTGACTCCTCCAATGGTCCAATTAGTTTATGTTAGAGTGCTTTATTTATTGCAAATTTTTGCTACTACGGTGACCCTATTCTTGAGCTTGCATGTCAAATTTATATGGTCCAAAGTAGTTTTGATGCATGATTTAGTCTCTAGACACTTGTAGGAGTAGTTGCTATCAATATTGCTGAGTTTGGTTCACTTTTATTTTGAGTCACTAAAAATTTCAAAAAAAATCAGAGGAAGAAAAATGTCTAGGAGAATGTACCAAGGTGGTTCTTCAAGGAAGCAAACACCAAGGCTTGCAATACGTGAGCCAGACCTCGAACCACCAAGGGAAGCTCAAGTGCGGCCTTGTGAATGGCCATCATATGAATTTATGGTTCAAGCAGGCTTCAAGGATGAATTTGATGCGTATGTATGGAATGCTGATCTTGAGGACTTCATATTAGATAAGTGAAAGTGTGTTATATCGACTAGAGGGGGGTTGAATAGGCGATTTTTACAAATTCGTCATTGAGGAATTACTAGGTGAGGAAATTTCTAAGTAATGAACTACTTAGTAGCGGAATAAGTAATCAGATGCAAGCATAGCAGAGCAATAGCACAGTCATCATGATGAAATGAAAACAAAGCATAGAGTACAAGTAGCGTATAACCAGGATAAGCAGGCCAAAAACAAACTGGCTGAAGAAATAGGGTTGAGGAAATTGAGAAAGACTTCAGTCAAAGTCTTCAAACAGTAACGATCAAGTACTTTAACACATAAATGAGGAAACGAAAGGGTTGAGGAAATAGAACCAGTAGCTTGGTGAAGACGATGATTTGGTAGACCAGTTCCAACTGCTATGACAGTCATACTCTGGTTGGAGCGGCTAGGTATTTAAACCTGAGGACACACAGTCCCGAACACACAGTCCTCACCATATTATCCTTGAGCTAAGATCACATAGACCTCACCCAATCACTCATGGTAAGTCTTCAGGTGACTTCCAAACCTTCACAGACTCGGTCACTCGACGATCCACAATTTCCTCTTGGATGCTCTAGACCATGACGCATAACTGTCTGGAGGATGCACACTCCTCTAAGGTAACAAGTGTCGATTCCACACAGGAACAATCTCTTCAGTGATGCTCAATCACTTTGGGTTTGTAGGTGTTTGGGTTTGGGTTTTCCTCACTTGATGATTTTCGCTCAAAGTCCTCGGAGGATGGGATGCTCTCAATGACAAGTGTCAGTTTCTCTCAGAGCAGCCAACCAACTAGTGGTTGCAGGGGGCGGCTATTTATAGCCTAGGGAGCAGCCCGACATGATAAGACATAAATGCCCTTCAATGATATGACCGTTAGGTGGGTAGATATTTTGGGACAGATGGCGCATAGCACAGCAACGGTCGGAAATTTGAGTATCAAATTCCTCAGGGCTATCATGTTCCTCACTTGTAGGTAATCCACACTGGCGAATTCCTAACTCCTCAGCCAGAACAAATTCCTCAGAGACCAGAATATCTTCGTCTCTGTCACTGAAGAAATTGACTGAACTATACGAGATTTCCAATGGCTTCACTCGAAAGGATTGGGTAGGTGTAGGATTTTGAGATGAGCATCACTTGGAAACTTTTCCTTAGTTTTACCTCGACCCCCTTTAACAGTACGGTGTTTCCTATGACTCAAGTAAGAGAAAACGAAACTACAAAAACAAAAGTCTTCATGCTTCATATTCCTCACATGAATATCAAGTCTTCATGGTCACACCAATTTCTTCACTTTCAAAGTCTTCAAGAAAACCAAAGTCTTCAGCTGAAGACATACATTTTTAGGGGTCAACTTTCATCGTAAATATCAAACTCCTCATAGACTTATAGACCTGTGTACACTCACAAACTCATTAGTCCCTTAACCTATAAGTCTTCAATACACTAAAATCACTAAGGGGCACTAGATGCACTTACAATCTCCCCCTTTTTGGTGATTGATGACAATATAGGTTAAGTTTTCAACGGGGATAAACATATGAAGTGTAAATACTGATATTGAGGATTTTGATTGCAAGATATAGAAGAACTCCCCGTGAAGATGTGCATATGCAAGGAATTTGCTTTAAATAGAAAATGCACATTGTAGAGTAGAATCATGGAGATCTCCCCCTATATCTTGTAATTCATACACGCATTTAATATATGATATGAAGAATTTGAAATGCATGATGAAATATGGTGTCTGATGAAATTCAGCATGCGTGCATGAACGAACTGGGGAAATAGCATGCAGAAAACAGAGCAAAAGTATCAGACCACCATAGGACTTAAGTTTACAACTTGATCAACAAACACTTAAGAAGAGCAAAAGTTGTAACTTAACAAAAAATGCCCATATATATAGACCCGTTTGAAGACTAACTCAAATTTCTCCCCTTTGTCATCGAATGACCAAAAGGGACGAGAAATGAGGACTAACGCCCCTGAAGAATATCATCTTGATGTCGATGGAGGAACGCCAGCGTTGTTGGGGTCGTTTGTTGGAGTAGGGCCTTTCGCAGTGTCTTTCAAGTCTTCAGCTTCATCCGTCTCGCGTGATGAAGAATATGAACTGGCGACCAGATGAGGAACTTTGACCTTCTTGAATTTCTTCGAAGGTGGCTGAGACCAGTCAAAATCCTGTTGGAAGCCCATCTGTTTGAGATCTTCATCACCGTAGAGGTGAGACAATACAACCAAAGTGCGGTCAAAAACTTCATGCAATGAGTAGTGGTTCTTCTTCACAGTGTTTTGCGTGATCATCATATTCTGAAGAATTGAACCAAACCGACGCTTGACCCACTTGTGGTTGCGATCGACCTTCTGATGACTAAGGAGAAGCTCGTGATCAGTCATCACACATGGAGCTGTGGCTTGAGGACATTTCTTTGAAGCATTTGCGGCAGTATCATGAGTGACAGAGTCATCATTGGTGGAATAAGAAGCAGCTTTGCAAAACTTTCCATCCAATGGGCGAGTGCCTTCATCAATGACGGCAGCCTTGCCCTTCTCATCAGCTGAGGAAATGGTCCTTTTGAGGACTTCAATTGGCGGCAAATAGGTGAGATGATTTTGACAGTCAACCTTATAATTGATTGAAGACCTTGATCTAATGAATCTCATAATCCAGGGAGCGTAAGGCTTCAATTCAAACGGTGACAGAGCTACATTGGCCAAAGTCCTCATGAAGAAATCATGGTAGTTGATTGGAATACCATGGATGATATTGAACAACCGATTCTTCATTATGCCAACAACTTCTTCATCATCAGAGTTGTGGCCCTTGATTGGACTGAGGGTTTTGGTCAATATTCTGTAGATCGTCCTTGGCACATAGATCAGTTCCTTTACAAGGAATGTGGTCCTTGGAGCTTGGCTTGGCTTCAAAGGCTTCATCAGCACTTGCATCAGATGATTTGAAAGTTCAGATTCATCATAGATGCACCTTGCACCTTCAGTGGGAGGACTGACAGGGACGGCGTGAAGCAATTCAGAGGTCGGAGCTTTATAGTGAGTGTTTTCAGTCATCCAGTCCAGTACCCATGAATTGACATCTTCAACATTTCCAGTATTGTGCAGCGTGGCGAAGAATTGAAGAATGAGTTCTTCATTCCAATCGCAGATGTCGGTGCAGAGGTTGAGCAGCCCAGCATCATGAAGAACACTGATGACTGGGGTGAAGCACGATAGAGACTCCAGATCTACATGAGGAATTTGCTCATGGTCAAAGATCTTGTCCTTATCGAACATCAGCGAGGAATAAAAGTTCATTTGTCTGGCAGTTCAAAAACGGTTGCGTTGAAGTCAAGCAGAGTCATATGGATTATAGTTAGTGAAGAAGATGTGCTCAACAAAGAAGTCATGAGCCTTAAACTTCTGCTTCTTGGAGTGAGGATTCTATGGCTTGGGCTGAAGATTTGTAGATGATGTCTTCACAACCTCTTATTGTATAGCCTCTAGAGCCACAGGCTGAGGAATTTTAGGAGAAGATTCATCAGCAGCAGCCTTGGCGTCCATTTCTTTAGCACTAGCAGCTGGAACTTCTTCTGGAATAGAAGGAAGTGAAGCTTGATGTCCATTAAAACCCGTATGTATCTCTTCAGTTTGGACAGGGGACTGAGGAATCTGTTACGGAGGGGCGTAAAGTGGTGAATTGGGGTGATGACTTTCCCAATAGTCATCATTCAGAATAGGAGTTGTTGACCCAATGTCCACATCCTCATCTTCTTCATCAATTTCTTCTACGCCTGCCTCTTCAACTGTGAACTGAGGCATGGGCGATGATACTAGAGGAGTTGAAGGGATATCATCCACTTTAATTTCTTCATCCAACTGCTCTGACATAGCAGCAAAAGGATCTTCTTCTTCTTCTTCTTCAGATTCACTAGGAACCACATATTCCTCACCAAAGGGAACGATCTCCTTTGATGGCATGCTTGATATATGAACAACATATATGGGATTTGCATAAGAGCTTGTCAAAGTCTTCACTTTCTTTGGTGCTGAAGACTCTGAGGATGTAGATGCTTTCCTTTTCTTTACAGCTGCTCGCTCTGCAGCTTTGGTTTTCTTTGCTTCTGTCGCAGAAGGAAGATTGGTGCTTGTCATTTGTGCAGGAGGAGCAGAGGAATTTGGTGCAATTTTTTCAGGCGCAACTGATGCAGTTGCCCTGGCATGTTCAGTTTCCTCAGGCGCAGTAGCAGATGCTTGAACTGGCCTGACTTGTTCTTCACGCGCAACACTAGAGGTTGTCTTGGCAGTTTCTTCAGTGGCTGGAATTTCTTCAGCAGCCCTGGTACTCTCATTTTCTTCAACATCTGGGCTGTCATCAGCTGTGCTTGCATGTTCTTCTGTAGGCCGAGCAGATGCTTCAGCCTGAGGAATTTCATGTTGCGATGAAACTGCAACATTTGAGGTAAATCCCTTCACCATTTTGACGAATTTGACTTTGGCTCCTAGACAATCTGCACGGTATGCGTCAAATTCATCATTGAGTGCTTTGATCTCAGTTTGCATGGTCACAAGTTCATCAGGGGTCATTTTGACAACATTCTTCTTCAGAAGACACTCCTTGTACCGAGCTTTCTTCAGTTGCCTGGCCTTTTCAAACTTCCATTTTCTTCGGCTATGAAGGCTGTCAACATATGACTTTGGCCAGGTGTGAGTTCGAAATCAGGCATAGGAGTGTTAGGATCCTTGTGCCAGAGATCAATGAAATCGAGGATCAACTTGGGATCTAGCAAAAGAGGCACATTGCTGCCTTTGGCTCTAGCAGCCCTTTGCTATCTATCTCTGATGATTTCAGCCAATTCTTCATCATCAGCTTCATCTTCACTAGACGACACTTGGAAGGCAACCTGCTTCTTGTGCGGACTTGGTCTTGTGCCTTGTCTAGCAGTGGCCTTTTTCTTTAGCAAGGTGGGGCATGTTGAAGACTATGGCGGAGCTAAAGAACTTGCAGATGCTCCTGAAGCAATTGATATCCCAACGGTCCTATGGCAAGAGGTGAGGTGCGCAGGTGTCGAGGACTTTGTAGCAGCCGCTGAGGATTTAGCAGAGGGGGCTGGAGCTGCCTTTGAGGAAGTGGCATGAGGCACTGGCCGTGAGGGCTTTGAGGAACTTGGCCTTGAGGGCATTGCAGCTGAGGAACTGGGCTTGTGTGTAGGCTTCTTGGGCATGTCCTTCTTGGGCTTGCTAGCAGAGGCCTTAGCAGTGGCAGCAGCAGAATCTTCATTGAATTTATTCACTGCTTATTTGGCCATTTTGGCCAACTTGGCTTGCCGCTTTGCCCATTATTTTGGAAAGTCCTCACCTTTTCTGATGCTTGAGGGATCAGTAACTTAGCCTGGTGCCAATGGAGGTCTTGGGCATGGAGGGTGTACTGCAAATTTCTTCATGTACTTGGGAGTCACATATCTGTACTCCCTCCATTCTCGTGCCCAACTCCTCTCTATCCTCTGAATGCGCACTTTGCGCCCATTCTTTGTCTCCTTGCCATGAATTGCTTCATCAGGAGTGCAATACCCTGCATAGATATCATTAGGGATCTCAAAGGCAGCATTTACTTCTGGCCGCTTGCCTACCTTCTGAGGTCTCTTGCCATCAGCCATTTTCTTCAGTTGAGGATTTTGAACAATAGAATTCTCTGATGAGGTGTGCAATTTGTCTTCAAGGAACGCTGCAAATGAGTTAAGTTGATGAGAACCTAGAGATTCAGCAGCGGACATGTGTACCTATGAACAGAGTATAGGTGCGAAGAATTTGGAGAGGTCATATGCGTTCTCAGAAGTTTTTCAAAAGAATCAAGTTTGAGGAATTTGACCAGGAGCGTCTTGAGGAATTTCACTAAGCGGTCTTTGACTTAGGTTCCAGAGTTGTATAGATTGAAAATCCACACAATTGAGAAATCTTGAGGAAAAACGTTTCTTAGAGAAACAAATCAAGAAACACATGCAAGTGTGGTGTTTAAGAGTATGGGAGTTGAAGAATAAACACCTTTTGAAGATTTTGTGGAATCATCAGAATCAACAAAGGAATTTAAAATAGATTTTATTTACCCTTGACAAAGAACACGACAAAATGAGAGTTGAAGTGGAGAAGTTCGTCAGTTCAAATCTTCCACGTCCTAACTTGGTGGTAGAAGACAGCTACGGCGGCGGCGGAGTGAAGATTTCTGTGGCCGGCGTGAGTACGATGGCGATGAGGTTGAGGCAGTGAAGCTCTTCCTCACCGGCGACAATGGAAGGTAGTCGTGGCGCTAGGTCAGAGAGCTCGAGTGAGGGGAGTGAGGTCGAGCGGGGTAAATTAGGTAAGAGGAGGGTAAGGGGTATTTATAACCGAGGTGAAAAACCGCTCGTTCGAAGAAAATGGATGAACATGCCCCTGACCCTTCTCATCCTAGCGATATGTGTCACCCACGTACTAAGAAGTGGAGATCGTGTTAGATCATGGGTGAGTATTTTAATCTTATCATGGGATGCGGAACGGTTTGAGCGGCAAAAGCCGAAAATTCAGATAAGAATATTGTAAAGTTTCGTTCGCAAATTCTTCAGCTGACAAGTACACGGTGAAGATTTTCAACGGGTTTCAAATAGAACACACATGAAGAATTTGTGAATAGACTAGGTTGAGTTTAGCAAAGAGGGGGAAGGGTCCGATCACATTCACTCAGCAGAAAAGTCAACTTGAAGAATTAGCAATAAGTGAATGTTGTAGAGGACTGAAAACTCAAATATATATATATATATATATATATATATATATATATATATATATATATATATATATATATAGGGTCGCGCTATTCGTCACCCTGGGTGAGGAATAGTTATTCTTCACCCCCCTCTATTTTACCATCAATGCACTGTAATTTTACGTTTCGTAAATTTTGTCTTATTTCTGACGCAAAAAGAGACCGTAAGAAAATATATAATCGCCGTAAAAAATATTTTATGTTATGTAAAATTACAAACATAAAAACATAGTCTAAAATACACATAAACTGCAAATTTTCTTGTCTTATGACCTATATTTTTATTTTCTTATGTCAAATTTTACGTAGTGAATCAATAGAAATGTAACTATTTGAATTCCAAACGTAATTTAATTATGAAATGATCGTAAGATTATCTCGGGTGAAGAATAACTTATTCTGCAGCCTGGGTGATGAATAGTAACAATATATATATATATATATGTATATATATAGTCAATGAAGAACATAGTCAGAAAGAGTGAAGACTTGCAAAGTTGAAGAATTTGAACAATTGAGGAATTTCAAAAACTGTAGAAAAACTCAAATTGAAGATTTTCAACTTTTGTCGGTGGCGTGACCCACCATATAAGAATGATGATTTCAAACGCCGCATACAATTGTCGTAGGGCTCTGAAAATCAAATTCTTCGTTAATTTCTTCGCACTTAGAGGGTTAGTCTTCATTGATTGAAGAAAAACATTACTTCGTGTGTTGCACATCTAAGTCATCAATTTGCATAAGTGTTAGGATGTGTGTCCTTTTCAAAGAACATTCGAAGATTCTAAGATATTTAGCTCATACCGCAACTTGCTAAAATCTCTTCTCATCCAAGGGCTTTGTGAATATATCAGCTGGATGTTCTTCAGTCTTCACGTGCTCAATAGAGATGTCGCCCTTCAACACATGATCTCGAAGAAAATGATGACGAATCTTGATGTGCTTTGTCTTGAGTGCTGAATTAGGTTATGAGGAATCTTGATGGCACTCTCATTGTCACAGAAGAGTGGCACATTCTTCACATTGATGTCGTAGTCCTTGAGGGTTTCATTACAAAAAAAGACACATCCATGACATTTTGGGCCGAACGATTTTTTTTTCCTGTCGTACTTATGACACTTCTAGACGATAACTGTGACAAAACCCGGTATCATCATAGATGTGGTTGGGTCCTACTTCTATGACAAAAAATCATGAGAGAAAATGGGCTTTTCATCCTGTGCAGGCCGGAGAGGCAGCTGCATGACATTCTTTGGGCCGTCCATGACGGAAAAAATCATGGTAGAAGCAAGGGTGTGGAAAATATCAGGGAGTTCCCGGTTACGATGGGTGGTCGGGGGCCGAGCGATGTGTGTTTCTCTCGTACGTACGCGCGTGTGTTCAAGGCGTTGGGCTCTAACTGAACCCGAGCGATTGCACTGCAAGCTACACGTTACTGAACCCGAGCGATCGATCAATCCCTTGCTGTAAACTGAACTCGAGTGATTCCTTCGCTACTGCTGCTAACTGAAGCCGATCGAACACTGCTGCCTCCTTCCCTTGATGAACAGTGAGCGTTGTTGAGGGGGTTTGGATGAAAAGTTCCCGGTGGGGGGTTGGATGAACAGAACCCCGTGGTAGTAGAGGCCGTTGCCGCTGGATGAACAATACCCCGATCGATCGAGCCAGTGGATGAACAGGACCCTGTGGAGGGCTGGATGAACAGTAGCCGATGGAGGGCTGGTTCAACAGTAGCCGGTGGAGGGCCGGATGAACAGTAGCCCATGAAGGGGTGGTTGAACAGGACCCCATGGAGAGGTCTGGTTGAACAATAGCCAGTGGGGGCTGGATGAATAGGAGCCCGTGGATGAACAATCGTAGGTGGAGGCTGGAGGAGGTCGACGGTGGATGAACAGAAGCCCGTGGAGGCTGGAGGAGGTCGACGGTGGAGATGAACAATATCTCGTGGAGTCCCGTTTCATGGTACGCCACACCCCTCCCGATGAACACGACCCCTGTTTCGACCGTAGCGCTCCAACATAAGTCTGTTTCCTCCGTTTTGCGGTACGCCACACCCCTCCCGATCAACAGGATCCCGTTTCCACCATAGGAGGTCCGTTTCCTCCTTTTGCGGTACGCTAGACCCCTCCCAATGAACAGGATCCCGTTTCCACCGTGGCCGGTCGAACACAAGGTTGTTTCCTCCATTTTGCGGTACGCCAGGCCTCATTTCCATCGGCTATTCCGTCCAAGCTGGTTGGCTCCCGATGAACACGACGTATTCCGACCCAGTCGGTTGCCTCCTGATGAACATGACGCTGTTTCTCCGTTCCGACCCAGCCGGTCCGCTGCCCAATGAACAGAACGCCGTTGCTGCCATCCGTTGCCTCTCCATGTACACAAGCCCTGGCCGTCCGTATATATATGCGCGAGTAGGCGTTCGAGACCCCTCCCGTATGTACATATGTGTCCTTATTTTCTTTCTTGCACCCTGGCCATTGTACGTATGTGTACATGCTACATGCACACCTCTACTACGACACGTGCCCTTCCTTACACGGCCACGGTTCATCGCTGCAGCCTGCAGACAGATCGATCGACCAGTATGTACATACACATTCGCCACCAGAATGGCAACGCTACGTATGCTTCGACCAGGTGGGTCCCGACTGTCAGGCACTACTTTGCGTGCGAAGATGTAGCTGGTGGGTCCCAGCAGTCAGGGGGGCAAATCAATTTTTTTTGCCCGTAATATGGACGCACTTCCTTGCGTGCGAAGATGTAGCTAGTGGGTCCCAGCAATCAAGGGGTAAAGTTTTTTTTTCGCGAAATATGGTGGCCCGTCCGATGGGTCCCTGATGTCAGGTGGAGGAATCATTATTTTGCGCGTAATAAGGAGGCATTTCCTTGCTGTGGCCGTGGACCCAGTTGTCAGCCTCTCCACGTACAGTACTCTTCTGATTGAAGTCGTTTTTTGACCACATTAACCACGCCACGCCGAGAGCACCAGGGTGGTGGACAACGGCGAGGCCTAGGAAGGGGACGATGCGGAGCCAGGGAAAGATGTGGCAGTGGATGCGCACGCGGAGGGGAGTACATGGGTTGTCTGCTTTGGCTGCGGTGTGAGGCTGCCATCACCGGAGAAATACAAGAGGTGTGGGTGAGTATAGAGGGATGGCATGGCCAACGGTGGCAGCACAGCCAGCCATGGGAGGCAGGAGCAGGCGGCATGGCCGACGCTTGTTTGGGCGGCTGGAGCAAGAAGACCAGTGGTTGAAGAAGCACTACGACCGTTGGATGGACATCGTACGGTCACTGGAGCTAGAATCGTTCATATTGACTAAGTTGACAAAGCCCTCCATCCCCGTCAACTTACTAGGCCCACAAGTCAGCCTCCCATTATGCTAGGTCCTAGCTGGCAGGGGGAGTATTCATTTTTTTGTGCACAATAAGGAAGCACTTCCTTGCGTGCGAAGATATAGCTGGTGGGTCCGAGCTGTCAGTGGCTGGAACGTTTTTTTCATGAAATACAAAGGCCCTTTCGGTTGGTCCCAGATGTCAGGTGGATGAATCATTATTTTGCGCGTAATAAGGAGGCATTTCCTTGTGTGCGGCCGTGGACCCGGCTGTCAGCCTCTCCACGTACAGTCCACTTCTGATGGATGTCGTTCGTTGACCACGCCGCGACGAGAACACCAGGGCGATGGACGACGGTGAGGCCTACAAAGGGAACGACACGGAGCCGGGGAAGACACGGCAGTGGCTGCCCACGTGGTGGGGAGTACGAGGGTTGACTGGATCGGCTGCCGTTGCCGAAAAATAACAGGAGGTGTGGCTGAGTAGAGGGATAGCTAGGCCAGGGATGCGAGTATGGTGGGGCCGTGAGGCCTGCCCGGCAGCACAGCCGGCCACGGGAGGCGGGAGCAGGCAGTTTCGCCGATGCTGGTTTGGGCGGCTGGAGCAGGAAGATCAGAGACTGAAGAAGCACGATTGCCGTTAGATTGACATCTAACAGTCTGACACTGATAGAGTCGATTGTTGACTAAGTTTCTTTTTTTGAGAAACCTTGTGTACGCATGAACTTAGTAGGCCCACAAGTCAGCCTCCAAATATGTGGCAGAAAACGTAGAGCCCATTTGCTATTTTTTTAATAATTTGCAGCCCATTTGCTAATTCTTAAGTAATTTATTACAACCCATTTTCTGCCCAGGACCACAGTCAAAAAGTTCAACCTTATTTTGCATATTTCGGTGGAGTCCGAACTGTTGTAATCCCGAAATGATAAACATTTTTAAGAACTTATTGATTTGCCAAAAAAATCGTTTTGTTTTTGTAAGCAAACAAGACGTGGGACAATTGAGTTGGTTTAAGGGAAAACCAGTGGTAAAAAAATCAGCGCTGGGAGGGAAACAACAACAAAAATAAGGATGTAAATATGAAAAGGGAACTTTATGTATTTTCAATATAATGATACGTGTATATGAACTAGTAAAACTATAGGCAGAGATTAGAAAACGGAAGTAGGACATGGCATTTCAAGAGGAAAATAGAACTGGGCTGTGTGTTTGATTCAGTAAAAAAACTATCTGCGGATGTTGTAAGACAAAATATAACTAACGCTGGCGGGCCAGAGGCCAGTAGATACCTGCTAGATCTTTGTGCCCCGTTGTCATCATAGGCTAGGCCTGTTAAAACAAAACCAAGCCTGGGCAGTCTACAACCCAGTTGAAACTTGCTCGACCTGAAAAAACAATATACCTGCTCAATAAACGAGAGAATTCTGCAAGTACAGACTGATCACTGGGATGCAGCAGGTATATTGTTTTTTCATCATGATAATAAATGCATGCACTTGTTTCGAAACATTTGCAGAACTGGAAATTCGAACGGCAGGTGCTTATGCTACCCATCAAATAAAAATCAGGTGCTTGAAAATTCGTTTAGAAACAAATGATTCATCTTTATATCCACGTCGACCCTCGGCATGATGGTTGGAAGCAAATGCCAAGTTCATATCGAAAGATCGTTAACAACTATACCAACTTGCGCATGACAAGGTAGTACACGTACTGACGGTGTCCTGGACTAGGGGGTACTCACCACGTCATCTCCCCATCTGTTAGATTGGGCCGAGGACCCCAATGGCCGTATACTCATGGGCCAATTCGGATAGCTGCCGCATACAAGGAAGATTTCACAAGACTTGGCGATCAAGACAAGGACTCCTCCCCACCGGCATATTCGGCTAGGACTCTTGTTATCCTAGGCCTCTGGTACATTATATAAACCGAGGCCAGTCTAGTCGATAGATCATATACATACAATCATACCATAGGCTAGCTTCTAGGGTTTAGCCTCTCTGATCTCGTGGTAGATCTACTCTTGTACTACCTATATCATCAATATTAATCAAGCAGGACGTAGGGTTTTGCCTCCATCAAGAGGGCCCGAACCTGGGTAAAACATCGTGTCCCCTACCTCCTGTTACCATCCGCCTTAGACGCATAGTTCGGGACCCCCTACCCGAGATCCGCCAGTTTTGACACCGACATTGGTGCTTTCATTGAGAGTTCCGCTGTGTGATCGACGAAAGGATCGATGGCTCGTCTACAGGTCAACTGCGATGCCGACATCTTCGTCGCTAGCTCAACCGGTCACCTTGGCTTGACCGAGGACCGTGCTCCATCTTCGATCGTCATGTTCGGACAAGGGCCTTCATCAACATCAACTCCGATCTCTATCAAGATCATGGAGGAATCATCCATGGAGCTCGGGGGCTCAACGTCAATATTGCCCTCGGGCGACCGTGCTGTTTTTCCAAACATCGAACTTGTATCCGCTGCCACCACCTCTTAGAGCATCGCTTTGACGATCCCTTTGGTGAAATTGTGCGGAATTGAGTCTTCAACGACCATGCAAAATTTTGTCGAGTTCCGATGGAGGAATCTCCCGTGATCTATAATATACCGAAGCCCTGTCAAATCTGGACGGGAATCAGGACGAGTTTAGGGCGTGGTGTCCATCTTCTAGCTCGGATGTCCTTTGGAAGATCCAACCGTTGATCAACTGCGGAATTACTATATCTACCACCCCTCAAAATTGTAGCTCGATCCGACCGTCCAAACTCCGGGAACCTTCCGATTAATGCATCACTTTCCGGATCTGTTTTCTGCGCGAGAACGAATCCGACCCGAATTCATCTTTTTTATGAACGGGATTTCGGACATCCTTTTTGAAGGAAGTTTTGTATGGGGTATTGTGTTTTGTTCCTAAACACGTCCCGCTAATTTTGAAGTCTTTTTCAATATGATATTCACCATCACGCTGGTGTCAAACCAGCCTGATAACATTGCTCTACGGCTGCCGACCTGCGCTAGACACGTTGTCACTTTATTGAGCCGAGCTCAATTTCTTCGGATCATCATCTCGGCAAGCCGAACAAGAGTTCGACATCTCGAAGGATAAATTATCACCAACATCGCCGCCCCACGGATTACACGGAGCGGGCACACGAGCATCGCCGCACGGTCACTTCATCAAGCCGGCATTGACCACATCACGACCTGCATCGGCAGGGCCGCACTATTGCTTTTTCAAGCCGGTGTCCGTCACGCCGACCTACTTCGATTCATCGGCTGACATGGAGGCTTTGACATCTCGGCTGGACCGGGGGCTTCGCCATCTCTTCATCAACCTACTCCGGACACTTCAACGTTACTAGCCGACCAGCTCCGTCGCGTTAGCTGGACCGAGGGCTTTGCCTCGGCGAGCCAACCTTTGCCAGCATTGCCATGCCGTTGTTTTATCGCCCATCAGGCAATGGGTGTGCGGATCGAGTCCCAATTTTGGGAATCACCTTCCATCGGATTGCTACAACAAATAAACCAGGTGCTATTAATCCCAGTATTTTTTGCTTGCTTGGGTTCATTTTTCCCAAGGAATTATTACTCTAGTTTGTCCATCATATGTACATAGGTCTATCAAATGGTGACCGCATTAACGACAGTCGCATGGTGGTTCGGTTTGTTTCCATACATAGTCCGGCGAACGCCGCATCCGGAGCTCGGACCGACCTGTGAATTCAGGCTTTGCCACGTCTTTACCGCATCACGCCGGCGCCCTGCATCGACATTGACTTCGGCACCAAGCCATATTTCTTTTATTACTCACTTTGCATAAATTATTTATTATGCAATGATTTTTTAATTATCATTATTACTATTATCTCCGGTTTGCACTATTTTTTGTGCACAGGAAAATGATCCGGGGACTTCGGCGTCACTCTGCCGGTCTGCATTGACCGTGCTATGTCACCACTTCGGCGTGTCGAGCTCTCCGCTCCGCCACCTCGGGACCGGCTTCGGGGATGGAACCTTGTCCCGCATCAAGCTCGGACCGCATCATCAATACCGAACACATTAACCAGCTAAGTCGCTTTCATGCTCAAAGCTTTAATTTCTAATTTGTGTTCAGTTCGACCAAGCATTATACTTTTTTGGAAAAAATTGCTTGTAAAAAATTTCCTTGTCCAAACTCTGTTTGTGACGCATAAATTCAAATACCCAATTCATTCGGGGGCTTCCTTCATGAAGCTTTTCCTCTTGCATATGATTACACTTGTACGGCTTCGTTCCTTGTTCGTGTATTACGCCACAATATGCACCATATTGACTTAAGCGATATGCAAGCTGGGTTGCCTCGCTCCTGTGTTTACCCCTACATTCCCGATTGTTCGGCTAGGGTGTAAAGGGAGCACCTCTGCGATTGTCACGATCGGGTCACCCGAGCCGGACCTCAGACTGGGTGAAGCCAAAAGCTAGCGCTCTTATAGTTTTCAATGATGGTCGGCACACAACGGAACTCATGGGTACAAAAAATCTATTGCACAAGTCTCATAATAACAATGAGCACCGAAGAAAGGTATCAGTGGGGGTACTATTTTCTTCGAAGATGCTTCTTACACTTCGCAGTAATATATCATAAGTTCCCTGAGCGCGCTTTGTCTGTTACAACCTTATGGCCTGATTGCCTGGTTATTGGAAGCACCGTCGATACTCTCGACAGATGGAGTACATAACACTTTTTGGTCCTTGACTGAAGAGGGAGAAGCCGACGGTCGGTTAAGACGCGTTTAAAGTTCGGTTGAACATAGATATGACATAAGTACTTCGGTACATGCAATCATTCTTTTACCCAAGTCACTTGGGGGCTCTTAAATTTATATGAGCCATTTTATGATAAGTGTTCTTCTTCTTAGTCGTTGCAAAGTTTTATTATTATTATTATCTATCACTCCTTTTTTCGACCCGAGCGAGTGGTCACTAGCCGGGGAGCCTAATTTCTCTCTCAAAGCCGCTAGGGTGTAGTTTGCTAAACTGGCCTAATGAGAAGTACTCCGCCCTCGGGATAGGAGGTTGAAGCCATAGGCTGACCCGCTTGAAGTCTTGAGATAGGATGTATCATGTTAAAGCACGACAGAAGCACTTCTTTTGCTAAGGCCAATTTTCGGATTGGCACCGAACACTTGATCTTGTTCGGACGTCAAGTTTTTACTGACATTTTTTGGCTTTTCGAGCCTATGGCACTTTTAAACTATTTGTGCTTTTCCAGCATTAGTCTCGCAGTGCAACGCCGGACACCTTTAGGGATTCGGCAAAAACATTCTCGGATATTGCTATATATGCATCGGTTTCGAATTGTGTCTTCGGTCAATAGTTGGGTTGCCCGGCTCCTGTGCTTTCCTCCTACGTTCCGCTTTGTTCGGCTAGGTGTACAAAGGGAGAACCACTGCGATTGTGCTTCCAGCTTGCATGGTCAAGCACCTTAGTGGAGAAAGCCGAAAACTGACTGTCACAATAAGCGTAAACTGGTCAATGATCCGATGACTATGTTAAATGATGGGCCGTTCATAACATTGGCCGAAGTGTTTACGGCTTGACCTCGACTGTCGCCGAACACTACCGGGGGCTATTAACTGGCCTCCCAAACTAAATCCTCGATATTTTGCTCTTACATTCGAGCTGAGGTTTCATGATCATGCTTAGCATGACAACCCAAAGAAAGGAACCGATAGCGGGACTATTTTCTTTGGAAGACATTTCTTCTGTTAAATAGTAATATAACATATCTCTCTGCGTACCTTTGTTTATAAAACCGTGTGGCTAGATTGCCTTGTTTGTCGTAAATCTTTGCCCTCATAAAGGCTTTATAAAGTAGGACAAACACTCCTCGGCTACTGGCCGAGGAGGTGGAAGCCGATGGTCGGTCAACAAAGTTTTGTACAATGCGGATCCGAGCATTAATGACGTAAAGTACTCGAATACATAGAGTCATTACACATAATTTGTGATTTTACTATGGATATCGATCCTTAATTCGGCCACCTGTGCCCGCATTAAGGCTCGGGGGCTACTGGGCTTCGGGCTTATTATTTACAAATATTAAAGGGGCACATCGATCCCCTGATCTGGTGTTGCCACCCGACCAGTGTCTCGGGGGCTACTGCATTGCCGGTTCAATGCAGAAATTTTTTTGTGCAATATAGTTTCCGAGGAGATTTTGATCCTTAGGTTGGTCGACCGCACCCAACCTGAGTCTTGAGGACTGAGCACGCCGCTTTTAGTGTCCCGAAGTATACTGCCAAGCTAGGACTTGATCCTCAGGCCGATTTTGCAAATCAACCTGAGTCTCAGCGGCTACTGGGATCAGCGGTTTTATGTCATCCTTCATGTGCATCTCGGGTTTTAGACCGATACCCACCTTGAGGGCTACTGGCTATATATCTCGGTAGAGAATAAATTGCACCAATCAAAAATATTGACAAAAATCGGCCCACATTCGAGGTGGTGCACCACCTCGGAAGCAGTCCGGCATAAAGCTCGGGCGCTAGTGGCTGGCTCCATAGAGGGCATTTCCGGCATTAAGCTCGGCTAAACTCCTTCAAACTTCTTTGAACTAAGGTGATTTACAACACCTCGGATACAGTCCGGCGTTGGAGCTCGGATACATAGTCCGGCGTTGGAGCTCGGATACATTCCGGCGTTAGAGCTAGGAAGCGGTCCGGCGTTGGTGCTCGGCTGCAAAAGATACCTCGAATGCAGTCTGACGTTGGAGCTCGGACGCAAGAGGACGTTGCCGCCCGGGAAAAGCTTCAAACCCGAGGTGTGGCATAAAAATAACAAGGCATTGATAAAGGACGGAAACTTAAAGGGGCTCCTCGGATATCCGACGTGTAAACTTGTCGAATGCATTTCGGCGATCCTCAAGATCGAAGATGAGAAGATTTGTTGAACCAGTTTTCAAGACCAACGACCGAAGATGAAGAATGGTTTGGAAGAATCGAGGAGCATCCCTGACTTGAAGACCAATTTAGGGGGCTACTGACGGTGTCCTGGACTAGGGGGTACTCACCACGTCATCTCCCGATCTGTTAGATTGGGCCGAGGACCCCCATGGCCGTATACTCATGGGCCAGTTCGGACAGCTGCCGCATACAAGGAAGATTCCACAAGACTTGGTGATCAAGACAAGGACTCCTCCCCACCGGCGCATTCGTCTAGGACTCTTGTTATCCTAGGCCTCTGGTGCATTATATAAATCGAGGCCAGGCTAGTCGATAGATCATATACATACAATCATACCATAGGCTAGCTTCTAGGGTTTAGCCTCTCTGATCTCGTGGTAGATCTACTCTTGTACTACCTATATCATCAATATTAATCAAGCAGGGCCCGAACCTGGGTAAAACATCGTGTCCCCTGCCTCCTGTTACCATCCGCCTTAGACGCACAGTTCGGGACCCCCTACCCGAGATCTGCCGGTTTTGACACCGACAAGTACCAATACCAAACTAACTTATAATCTTTTTAGTCGTGGCCCTAGTGTTCGTCTGGTAGAAAATCTTGCAGAAGACTAGCTCCCGCTCCTTCTCTTGCTCCAGGTCCCTAAGGTGGTACTGGTGCATCACCTAGTTGGTCCTCTGCTGGTCGAAGTTCTTTTTTTCGCGGGAATGGTCGAAGTACTTGTTGGTGTGCAGCACCAGAACCTTTTTGCTGTCCGTCTGCCGACCATTGACCATCACCGGCAAGGTATTGCCGGTCTTGTGCCACATCGCGTGCATGCCGCACTCCGACTGTATCTTGCGAAACGTCCACGTGCCCCTTTTGAATGCCCTGTAATTGCGCTGGAAGAAATGCTTGCTTAGGCCACTCGGTGTGATACCTGCAGTATTGTCGAATACAGGTTTTAGTGTACGTAGTTGGCATTTTCATAATATCTTTGGCATGTTGCAGTCACTTGTTTCACTTTTTATTAACTGGCAAATTGTAACTGCTTCACTAGGTCTGCGTCTAAAAAGAAAATAGAGCTATAAACAAAGGAATATGTTTGTGCAAGTAGACGGCCGATCGGTGTCTACCTGAAAGTTTCTCAGGATGGGTGTAGCATATGCTGTGCTCGCTGTCGATGGTTGGTATGAACAAATCGACGAGAGGGTGAGATCTCGCGCTGTCAGCACTCACTTTGGCCTCAAGGTGCTCGATCAGCTCCTGATCCGTGGGATCGAACTTGACGCCAGCCGACAGCACCGGCCAATCCTTCTTGGAGTTGCATCGGTTAATTCTAGTTATATGGTACTCAATGTATGATCAAATCAACTGTTTGAAGTGAATGATGAAAGATTTCGACAGATAAGTGGTAGTACTCCACATCTGAAGTCCACAATACCCGAACACGCCGCCAGGATTCTTTTGTCACCCCACGCGCAGCGTGTTGTCACGTCAATTCAATATGAGGACATGATAAATAATTTGACCAAGGTATACTAGTACTGCTACTGTACTTTACTTACTAGTCGTATTTAGTGTCACATTTTAACCATAGGTTTAACTAACAAAATGTCAATGCATGTCACCAAAAATTATTCCATTGGAAACTATGTTCAAATACGAATAAAACAATATAATATTTTGTGACATGCATTAACATTTAGTTAGTGAAATTTATGGTCAAAATTTGACACAAATTACGAAGGGCACCAGTAAACCAGGAGGGAGGTAGTAGTATGAGTAGCACAATATACGGTGTAGAGGACTAGTACAAATTTAGAAATGGGGTAAGAAGTTACAAGGCTGTGCGACAGACTTTGTAGGCTACGTGAGTAATACAAAATATAATTTCCATTGGACAACACTTTCACCAACAAGTTCACACTTGAAGCCTAATTGATATATATATAGGAAAATGGTTGTGTACTCCTGGGAGTACGTACTCCCGCTTCTCATATACCACATAGATGAATCTTTTATACCACTTTATTATTTTTAATATACTTCATTAGTAATTATTAGATACCCCAAAATGAGTTCCATGAAAAAATTCATGTGAGTCTACATATTTTTAAATGTTTACGTATATATTGATGTGTTTGTACGTGAAAAAGGTATATTACAAAAAGTACATTGCAGATGATATTTCTTCAACAAAACTCGTATTGGGGTATCTTAGAATATTTAATGAAGTATATCGAGAATAATAAAGAGGTATAATTAATGCATATATGAGGTATATTGAGAATGGGAGTACATACTCC
This sequence comes from Triticum dicoccoides, assembly GCF_002162155.2. Taxonomy (NCBI): domain Eukaryota; kingdom Viridiplantae; phylum Streptophyta; class Magnoliopsida; order Poales; family Poaceae; genus Triticum; species Triticum dicoccoides. The sequence continues at coordinate 512,758,211 of NC_041386.1, read as the reverse complement.
CAGGAGTACAGAAGAGGAGTCCTTTATATATATATATATGGCTTCTATACAACATCTCCATCATCATTATCAGTATATCCTACGTAGGTGAGTTAGGATGCACTCGATGCCGGAAAGGTATCTATCCTTCAAACTAACAACAGTACATAATATCCAACAAAAGAGGACCATGCTACAGCAGCAGGATACATGGCACAATCTAGATATCAGTACGAATCAAGTTGTGCATATTTGCTGTTGGCATGAACCACATCGCCGCATGTCGGGTTTGCAAAAGCCATCCATCGCATGGAAGCTTGATGCCTTTTACACACTGAAGATTATCTGGCAACAAGCTGTGTCGACGAATCTCTGGATATGGTGATTCATGAAACCCATGGTATGATGTGTAAACACAGCTCCCCCTGGCGAATGGAAGTTGCATAGTATGGTAATCACCGCCGATGATATGATCGATGATTGGTTGAATGATAGGATAATTGAGCCCGATGAACATGGAGTGGTTGCCGAGGCTGTAAACCTGCCTCCAGTTGAATACGCCTGGCCCAACGGAGCTGGGATCTTTCTCGAACACGAAGCAGCCATAGCCATCAATGTCACGAACACCTTAGACATTGTACTGCATGTGGTTTGATGAAATGGTTTGATCAATTTGGTACGTGCAAATGAGCATCAAATGACCGCCGTCAGCTGAACGAGCGGTAGACCACCACCCATCGGCTGGTATGATTCTAGGTCCTGGAATCATGAAGGCCATCGCATTTGCGTCTGCTGCAACAATTCAAATTGGAGACCAACAGGACAAAAATAAACAATCATGTTCAGAGTATGTGTGGAATTAAGATTATTATAACAGTGACACATATCATAGACAGAGAATTGCAATGCCGTGGTCATAATCATACCCCAAGTTAAAAAAATAAGCCAATGGCTTTCATATTCTCTACTCCTATAAAAGACTCTATTGGTGATGATGGTGTGTCTGCCGTCCGTCATTTCTGACCATCAGATCTGCATCTAACGACTATGATGTAAGTCATGGCATTTTTGCAACAAGACCCCACTCCTCTGCTCCAATTTGCAGAAACCCCTTACTATCTTGAAACCAACCACATCCCTCCCCCACCTCATCAAAACAACCACAAGGAATATATTTTGAGTGAAACCTAATACGAGTATATTTTTAGTGATATATACACCAAACTATAGTGTTTTTCTTTCAAGTTTGTGAACATGTACTATTCTATTTTGGATCCATTGCAACACATGGGCACATTGCTAGTCTAGCAATATATCATGGTTCAAACATCATGTAACAATGAGAGGAAAACAGATATGACAGGGTCTACTCATATTCTACCATAGCACTTACTATAGTTATCATATCAATGTTGGGGATCGTAGCAGAGATTTAAATTTTTCTACGCATCACCAAGATCAATCTATGGAGTAATCTAGCAACGAGGGGAAGGAGAGTGCATCTACATACCCTTGTAGATCGCTAAGCGGAAGCGTTGCAAGAACGCGGATGAAGGAGTCGTGCTCGCAGTGATTCAGATCGCGGTTGATTCCGATCTAGCGCCGAACGGACGGCGCCTCCGCGTTCAACACATGTACAGCCCAGGGACGTCTCCTCCTTCTTGATCCAGGAAGGGGAGAGGAGAAGTTGAGGGAGAACTCCAGCAGCACGACGGCATGGTGGCAATGGAGCTCGTGGTTCTCCAGCAGGGCTTCGCCAAGCACTATGGAGGAGGAGGAGGTGTAGGAGGAGGGAGGGCTGCGCCAGGGAAGAGGTCACGACTGCCCTCCCACCCCTCCACTATATATAGGGGCAAGGGGAGAGGGGGAGGCTCCCTAGGGTTTCCCCTAGGGGGCGGCGGCTAGGCAGATTGGATCTCCCTAGGGAAAATCCTAGGGAGACTAGCCCCCCAAGCCAAGCAGGTGGAGGCTTGCCTCCCAAGCCAGGTGGAGGCGCCCCAACCCCCCAAGTAACATGGGAAAGGGTGTGGGGGGCGCACCACCCCTTAGTGGGCTGGTTTGCTCCTTCCCCTTTGGCCCATGAGGCCCTCCCACACTTGCCGGGGCTCCCGAAACACCTTTCGGTCATGCTGGCCATAGTCTGATACCCCCGGAACACTTCCGGACTCCAATACTCTTCGTCCAATATACCGATCTTCACCTCCGGACCATTCCGGAGCTCCTCGTCATGTCCGGGATCTCATCCGGGACTCCGAACAACCTTCGGTAACCACATACTATTTCCCATAACAACTCTAGCGTCACCGAACCTTAAGTGTGTAGACCCTACGGGTTCGGGAACCATGCAGACATGACCGAGACAACTCTCCGGCCAATAACCAACAGAGGGATCTGGATACCCATGTTGGCTCCCACATGTTCCACGATGATCTCATCGGATGAACCACGATGTCGAGGATTCAATCAATCCCGTATACAATCCCCTTTGTCCAGCGGTATTGTACTTGCCCGAGATTCGATCGTCGGTATCCCGATACCTTGTTCAATCTCGTTACCGGCAAGTCTCTTTACTCGTTCCGTAACACATCATCCCATGATCAACTCCTTGGTCACATTGTGCACATTATGATGATGTCCTACCGAGTGGGCCCAGAGATACCTCTCAGTTTACACGGAGTGACAAATCCCAGTCTCGATTTGTGCCAACCCAACAGACACTTTCGGAGATACCTGTAGTGAACCTTTATAGCCACCCAGTTACGTTGTGACGTTTGGCACACCCAAATCACTCCTACGGTATCCGGGAGTTGCACAATCTCATGGTCTAAGGAAATGATACTTGACATTAGAAAAGCTTTAGCATATGAACTACACGATCTTTGTGCTAGGCTTAGGATCGGGTCTTGTCCATCACATCATTCTCCTAATGATGTGATCCCGTTATCAACGACATCCAATGTCCATGGTCAGGAAACCGTAACCATCTATTGATCAATGAGCTACTCAACTAGAGGCTTACTAGGGACATGGTGTTGTCTATGTATCCACACATGTATCTGAGTTTCCTATCAATACAATTCTAGCATGGATAATAAACGATTATCATGAACAAGGAAATATAATAATAACCAATTTATTATTGCCTCTAGGGCATATTTCCAACAGTCTCCCACTTGCACTAGAGTTAATAATGTAGTTCACATCGCCATGTGATTAACACTCACAGGTCACATCGCCATGTGACCAACATCCAAGAGTCTACTAGACTCAATGATCTAGTTCACATCACTATGTGATAAACACTCAAACAGTTCTGGGTTTTATCATGTTATGCTTGTGAGAGAGGTTGTAGTCAACGGGTCTTGCCATATTCAGATCCCTATGTATTTCACAAAACTTTATATCGTAGATGCTGCTACCACGTTCCACTTGGAGCTATTCCAAATTATTGCTCCATTGTACGTATCCGGTATCTCTACTCAGAGCTATCCGGATAGGTGTTAAGCTTGCATCGACGTAACTCTTTATGTCGAACTCTTTATCACCCCCATAACCGAGAAACATTTCCTTATTCCTCTAAGGATAATTTTGACTGCTATCTAGTGATCCAGTCCTAGATCACCTTTGTACCTTCTTGCCAGACATGTGGCAAGGCACACATCAGGTGCGGTACTTAGCATGGCATACCGTATAGAGCCTATGACAAGAGCATAGGGGACGACCTTCGTCCTTCCTCTTTCTTCTGCCATGGTCAAGCTTTGAGTCTTACTCAACTTCACACCTTACAACTCAGGTAAGAACCCCTTCTTTGACTGATCTATTTTGAACTCCTTCAAAAACATGTCAAGGTGTGCGTTCTTTGAAAGTATCATCAGGCGTCTTGCTCTATCTCTATAGATCTTGATGCCCAATATGTAAGCAGCTTTATCCAGGTCTTCCTTTGAAAATCACTCTTCAAACAACCGTTTATGCTTTCCAGAAATTCTACATTATTTCGAATCAACAATATGTCATCCACATATACTTATCAGAATTGTTGTAGTGCTCCCACTCACTTTCTTGTAAATACAAGTTTCTAGCAAACATTGTATAAACCTAAAAGCTTTGATCACTCCATCAAAGCATATATTCCTATTCCGATATGCTTGCTCTAGTCCATAGAAGGATTGCTGGAGCCAACATACCTTTTAGCATCCTTAGGATCGACAAAACCTTTTGTTGTATCACATACAACTTTTCTTACGAAAACTTGGTAAGAAAACTTGTTTTGACATCCATCTGTAAGATTTCATAATCGAAAAATACAGCTAATGCTAACATGATTCCGACGGACTTAAGCATCGCTACGGGTGAGAAATTCTCATCGTAGTCAACTCCTTGAACTTGTGAAAAGACTCTTTCCCACAACTCGAGCTTCATAGACGGTAACATTACCGCCCACGTCCGTCTTCTTCTTAAAGATCCATTTATCTCAATGGCTTGCCAATTATCGGGCAAGTCCACCAAAGTCCATACTTTGTTATGATATATGGATCCTATCTCGGATTTCATGGCTTCTAACCATTTGTCGGAATACAAGCCCACCATCGCTTCTCCATAGCCCGTAGGTTCATTGTTGTCTAACAACATGATATCTAAGACAGGATTACCGTACCACTTAGGAGTAGTACATATCCTTGTCGACCTACGAGGTTCGATAGCAACTTGATCCGAAGCTTCATGATCACTATCATTAACTTCCTATTCAACAGACGTAGGTGCCACAGAAAACATCTTTCTGTGTTGCATCATTCTCTGGTTGAAATAAAGGTTCGACAACCTCATCAAGTTCTATCTTCCTCCCACTCAATTCTTTCGAGAGAAACTCCTTCTCGAGAAAGGACCCGTTCTTAGCGACAAACAATTTGCCCTCGGATCTGAGATAGAAGGTATACCCAACTATCACCTTTGGGTATCCTATGAAGATGTGTTTGTCCGCTTTGGGTTCGAGCTTCTCCGGCTGAAGCCTTAAGCATCGCAGCCCCAAACATTAAGAAACGACAAGTTTGGTTTCTTGCCAAACCAATGTTCATACAATGTCGTCTCAACGGACTTAGATGGTGTCCTATCTAAAGTGAATGCAGCTGTCTCTAACGCATAACCTCAAAATGAAAACAGTAGATCGGTAAGAGACATCATAGATCGCACCATATCTCATAAGGTTCGATTACGACGTCCGGACACACCATTACCCTGTGGTGTTCTAGGTGGCTTCAACTGTGAAACAATTCCACAATGTCTTAAGTGATTGCCAAACTCATAACTCAGAAAATCCCCTTTTGATCAGATCGTAGGAACATGATCCTTTTGTTATGATGATTCTTAACTTCACTCTGAAATCGCTTGAACTTTTCAAACGTTTCAGACTTGTGCTTCATTAAGTAAATATACCTATATCTACTCAAATCGTCAGTGAAGATGAGAAAATAGAGATATCCACCGCACGCTTCAATTCTCATTGGATCACACGCATCAGCATGTATGATTTCCAACAAGTCACTTGCCCATTTCATTGTACCTGAAAACGGGGTCTTAGTCATCCTGCCCATGAGGCATGGCTCGCATGTGTCAAGCGATTCAAAATCAAGTGACTCCAAACATCCATCGATATGGAGTTTCTTCATGCATCTTACGCCAATATGACCTAAGCGGCAGTGCCACAAGAAAGTGGTACTATCATTATTAACTCTACATCTTTTGGCATGAACATGTGTATCACCACGACCGAGATTCAATGAACCATTCACATAGGGTGCATGACCATGAAAGGTATCATTCATATAAACAGAATAACCATTATTCTCTAACTTAAATGAATGACCGTATTGCAATGAACATGATCTAATCATATTCATGCTCAACATAGACACCTGATAACATTTATCTAGGTTCAATACTAACCCTGAAGGCAAATGGAGTGTGCGATGGTGATCTCATCAACTTTGGAAACACTTCCAACACACATCGTCACCTCGCCCTCAGCCAGTCTCCGTTTAGTCTGTAGCTTTTGCTTCAAGTCACCAATAATAGTAACTGAACCGGTATCCAATACCCAGGTGCTACCAGGAGTACTAGTGAGGTACACATTAATGAAACGTATAAATTTTGTTGAAGTTGCCAGCCTTCTTATCTACCATGCATTTGGGGTAATTCCGCTACCAGTGACCGTTCCCTTTACAATAGAAGCACTTAGTCTCGGGTTTGGGTTCAACCTTGGGTTCCTTCACTGGAGCGGCAACTGGTTTGCCATCCATGAAGTCTCCCTTCTAGCCCTTGCCCATCTTGAAACCAGTGGTCTTGTTAAACCATCAACACTTGATGCTCCTTCTTGATTTCTACCTTTTGCGGTCTTAAGCACCGCGAACAGCTCCGGGATCAACTCCATCCCTTGCATGTCATAGTTCATCACGAAGATCTAGTAGCTTAGTGATAGTGGCTAGAGAACTCTATCAATCACTATCTTATCTGCAAGTTTAACTCCCACTTGATTTAAGTGATTGTAGCACCCAGACATTCTGAGCACATGCTCACTAGCTGAGCTATTCTCCTCCATCTTGTTGGCAAAAGAACTTGTCAGAGGTCTCACACCTCTCAACACGGGCATGAGCCTGAAATCCCAATTTCAGCTCTTGGAACATCTCATATGTCTCATGCCGTTCAAAACGTCATTGGAATCCCGACTCTAAGCCGTAAAGTATGGTGCACTAAACTATCAAGTAGTCATCAGGACGTGTCTGTTAGGTGTTCATAACATCCACAGACGACGTTGTAGGGGTTTGCACATCGAGCGGTGCATCAAAGACGTAAGCCTTTTGTGTAGCAGTGAGGACACTCCTCGGACTACGGACCTAGTCTGCATCATTGCTTACGATATCTTTCAACTTAGTCTTTCTCTAGGAACGTATTGAAACAGGGAGCTACAACGTGAGCTATTTATCTACAACATATTTGTGAAGATAATTTAGACTATGTTCATGATAATTGAGTTCATCTAATCAAATTATTTAATGAACTCCCACTCAGATAGACATCCCTCTAGTCATCTAAGTGAAACATGGTCCGAATCGACTAGGCCGTGTTCGATCATCACGTGAGACGGACTAGTCAACATCGGTGAACATCTTCATGTTAATCGTATCTTCTATACGACTCATGCTCGACCTTTCGGTCTTCCATGTTCCGAGGCCATGTCTGTACATGCTAGGCTCGTCAAGTCAACCTAAGTGTATTGCATGTGTAAATCTGGCTTACACCCGTTGTATTCGAACGTTAGAATCTATCACACCCGATCATCACATGGTGCTTCGAAACAACGAACCTTCGCAACGGTGCACAGTTAGGGGGAACACTTTTCTTGAAATTTTAGTGAGGGATCATCTTATTTAAGCTACCGTCGTTCTAAGCAAATAAGATGTAAAACATGATAAACATCACATGCAATCAAATAGTGACATGATATGGCCAATATAATTTTGCTCCTTTTGATCTCCATCTTCGGGGCTCCATGATCATCGTTGTCACCGTCAGACACCATGATCTCCATCATCGTGTCTTCTTGAAGTTGTCTCGTCATCTATTACTTCTACTACTATGGCTAACGCTTTAGCAATAAAGTAAAGTAATTACATGACGTTTAAGTTGACACGCAGGTCATAAATAAATTAAGACAACTCCTATGGCTCTTGCCGGTTGTCATACTCATAGACATGCAAGTCGTGATTCCTATTACAAGAACATGATCAATCTCATACATCACATATATCATTCATCACATCCTTTTGGCCATATCACATCACAAGGCATATGCTGCAAAAACAAGTTAGACGTCCTCTAATTGTTGTTGCAAGTTTTTACGTGGCTGCTATAGGTTTCTAGCAAGAACGTTTCTTACCTACGCCAAAACCACAACGTGATATGCCAATTTATATTTATCCTTCATAAGGACCCTTTTCATCGAATTCGATCCAACTAAAGTGGGAGAGACAGACACCCGCGAGCCACCTTATGCAACTAGTGCATGTCAGTCGGTGGAACCAGTCTCACGTAAGAGTACGTGTAAGGTCGGTCCGGGCCGCTTCATCCCACGATGCCGCAGAATCAAGATAAGACTAGTAACGGCAAGCAAATTGACAAAATCGATGCCCACAACAACTTGTGTTCTACTCGTGCATAGAAACTACGCATGGACCTGGCTCATGATGCCACTGTTGGGGATCGTAGCAGAAATTTAAAATTTTCTACGCATCACCAAGATCAATCTATGGAGTAATCTAGCAACGAGGGGAAGGAGAGTGCATCTACATACCCTTGTAAATCGCTAAGCGGAAGCGCTGCAAGAACGCGGATGAAGGAGTCGTACTCGCAGCGATTCAGATCGCGGTTGATTCCGATCTAGCGCCGAACGGACGGCGCCTCCGCGTTCAACACATGTACAGCCCGGGGACGTCTCCTCCTTCTTGATCCAGCAAGGGGAGAGGAGAAGTTGAGGGAGAACTCCAGCAGCACGACGACATGGTGGCAATGGAGCTCGTGGTTCTCCAGCAGGGCTTCGCCAAGCACTATGGAGGAGGAGGAGGTGTAGGAGGAGGGAGGGGTGCGCCAGGGAAGAGGTCACGGCTGACCTCCCACCCCTCCACTATATATAGGGGCAAGGGGAGAGGGGGAGGCACCTTAGGGTTTCCCCTAGGGGGCGGCGGCTGCCCTCCCACCCCTCCACTATATATAGGGCCAAGCCAAGCAGGTGGAGGCTTGCCTCCCAAGCCAGGTGGAGGCGCCCCAACCCCCCAAGTAACGTGGGAAAGGGTGTGGGGGGCGCACCACCCCTTAGTGGGCTGGTTTTCCCCTTCCCCTTTGGCCCATGAGGCCCTCCCACACTTGCCGGGGCTCCCGAAACACCTTCCGGTCATGCTGGCCATAGCCTGATACCCCCGGAACACTTCCGGACTCCAATACCCTTCGTCCAATATACCGATCTTTACCTCCGGACCATTCCGGAGCTCCTCGTCATGTCCGGGATCTCATCCGGGACTCCGAACAACCTTCGGTAACCACATACTATTTCCCATAACAACTCTAGCGTCACCGAACCTTAAGTGTGTAGACCCTACGGGTTCGGGAACCATGCAGACATGACCGAGACAACTCTCCAGCCAATAACCAACAGTGGGATCTGGATACCCATGTTGGCTCCCACATGTTCCACGATGATCTCATCGGATGAACCACGATGTCGAGGATTCAATCAATCCCGTATACAATTCCCTTTGTCCAGCGGTATTGTACTTGCCCGAGATTCGATCATCGGTATCCCGATACCTTGTTCAATCTCGTTACCGGCAAGTCTCTTTACTCGTTCCGTAACACATCATCCCATGATCAACTCCTTGGTCACATTGTGCACATTATGATGATGTCCTACCGAGTGGGCCCAGAGATACCTCTCCATTTACACGGAGTGACAAATCCCAGTCTCGATTCGTGCCAACCCAACAGACACTTTCGGAGATACCTGTAGTGAACCTTTATAGCCACCCAGTTACGTTGTGACGTTTGGCACACCCAAAGCACTCCTACGGTATCTGGGAGTTGCACAATCTCATGGTCTAAGGAAATGATACTTGACATTAGAAAAGCTTTAGCATACGAACTACACGATCTTTGTGCTAGGCTTAGGATTGGGTCTTGTCCATCACATCATTCTCCTAATGATGTGATCCCGTTATCAATGACATCCAATGTCCATGGTCAGGAAACCGTAACCATCTATTGATCAACGAGCTAGTCAACTAGAGGCTTACTAGGGACATGGTGTTGTCTATGTATCCACACATGTATCTGAGTTTCCTATCAATACAATTCTAGCATGGATAATAAACGATTATCATGAACAAGGAAATATAATAATAACCAATTTATTATTGCCTCTAGGGCATATTTCCAACAATCAACTCTAAGCAATAACATGTGTTGTTATAAAAATCCTGGAAATGAGAGTAACATATAGCAATCATGAGGTTATACTCATAATATCTATTCTAACAATCAGTAGATGCCAATTGTTCTCATATCAACTCTAACAATAACATGTGTGGTCATAAAAATCTAGGAAATGAGAGGAACATATAGCAATGATGTGGTTATACACATACTATATATTCTAAATTTGTAACAATGAACAGGCAGTTGTATTCTTAAGGTAAAGATGATATGAGATAGAACAATTACACGATGATAGATTCCACCAATATAGGCAGCCAATCTGTGCGTGGACCGCATAAACGATGCCATCATGCACTATACCATCAGACAGAAATGTTGGGTGAAGAGGATCGATGATGAGCCATAACCATGTATGGCGACCGGATTCCAGATAGACTAATCCCATGTTGAACACGGCAATGAGCTTGTAATCCATGTAGTCTTGTGATGGTGTGGGCACTTCGCAGATTACAACCTTCAGCAAACAGAGGTCGAGCCAAAAGCTCGACGCGTCTCGTGCATAGTAGGCAGGAGTGTCCGGCGGGCCACGAGGCTCGATGGCAGCGGTATCCAATGATGGAAGGGTGATCTCTTGCTGGGTGTAGATATCCATGAGACGCCACGTACTACCGGATTGGTGGATGAGGATGATCCAATTGGCCTTCATGCCTGCCCAGTAGTTGGCCGCGCATGAAGGACAGGTGGACGGGTAGTGGTAGCATGTCGAGGGGCACCACGACAACCTCCGTAGGATCGTCAAGTTGGTGTCTGGGCCACCTACGAGGATCGAGCATCAGCAAGCAGGGTGTCTTGAAAAGAGCCGGCCGGTTGCAGACGAGTAGACAGTACAAAGAGACCAAGCATGCGGCCAGACGGACGGTGCTGAGCAGGTCCATACGATTATAGATCTACTCCAAGAGAACGTCGGGGAGGGAATTCCAATCGCGGCTCTGCATGTCAGTCGGTTCTGCCATAGGGTTTTTAGGGCGCTGAGTGACTAGGGTTTTCGGTGCCTATGAGCCAGCGGGGAAGTGGATTCGGGCGGGCGAGTGAAGAAGACGGCATGTGTGGCCGAGCAGTGAGCGGGGGCATATGGTACACACGAAGTACCAAGGAAGATGGCGCGGGCGGGCAAGCAGTCATCGGGGGGAAATGGTGTGCGGCCGACGATGGGGAAGAGAGGAAGAATAAGAAGAGAGGAGGAAGAAGAGTGAAAGACGGGGAAGAAAGTGCATTAAATCTCAATTCTACTAGTACTACTACTAGGATATACTGTCCTTCGGAGTGTAAATAGTTACACCGATGATATGTGGGTCTACCTCAAGAAGGCCCATATGTTAGTTAATGGAGGAGAGAGGTGCGTAGTCGTATTTGCGGAAGCGTGCTCCACTGGCAAACATGATGGCAGTACTGGGTAAGGCTGATTTAGTAACACCAACACGCTGGTTCAACTTATTAATCAAGTGTCCCATCTGCTGCAGCATGTATTGTCACTTCACTGTGAGACTAGTTGAATAGTTCTCTGTGACCGAGATGGGGAATAATGGATCGCGAAGACTTCTTATCTACAGTATCCCTATGCCTGTACGCTCGGGCCCCTCCCAATGCTCCGCCTTGTACATGTGCTAATTAAGGCTACCATGTAGGCAAAAAGTCTGATGCGGCAAGGCAATTAAGAGGAGAGATAAGTGTGGTGACCCCAGTACTAAGCGCGAGAACCTAGACAAAAGACTTAAATGGAAGAATCCCACCAATGCATGAAGAACTTTAGTTACAAAATCATTAAATAAAGGATGCTTAGCACCAACAAGTTAAGCACCTGTACATGTAAGCATTGGGAGATTTAGTTGCTAAAGTTTTTACTGTGCTTAACACCCCATGTAAGCATCGATGCATCCTGTCCAACAAGATGAAACATTGGCCAAGGCACCCGGCGCCAATAATGTAGGAGTACTAGTACTACCTCCTTTCCGGTTTATAGGGATCAATTCAAAAATCTCATGATGAGTGGTGGAATAATTTTTGTAGTTTGCAAAAAACACTCAATTAATGCACTCGTTTTCCTCAAAAAATTATGTTTACCAATGCATTAATTTTGTGTCAAACTTTGACCATCTACTCCCTCCATCCAGGTGAGTCATCTTTGGTTGTGCACCATGACCAAGGAGGGAAAAACAACATAACTTAATGTTTATTTGCTACTCCATCCGTTCCTACATATTGTCTTTTTAGACATTCAAATGGAATACAACATACATATGTATATAGACATATTTTAGAGTGTAGATTCACTCATTTTGCTCCGTACGTAGTCACTTGTTGAAATCTCTAGAGAGACAAATACTCCATGGGAACAGAGGGAGGCTTTTACTCCGTATTTGGGAACAGAGGGAGTATCACAATATGGAGGGAACAGAGGAAGCTTGAAATATGAACATGTCAATGGGAGGGAGTAAAAGCCTCATGCATGCATGCATGCATGCAACATGCAACACTCACACGTACACATGGACGCACGCAACACTCACGCACCCATGCGACACACAACACGCGATGCAACACACACGCTCACACTCAAGTGCTCAACCTACTCCCTACGTCCGTGAAAGACTGTACATTTAGAGATTTACACATTGACGAGGGCATAATTAACGCCCAAAAGTAGAAGATTTATGTGTGCATGCGACCATTGAAAGAAGAAGATTAAATGAAGATTGTTGCATGCTGTAATTAAGGATAGGCATGTAGCCTATAGCTAGAGCACAAGTTGGTGCATTAGTCAATCAATATTGATTTTAGATTAAAGGCTAAATGCATTGGAAGTGTAGATGTACACTCTTTGTTTTTTAGCCGATGTACACTCTTTGTTGGAAGACCGAGGGAGTACACGTGCATGCACTCACATACACAGCCAGGGTGGTTCGCGTGCAAGGGTTGGACTCCTGTCGCGCCTACGTAAAGTTTTGTTCAACTGATTTCTTTGCTCTGCCAACTGCCAGGTGGGACCTAGAAACCAGGTGACAATTTAACCAGTCAACAAAGTGCCATGTCGACTATGTGGCCGGTCATTAGGGTGCAATACGATGTTGTACGATGAGCTAGTGATCATATAATCACCGCAAAACTATATATAGTGACCGTAAAGAGCATATTGTTACATACGTTGACCGCCAGTGTATTTTTCTCATTTCAAATCAAGCCATATTTAACCGGAAAGGACTAGTACTTGTACTGCTTTGATGTGTCCCGTCTACTCGCCGAATGAGGAGAAGCTTGCTTACTATGCCTCTCCCTCGCCCATGCGCGCGGTGCCTCGCAGGACGAGGAGGTGGTTTTAACTACAGCGCCCTCTCCCTCTCCCTCTCACTCGCCCTCGCCCTCACGGTGGACGTGCAGCAGTTCAATCGGTGTCAGATTGCCAGAAGCATATTGTACTGTAGTATCATCATTGTTGGACCTTCCAAAGAGGCGAAGAGCCAAGTGCAAGGTTCACATGCGTACGAACTGTTGAACCTCCCGAAGAGGCAAAGAGCCAAGCACAAGGTTTTATAGGAGTTGTCATCCTAGTAGGAGTATTACGACTATAGCGAACGATGCTACTGTATGATGTCGCCATGTCACCTATATCCAAAGATGTGCCACATTTTTTTCTCAATGAGCGTGTTGGATCCCGTGCAACAACCACATAAGTTGCACGTACACATAACACATTTACTAGTAATAAGTTCTAAAGGACAAATGCCAATATGCCACACAAGTTCATCTCCAATTCATGTGATAAATTTGTGCATGACTAGTCTACATATATTCACAACGCTACCATTCACAATTTACCATACCCCACTTACATGTTATAGATGGGCTACATGTCCTCCTCCAGGTTCCAGTCCCAGGTGTTCTTCATGGATGGCACGATCCATAGCGGTGGGCAACGGGAATCATTGTCACAACTTTCTAGTCTGGTTCCACACGATGGAGACTCATCCAAGCTGAAGCGGCATAAATCAGGGATAGCATGTCCCAGCATGTCATTCATCCGGCGGTGCGCACTAAAGACACAACCATGCTTCATGTATAGCAGGCCTTCGGTGTCGTGCATGGAAGGTGGCATCTGCTTCACAAAGGGTAGCTGTCCCCAATGAAAAGCAAGTACTCTCCAAGAGTGTTCCCCGGCACCCACGTAGCATCGCGGGGGTCGAACTCGGCGCCGTTCATCTGGTACACACGACATCTCAGATCTGGACACATGGCGACGTACACAGTCAAGGTCCATGCATAATAATGTTGTGCTCAAATATGGCGGTCAGTAATACTGTGCAACAAATAGTACTACTCCGGTATAGAGGAAGTAAAATAACCAGCTTATTATATATAGCCACTCTTGGCTACATGGATGAGATAGTAAGACATGAAAAAACAAAAATGGTGGCAGCTAGTGGGTTCATGTCTTCAAGGGACTACCTAGCTATACACGTCCTCCAAGGTAAAAAGTACTCCTACTAGTACTAGTAAGTAGTACAACAACGAAAGAGAAGGCAAGGGTGTTAAAAATAGAATACTAAATGGACTACCTGGGTAGATGGGGACGGTCCGATCGTGGTAGATTGTATGACCATGTTGCACATTGATACATCTCCAACGTATCTATAATTTTTGATTGCTCCATGCTATATTATCTACTATTTTGGACACATTGGGCTTTATTATCCACTTTTATATTATTTTTGGGACTAACCTATTAACTGGAGGCCCAGCCCAGAATTGCTGTTTTTTGCCTGTTTTAGGGTTTTGAAGAAAAGGAATATCAAACGGAATGAAACCTTCGGGAACGTGATTTTCTCAACGAACAAGACCCAGGAGACTTGGACCCTACTGTTGGGTTTCGTAGTAATTTCAAAAAAATTCCTACGCACACGCAAGATCATGGTGATGTATAGCAACGAGAGGGGAGAGTGTTGTCTACATACCCTTGTAGACCGTAAGCGGAAGCGTTAGCACAATGCGGTTGATGTAGTCGTACGTCTTCACGGCCCGACCGATCAAGCACCGAAACTACGGCACCTCCGAGTTCTAGCACACGTTCAGCTCGATGACGTCCCTCGAACTCCGATCCAGCCGAGTGTCGAGGGAGAGTTCCGTCAGCACGACGGCGTGGTGACGATCTTGATGTTCTACCGTCGCAGGGCTTCGCCTAAGCACCGCTACGATATTATCGAGGTGGACTATGGTGGAGGGGGGCACCGCACACGGCTAAGAGATCCAAGGGATCAATTGTTGTGTCTTTGGTGCTAGCCCTGTCCCTCTATTTATATGTTGAGCCCCGGGGTCGAAACTTGGAGCAAAAACCTCCTCAAAGTCGGTTTTGCCCGAAAGGCAAGAGTCCCACTCGGACTCCAGGACCAAACGCCACAATCCTTGGCGTCTGGCCCAGACGCCATGGGCCTCGGAGTCTGGCCCAGGGCCAGACGCCAGGGTCTCCGGCGTTTGGCCCCCTGGACTCCGCAAAACTCCTTTTGCACCGATCTAAAGCCTCATGGGCTTGACCCCTTGGCCTAACCATATCATCCAATATATTACGTCTCGACCATCTCGAGACTCCTCGTCATGTCCCCAATCTCATCCGGGACTCCGAACTCCTTCGGTACATCAAAACATGTAAACTCATAATATAACTGTCATCGTAACCTTAAGCGTGCGGACCCTACGGGTTCGAGAACAATGTAGACATGACCGAGACACGTCTCCGGTCAATAACCAATAGCGGGACCTGGATGCCCATATTGGCTCCTACATATTCTACGAAGATCTTTATCGGTCAGACCGCATAACAACATACGTTGTTCCCTTTGTCATCGGTATGTTACTTGCCCGAGATTCGATCGTCGGTATCCAATACCTAGTTCAATCTCGTTACTGGCAAGTCTCTTTACTCGTTCCGTAATACATCATCTCACAACTAACATATTAGTTGCAGTGCTTGCAAGGCTTATGTGATGTGCATTACCGAGAGGGCCCAGAGATACCTCTCCGACAATCGGAGTGACAAATCCTAATCTCGAAATACGCCAACCCAACATCTACTTTTGGAGACACCTGTAATGCTCCTTTATAATCACCCAGTTACGTTGTGACGTTTGGTAGCACCCAAGGTGTTCCTCCGGCAAACGGGAGTTGCATAATCTCATAGTTATAGGAACATGTATAAGTCATGAAGAAAGCAATAACAACATACTAAACGATCAGGTGCTAAGCTAATGGAATGGGTCATGTCAATCAGATCATTCAACTAATGATGTGACCTCGTTACTCAAATAACAACTCTTTTGTCTATGGTTAGGAAACATAACCATCTTTGATTAACGAGCTAGTCAAGTAGAGGCATACTAGTGACACTCTGTTTGTCTATGTATTCACACATGTATTATGTTTCCGGTTAATACAATTCTAGCATGAATAATAAACATTTATCATGATATAAGGAAATAAATAATAACTTTATTATTGCCTCTAGGGCATATTTCCTTCAGTCTCCCACTTGCACTAGAGTCAATAATCTAGTTCACATCGCCATGTGATTTAACAGCAATAGTTCACATCACCATGTGATTAACACCCATAGTTCACATCGCTATGTGACCAACACCCAAAGGGTTTACTAGATTCAGTAATCTAGTTCACATCGCTATGTGATTAACACCCAAGGAGTACTAAGGTGTGATCATGTTTTGCTTGTGAGAAAATCTTAGTCAACGGGTCTGCCACATTCAGATCCTCATGTATTTTGCAAATTTCTATGTCAACAATGCTCTGCATGGAGCTACTCTAGCTAATTGCTCCCACTTTCAATATGTATCTAGATCGAGACTTAGAGTCATCTAGATTAGTGTCAAACTTGCATCGGCGTAACCCTTTACGACGAACCTTTTTTCACTTCCATAATAGAGAAACATATCCTTATTCCACTAAGGACAATTTTGACCGCTGTCCAGTGATCTACTCCTAGATCACTATTGTACTCCCTTGCCAAACTCAGTGCAGGGTATACAATAGATCTGGTACACAGCATGGCATACTTTATAGAACCTATGACTGAGGCATAGGAAATGACTTTCATTCTCTTTCTATTTTTTTTTGCCGTGGTCGGGCTTTGAGTCTTACTCAACTTCACACCTTGTAACACAGGCAAGAACTCTTTCTTTGACTGTTCCATTTTGAACTACTTCAAAATCTTGTCAAGGTATGTACTCATTGAAAAAACTTATCAAGCGTCTTGATCTATCTCTATAGATCTTGAAACTCAATATGTAAGCAGCTTCACCGAAGTCTTTCTTTGAAAAACTCCTTTCAAACACTCCTTTTATGCTTTACAGAATAATTCTACATTATTTCCAATCAACAATATGTCATTCACATATACTTATCAGAAATGTTGTAGAGCTCCCACTCACTTTCTTGTAAATACAGGCTTCTCCGAAAGTCTGTATAAAACCAAATGCTTTGATCACACTATCAAAACGTTTATTCCAACTCCGAGAGGCTTGCACCAGTCCATAAATGGATTGCTGGAGCTTGCACACTTTGTTAGCTCCCTTTGGATCGACAAAACCTTCCGGTTGCATCATATACAACTCTTCTTCCAGAAATCCATTCAGGAATGCAGTTTTGACATCCATCTGCCAAATTTCATAATCATAAAATGCGGCAATTGCTAACATGATTCGGACGGACTTAAGCATCGCTACGGGTGAGAAGGTCTCATCGTAGTCAATCCCTTGAACTTGCCGAAAACCTTTTGCGACAAGTCGAGCTTTGTAGACAGTAACATTACCATCAGCGTCAGTCTTCTTCTTAAAGATCCATTTATTCTCAATTGCTTGCCGATCATCGGGCAAGTCAACCAAAGTCCATACTTTGCTCTCATACATGGATCCCATCTCAGATTTCATGGCTTCAAGCCACTTTGCGGAATCTGGGCTCACCATCGCTTCTTCATAGTTCGTAGGTTTCATCATGATCTAGTAGCATGACTTTCAGAACAGGATTACCGTACCACTCTGGCGCGGATCTTACTCTGGTTGATCTACGAGGTTCAGTAGTATCTTGTTCTGAAGTTTCATGATCATCATCATTAGCTTCCTCACTAACTGGTGTAGGTGTCACAAAAACAGTTTTCTGTGATGTACTACTTTCCAATAAGGGAGCAGGTACAGTTACCTCGTCAAGTTCTACTTTCCTCCCACTCACTTCTTTCAAGAGAAACCCCTTCTCCAGAAAGTTTCCGAATTTAGCAAAAAAAGTCTTGCCTTCGGATCTGTGGTAGAAGGTGTATCCAATAGTTTCCTCTGGATATCCTATGAAGACGCACTTCTCCGATTTGAGTTTGAGCTTATCAGGATATTTTTTTTTTCATATAAGCATTGCAACCCCAAACTTTAAGAAACGACAGCTTAGGTTTCTTGCCAAACCATAGTTCACACGGTGTCGTCTCAACGGATTTAGATGGTGCCCTATTTAACGTGAATGCAGCTGTCTCTTAATGCATAACCCCAAAACGATAGTGGTAGATCGGTAAGAGACATCATAGATCGCACCATATCTAATAAAATACGGTTATGACATTCGGACACACCATTACATTATGGTGTTCTAGGTGGCATGAGTAGTGAAACTATTTCACATTGTTTTTAACTGAAGGCCAAACTCTTAACTCAAATACTCTTCTCTACGATCAGATCGTAGAAACTTTATTTTCTTGTTACGATGATTTTTCACTTCACTCTGAAATTCTTTGAACTTTTCAAATATTTCAGACTTATGTTTCATCAAGTAGATATACTCATATCTGCTCAAATCATCCGTGAAGATCAGAAAATAATGATACCTGTCGCGAGCCTCAATATTCATCGGACCACATACATCAGTATGTATGATTTCCAACAAATCTATTGCTCGCTTCATTGTTCCGAAGAACAGAGTCTTAGTCATCTTGCCCATGAGGCATGGTTCGCAAGCATCAACTGATTCATAATCAAGTGATTCCAAAAGCCCATCAGTATGGAGTTTCTTCATGCGCTTTACACCAATATGACCTAAACGGCAGTGCTACAAACAAGTTGCACTTATCATTATTAACTTTGCATCTTTTGGTTTCAATATTATGATTATGTGTATCACTACCATCGAGATCCAACGAACTATTTTCATTGGGTGTGTAACCATATAAGGTTTCATTCATGTAAACAGAACAACAATTTATTCTCTTACTTAAATGAATAACCGTATTACAATAAACATGATCAAATCATATTCATGCTCAACGCAAACACCAAATAACACTTATTCAGGTTCAACACTAATCCCGAAAGTATAGGGAGTGTGCGACGATGATCATATCAATCTTGGAACCACTTCCAACACACATCGTCACTTCACCCTTAACTAGTCTCTGTTTATTCTGCAACTCCCGTTTCGAGTTACTAATCTTAGCAACTGAAATAGTATCAAATACTGAGGGGTTGCTATAAACACTAGTAAAGTACACATCAATAACATGTATATCAAATATACTTATGTTCACTTTGCCATCCTTCTTCTCCGCCAATCACTTGGGGTAGATCCACTTCCAGTGACTAGTCCCTTTGCAGTAGAAGCACTTAGTCTCAGGCTTAGGACCAGACTTGGGCTTCTTCACTTGAGCAGCAACTTGCTTGCTGTTCTTCTTGAAGTTCCCCTTCTTCCCTCTGCCCTTTTCTTGAAACTAGTGATCTTGTCAACCATCAACACTTGATGTTTTTCTTGATTTCTACCTTCGTTGATTTTAGCATCACGAAGAGCTTGGGAGTTGTTTTCGTTATCCCTTTGCATATTATAGTTCATCACGAAGTTCTACTAACTTGGTGATGGTGACTTAGAGAATTCTGTCAATCACTATCTTATCTGGAAGATTAACTCCCACTTGATTCAAGCGATTGTAGTACCCAGACAATCTGAGCACATGCTCACTAGTTGAGCGATTCTCCTCCATCTTTTAGCTATAGAACTTGTTGGAGATTTCATATCCCTCAACTCGGGTATTTGCTTGAAATATTAACTTCAACTCCTGGAACATCTCATATGGTCCATGACGTTCAAAACGTCTTTGAAGTCCCGATTCTAAGCCGTTTAAGCATGGTGCACTTAAACTATCAAGTAGTCATCATATTGAGCTAGCCAAACGTTCATAACGTCTGAATCTGCTCCTGCAATAGGTCTGTCGCCTAGCGGTGCATCAAGGACATAATTCTTCTGTGCAGCAATGAGGATAAACCTCAGATCACGGATCCAATCCGCATCATTGCTACTAACATCTTTCAACACAATTTTCTCTAGGAACATATCAAAATAAGCATATGAAAGCAACAACGCGAGCTATTGATCTACAACATAGACATGCTAATACTACCAGGACTAAGTTCATGATAAATTAAAGTTCAATTAATCATATTACTTAAGAACTCCCACTTAGATAGACATCCCTCTAATCATCTAAGTGATCACGTGATCCAAATCAACTAAACCATGTCCGATCATCACGTGAGATGGAGCAGTTTCATTGGTGAACATCACTATGTTGATCATATCTACTATATGATTCACGCTCGACCTTTCGGTCTCCGTGTTCCGAGGCCATATCTGCATATGCTAGGCTCGTCAAGTTTAACCTGAGTATTCTGCGTGCGCAACTGTTTTGCACCCGTTGTATTTGAACGTAGAGCCTATCACACCCGATCATCACGTGGTGTCTCAGCACGAAGAACTTTCGCAACGGTGCATACTCAGGGAGAACACTTCTTGATAATTTAGTGAGAGATCATCTTATAATGCTACCGTCAATCAAAGCAAGATAAGATGCATAAAAAGATAAACATCACATGCAATCAATATAAGTGATATGATATGGCCATCATCATCTTGTGCTTGTGATCTCCATCTCCGAAGCACCGTCATGATCACCATCGTCACCGGTGCGACACCTTGATCTCCATCGTAGCATCATTGTCGTCTCGCCAATCTTATGCTTCCACGACTATCACTACCGTTTAGTAATAAAGTAAAGCATTACATCGTGATTGCATTGCATACAATAAAGCGACAACCACATGGCTCCTGCCAGTTGCCGATAACTTGGTTACAAAACATGATCATCTCATACAATAAAATTCAGCATCATGCCTTGACCATATCACATCACAACATGCCCTGCAAAAACAAGTTAGACGTCCTCTACTTTGTTGTTGCATGTTTTACGTGGCTGCTAAGGGCTTAAGTAAGAACCAATCTCACCTACGCATCAAAACCACAATGATAGTTTGTCAAATAGACTCCGTTTTAACCTTCGCAAGGACCGGGCGTAGCCATACTCGGTTCAACTAAAGTTGGAGAGACAGTCGCCCGCAAGCCATCTATGTGCAAAGCACGTCGAGGGAACCGGTCTCGCGTAAGCGTACGCATAAGGTTGGTCCGGGTCGTCTCGTCCAACAATACCGCCGAACCAAAGTATGACATGCTGGTAGGCAGTATGACTTGTATCGTCCACAACTCACTTGTGTTCTACTCGTGCATATAACATCAACATAAGTAACCTAGGCTCGGATGCCACTGTTGGGTTTCGTAGTAATTTCAAAAAATTTCCTACGCACACGCAAGATCATGGTGATGTATAGCAACGAGAGGGGAGAGTGTTGTCTACATACCCTTGTAGACCGTAAGCGGAAGCGTTAGCACAATGCGGTTGATGTAGTCGTACGTCTTCACGGCCCGACCGATCAAGCACCGAAACTATGGCACCTCCGAGTTCTAGCACACGTTCAGCTCGATGACGTCCCTCGAACTCCGATCCTGCCGAGTGTCGAGGGAGAGTTCCGTCAGCACGACGGCGTGGTGATGATCTTGATGTTCTACCGTCGCAGGGCTTCGCCTAAGCACCGCTACGATATTATCGAGGTGGACTATGGTGGAGGGGGGCACCGCACACGGCTAAGAGATCCAAGGGATCAATTGTTGTGTCTTTGGTGCTAGCCCTGTCCCTCTATTTATATGTTGAGCCCTGGGGTCGAAACTTGGAGCAAAAGCCTCCTCAAAGTCGGTTTTGCCCGAAAGGCAAGAGTCCCACTCGGTCTCCAGGACCAAACGCCACAATCCTTGGCGTCTGGCCCAGACGCCATGGGCCTCGGCGTCTGGCCCAGGGCCAGACGCCAGGGTCTCCGGCGTTTGGCCCCCTGGACTCCGCAAAACTCCTTTTGCACCGATCTAAAGCCTCATGGGCTTGACCCCTTGGCCTAACCATATCATCCAATATATGAATCTTTACGTCTCGACCATTTCGAGACTCCTCGTCATGTCCCCAATCTCATCCGGGACTCCAAACTCCTTCGGTACATCAAAACATGTAAACTCATAATATAACTGTCATCGTAACCTTAAGCGTGCGGACCCTACGGGTTCGAGAACAATGTAGACATGACCGAGACACGTCTCCGGTCAATAACCAATAGCGGGACTGGATGCCCATATTGGCTCCTACATATTCTACGAAGATCTTTATCGGTCAGACCGCATAACAACATACGTTGTTCCCTTTGTCATCGGTATGTTACTTGCCCGAGATTCGATCGTCGGTATCCAATACCTAGTTCAATCTCGTTACTGGCAAGTCTCTTTACTCGTTCCGTAATACATCATCTCACAACTAACATATTAGTTGCAGTGCTTGCAAGGCTTATGTGATGTGCATTACCGAGAGGGCCCAGAGATACCTCTCCGACAATCGGAGTGACAAATCCTAATCTCGAAATATGCCAACCCAACATCTACTTTTGGAGACACCTGTAATGCTCCTTTATAATCACCCAGTTATGTTGTGACATTTGGTAGCACCCAAGGTGTTCCTCCGGCAAACGGGAGTTGCATAATCTCATAGTTATAGGAACATGTATAAGTCATGAAGAAAGCAATAGCAACATACTAAACGATCAGGTGCTAAGCTAATGGAATGGGTCATGTCAATCAGATCATTCAACTAATGATGTGACCTCGTTACTCAAATAACAACTCTTTTGTCTATGGTTAGGAAACATAACCATCTTTGATTAACGAGCTAGTCAAGTAGAGGCATACTAGTGACACTCTGTTTGTCTATGTATTCACACATGTATTATGTTTCCGGTTAATACAATTCTAGCATGAATAATAAACATTTATCATGATATAAGGAAATAAATAATAACTTTGTTATTGCCTCTAGGGCATATTTCCTTCACCTACGTCAAGACACAAAAGAGGAGGCCACGAGGTAGGGGGGCGTGCCTACCCCCCCAAGCGTGCCCTCCACCCTCATGGGCCCCCTGTTGCTCCACTGATGTACTCCTTCCTCCTATATATACCTAAGTACCCCCAAACGATCAGATATAGAGCCAAAACCCTAATTCCACCGCCGTAACTTTCTGTATCCACGAGATCCCATCTTGGGGCCTGTTCCGGAGCTCCGCCGGAGGGGGCATCGATCACGGAGGGCTTCTACATCAACACCATAGCCCCTCCGATGAAGTGTGAGTAGTACACCTCAGACCTACGGGTCCATAGTTAGTCGCTAGATGGCTTCTTCTCTCTTTTTGGATCTCAATACAATGTTCTCCCCTCTCTTGTGGAGAACTATTCAATGTAATCTTCTTTTTGCGGTGTGTTTGTTGAGACCGATGAATTGCAGGTTGATGATCAAGTCTATCTATGAAAAATATTTGAATCTTCTCTGAATTCTTTTATGTATGATTGGTTATCTTTGCAAGTCTCTTCGAATTATCAGTTTGGTTTGGCCTACTAGATTGATCTTTCTTGCAATGGGAGAAGTGCTTAGCTTTGGGTTCAATCTTGCGGTGTCCTTTCCCAGTGACAGCAGGGGCAGCAAGGCACGTATTGTATTGTTGCCATCGAGGATAACAAGATGGGGTTTTCATCATATTGCATGAGTTTATCCCTCTACATCATGTTATCTTGCTTAAGGCATTACTCTGTTTTCATTAACTTAATACTCTAGATGCATGCTGGATAGCGGTCGATGAGTGGAGTAATAGTAGTAGATGCAGGCAGGAGTCGGTCTACTTGTCTCGGACGTGATGCTTATATACATGATCATACCTAGATATTCTCATAATTATGCTCAATCCTGTCAATTGCTCAAAAATAATTTGTTCACCCACCTTAGAATACTTATGCTCTCGAGAGAAGCCACTAGTGAAACCTATGGCCCCCGGGTCTATCTTCATCATATTAATATCCCAATACTTAGTTATTTCCTTTGCTTTTATTTTACTTTGCATCTTTATCATAAAAATACAAAAAATATTATCTTATCATATCTATCAGATCTCACTCTCGTAAGTGGTCGTGTAGGGATTGACAACCCCTTGTCACATTGGTTGCGAGGATTTATTTGTTTTGTGCAGGTATGAGGGACTGGTGAGTAGCCTCCTACTGGATTGATACCTTGGTTCTCAAAAACTGAGGGAAATACTTACGCTACTTTGTTGCATCATCCCTTCCTCTTCGGGGAAAACCAACGCAGTGCTCAAGAGGTAGCAAGAAGGATTTCTGGCGCCGTTGCCGGGGAGGTCTACGCAAAAGTCAATATACCAAGTACCCATCACATACCCTTATCTCCCGCATTACATTATTTGCCATTTGCCTCTCGTTTTCCTCTCCCCCGCTTCACCCTTGCCGTTTTATTCGCCTTCTCTCTATCCTCCATCTCTTTCTCTATTTGCCTCTTTTTGTCCGCTTGCTTTTTGTTTGCTTGTGTGTTAGTTCATTTGCTTGTCGTTATGGCTAGTCCCTTATCTTCTCCGTTGTCTCCCGAGAATGAAATTCTAAATTTTAAGCAAAGGGAGGGGAAAAATCTAAAAGACGCTTGGTATAGAATTTGCAATGCTCAAAATAGATCTACCAGGAAGCAATCTACTTCTGTTCTTCTTCGTAATTTTTATGTAGGCATTACTCCTTGGCACAGATATGTCCTTGATACTATTACTGGAGGGAACTTCTTGGGTATCCATACTTTTGATTCTTATAATGCTATGATAGATTTGTTTGGCGCACCCCCTCTTTTGGTTAACGGAACTGTATTAACTTTGGAGCATGTAATGCAAAGGCTCGAAATTATTGAAAATAAGGTTGCTACCATAGAGTTAATTGAAAATTTGGATAAAAAGATCCACAACCTAATCTCTCAATATGGATCTAAAGTAGGAGTCACTTTGAAAAATATTAAAGAGAAGGAACCCATAGTTAATGAGAAATTAAATCACGATTCCACTAGGATCGATAAACTTGAGGATATTATTACCAACTTGGGAACCGCTTTTTCTTCCGTAAAGAATACTCCAAGTCCTCCCACTAAAATTTCCAAGCTTATGTATGTTCCTAAAAATAAGGATGAATCCTCTAGCAAGGAAACTGCGGATCTCAGATCTATAAGTATTCATCCCAATCTCTTTGCTATCATTAAGGAACCATTTGTTATAAATGAATTTTTCGATCTTGTGCCTAAAAGTTTGATAATCAATAAAAAGAAAGAAATTCCTAAGGATGGTAGATGCCTCATTGAAGAATTGCTTACCAAAGATGGCAATACCTAGATCTATCCTTGCTTTTTATGCCTAGCTAGGGGCGTTAAACGATAGCGTTTGTTGGGAGGCAACCCAATTTTATTTTTATTCCTTGCTTTTTGCTCCTGTTTAGTAATAAATAATTTATCTAGCCTCTGTTTTGGTTGTGTTTTTTGTGTTTAATTAGTGTTTGTGCCAAGTAGAACCGTTGGGAAGACTTGGGGAAAGTCTTGTTACACTTGCTGTGAAAAACAGAAACTTAGCACTCACGAGAACTGCTGCCATTTTTATTTGGAAAGTGATATTTAGTTAATTATTTTTGCAGATAATTAATAGATAAATTCCTCACGTCCAGAAATTTATTTTAGAATTTTTGGGGTTCCAGAGCTAGCGCTAGATACAGATTACTACAGACTGTTCTGTCTTTGACAGATTCTGTTTCTCGTGTGTTGTTTGCTTATTTTGATGAATCTATGGCTAGTAAAATAGTTTATAAACCATAGAGAAGTTGGAATACAGTAGGTTTAACACCAATATAAATAAAGAATGAGTTCATTACAGTACCTTGAAGTGGTCTTTTGTTTTTTTTCGCTAACGGAGCTCACGAGATTTTCTACTTTGAGTTTTGTGTTGTGAAGTTTTCAAGTTTTGGGTAAAGATTTGATGGATTATGGAACAAGGAGTGGCAAGAGCCTAAGCTTGGAGATTCCCATGGCACCCCCAAGATAATCTAAGGACACCTAAAAGCCAAAGCTTGGGGATGCCCCGGAAGGCATCCCCTCTTCCGTCTACTTCTATCGGTAACTTTACTTGAAGATATATTTTTATTCGCCACATGATATGTGTTTTGCTTGGAGCGTATTGTATGATTTGAGTCTTTACTTTTTAGTTTACCACAATCATCCTTTCTGTACACACCTTTTGAGAGAGCCATACATGATTTGGAATTTGTTAGAATACTCTATGTGCTTCACTTATATCATTTGAGTTATATAGTTTTGCTCTAGTACTTCACTTATATCTTTTAGAGCACGATGGTGGATTTGTTTTATAGAAACTATTGGTCTCTCATGCTTCACTTAGATTATTTTGAGAGTCTTAAATAGCATGGTGATTTGCTTAAATAACCCTAATATGCTTGGAATTCAAGAATAGTAAAAGAACTTCCTTATGAGTGTGTTGAATGCTATGAGAAGTTTGATGCTTGATAATTGTTTTGAGATATGAAGGTGGTGATATTAGAGTTATGATAGTTGAGTAGTTTTGAATTTGAGAAATACTTGTGTTAAAGTTTGTGATTCCCGTAGCATGCACATATGGTGAACCGTTATGTGATGAAGTCGGAGCATGATTTATTTTTTGATTGTCTTCCTTATGAGTGGCGGTCGGGGCCGAGCGATGGTCTTTTCTTACCAATCTATCCCCCTAGGAGCATGCGCGTAATACTTTGCTTTGATAACTTGTAGATTTTTGCAATAAGTATATGAGTTCTTTATGACTAATGTTGAGTCCATGGATTATACGCACTTTTCTCACCCTTCCACCTTTGCTAGCCTCTCTAATACCGCGCACCTTTCACCGGTATCATACACCCACCATATACCTTCCTCAAAACAGCCACCATACCTACCTATTATGGCATTTCCATAGCCTTTCCGAGATATATTGCCATGCAACTTTCCACTGTTCCGTTTATTATGACACACTCCATCATTGTCATATTGCTTAGCATGATCATGTAGTTGACATCGTATTTATGGCAAAGCCACCATTCATAATTCTTTCATACGTGTTACTCTTGATTCATTGCACATCCCGGTACACCGCCGGAGGCATTCATATAGAGTCATATTTTGTTCTAAGTATCGAGTTGTAATTGTTGAGTTGTAAGAAAAATAAAAGTGTGACGATCATCATTATTAGAGCATTGTCCCAGTGAGGAAAGGATGATGGAGACTATGATTCCCCCACAAGTCGGGATGAGACTCCGGATGAAAAAAGGGGAGAGAAAGAAAAGAGGCCATAAAAAAGGGAGAAAAGGACCAAATAAAAAAATGAGAGAAAAAGAGAGAAGGGACAATGTTACTATCCTTTTACCACACTTGTGCTTCAAAGTAGCACCATGATATTCATGATAGAGAGTCTCCTATGTTATCACTTTCATATACTAGTGGGAATTTTTCATTATATAACTTGGCCTGTATATTCCAATGATGGGCTTCCTCAAAATGCCCTAGGTCTTCATGAGCAAGCAAGTTGGATGCACACCCACTTAGTTTCTTTTGTTGAGCTTTCATATACTTATAGCTCTAGTGCATCCGTTGCATGGCAATCCCTACTCACTCACATTGATATCTATTGATGGGCATCTCCATAGCCTGTTGATACACCTAGTTGATGTGAGACTATCTTCTCCCTTTTTGTCTTCTCCACAACCACCATTCTATTCCACTTATAGTGTTATATCCATGGCTCACGCTCATGTATTGCGTGAAGATTGAAAAAGTTTGAGAACACCAAAAGTATGAAACAATTGCTTGGCTTGTCATCGGGGTTGTGCATGATTTAAATATTTTGTGTGGTGAAGATGGAGCATAGCCAGACTGTATGATTTTGTAGGGATAACTTTCTTTGGCCATGCTATTTTGAGAAGACATGATTGCTTTGTTAGTATGCTTGAAGTATTATTATTTTTATGTCAATATTAAACTTTTATCTTGAATCTTTCGGATCTGAATATTCATACCATAATTAAGAAGAATTACATTAAAATTATGCCAAGTAGCACTCCACATCAAAAATTCTGTTTTTATCATTTACCTACTCGAGGACGAGCAAGAATTAAGCTTGGGGATGCTTGATACGTCTCCAACGTATCTATAATTTTTGATTGCTCCATGCTATATTATCTACTGTTTTGGACATCATTGGGCTTTATTATCCACTTTTATATTATTTTTGGGACTAACCTATTAACCGGAGGCCCAGCCCAGAATTGCTGTTTTTTTGCCTGTTTTAGGGTTTCGAAGAAAAGGAATATGAAACGGAGTCCAAACGGAATGAAACCTTCGGGAACATGATTTTCTCAATGAACAAGACCCATGAGACTTGGACCCTATGTCAAGACACAAAAGAGGAGGCCACAAGGTAGGGGGCGCGCCTACCCCCCAGGTGCGCCCTCCACCCTCGTGGCCCCCCTGTTGCTCCACCGACGTACTCCTTCCTCCTATATATACCTACGTACCCTCAAACGATCAGATACGAATCCAAAACCCTAATTCC
The DNA here is from genome assembly GCF_002162155.2 of Triticum dicoccoides. Taxonomy (NCBI): domain Eukaryota; kingdom Viridiplantae; phylum Streptophyta; class Magnoliopsida; order Poales; family Poaceae; genus Triticum; species Triticum dicoccoides. The sequence continues at coordinate 512,729,295 of NC_041386.1, read as the reverse complement.
ACCGCCGTAACTTTCTGTATCCACGAGATCCCATCTTGGGGCCTGTTCTGGAGCTTCGCCGGAGGGGGCATCGATCACGGAGGGCTTCTACATCAACACCATAGCCCCTCCGATGACGTGTGAGTAGTTCACCTCAGACCTACGGGGCCATAGTTAGTAGCTAGATGGCTTCTTCTCTCTTTTTGGATCTCAATACAATGTTCTCCCTCACTCTTGGGGAGAACTATTCGATGTAATCTTATTTTTGCGGTGTGTTTGTTGAGACCGATGAATTGCGGGTTTATGATCAAGTCTATCTATGGACAATATTTGAATCTTCTCTGAATTTTTTTATGCATGATTGGTTATCTTTGCAAGTCTCTTCGAATTATCAGTTTGGTTTGCCCTACTAGATTGACCTTTCTTGCAATGGGAGAAGTGCTTAGCTTTGGGTTCAATCTTGCAGTGTCCTTTCCCAGTGACAGTAGGGGCAGCAAGGCACGCATTGTATTGTTGCCATCGAGGATAACAAGATGGGGTTTTCATCATATTGCATGAGTTTATCCCTCTACATCATGTCATCTTGCTTAAGGCGTTACTCTGTTTTCATTAACTTAATACTCTAGATGCATGCTGGATAGCGGTCGATGAGTGGAGTAATAGTAGTAGATGCAGGCAGGAGTCGGTCTACTTGTCTCGGACGTGATGCTTATATACATGATCATACCTAGATATTCTCATAACTATGCTGAATCCTATCAATTGCTCAACAATAATTTGTTCACCCATCGTAGAATACTTATGCTCTAGAGAGAAGCCACTAGTGAAACCTATGCCCCCCGGGTCTATCTTCATCATATTAATCTCCCAATACTTAGTTATTTTGTTTGCTTTTATTTTACTTTGCATCTTTATCATAAAAATACCAAAAATATTATCTTATCATATCTATCAGATCTCACTCTCGTAAGTGGCCGTGTAGGGATTGGCAACCCCTTGTCGCGTTGGTTGCGAGGATTTATTTGTTTTGTGCAGGTACGAGGGACTGGCGCATAGCCTCCTACTGGATTGATACCTTGGTTCTCAAAAACTGAGGGAAATACTTACGCTACTTTGTTGTATCATCCCTTCCTCTTCGGGGAAAACCAACGCAGTGCTCAAGAGGTAGCACACATCTGTGGTACCATGGGTAACGACTACTAAGATAGTTGATCCCAATATGGCAAAGTCAGCTACAAGGTTCCAGGTTAGACCAAATCGCGGATCCAAATGCATATCTAGGATCGGCGATCTTATTCTGATCGGGGGATGACTAGTCCCTACAAAATAATGGAGTACCATTAGGGATGCAAATGATGGTTTGTGCATTCTGTTTGTAATCTCCCATACAGTAGGATGGTAACCAGATTGAGGGAGTCCTGGATTAGGGGGTGTCCGGATAGCCGGACTATATCCTTTGGCCGGACTCTTGGACTATGAAGATGCAAGATTGAAGACTTCGTCCCGTGTCCGGATGGGACTTTCCTTGGCGTGGAAGGCAAGCTTGGCAATACGGATAGTGTAACCCTAGCTGACGGTGTCCTGGACTAGGGGGTACTCACCACGTCATCTCCCGATCTATTAGATTGGGCCGAGGACCCCCGTGGCCGTATACTCATGGGCCAGTTCGGACGGCTACCGCATACAAGGAAGATTCCACAAGACTTGGCGATCAAGACAAGGACTTCTCCCCACCGGTGTATTCGGCCAGGACTCTTGTTATCCTAAGCCTCCGGTGCATTATATAAACCGAGGCCAGGCTAGTCGATAGAGATATAATATATACAACAATCATACCATAGGCTAGCTTCTAGGGTTTAGCCTCCTTGATCTCGTGGTAGATCTACTCTTGTACTACCCATATCATCAATATTAATCGAGCAGGACGTAGGGTTTTACCTCCATCAAGAGGGCCCGAACCTGGGTAAAACATTGTGTCCCTTGTCTCCTGTTACCATCCGGCCTAGACGCATAGTTCGGGACCCCCTACCCGAGATCCGCCGGTTTTGACACCGACACTGGTGCTTTCATTGAGAGTTTCGCTGTGTGATCGACAAAAGGATCGATGGCTCGCCTGCAGATCAACTGCGACTTCGGCATCTTCATCACCAGCTCGACTGGTCACCTTGGTTTGACCAAGAATTGCGCCCCATGTTCGGATCACCATGTCCGGATGAGGGCCTTCATCAAACATCAACTCCGATCTCTATCAAGATCACGGAGGAATCATCTGTGGAGCTCGGGGGCTCAACGTCAACATTGCCCTCAAGCGACCGTGCTGTTTTTCTGGACAGCGAACTCGTATCTGCCACCACCACCTCCTCGAGTATCGCTTTGACGATCACTTTGGTGGAATTATGCGGAATTGAGTCTACAACAACCCTAGAAAATTTCGTCGAGTTCTGATGGAGGAATCTCTGGCAATCCATGATATACCGGAGCCCTGTCAAATCTGGACAGGAATTTGGATGAGTTTAGGGCGTGGTGTCCAGCTTCTAGCTCGGACGTCCTTTGGAAGATCCAACCGTTGATAGGCTGCGGAATTCCTATATCTACCACCTCTCAAAATTTCGGCTCGATCCGACCGTCCAAACTCCGGGAACCTTCCGATTAGTGCATCACTTTTCGGATCTGTTTTCTGCGCGAAAACGAATCCGACCCGAGTTCATCTTTTTTATGAACAGGATTTCGGACATCCCTTTTGAAGGTAGTTTTGCATGGGGTATTATGTTTTGTTCCCGAACACATCCTACTAACTATAAGATCTTTTGAACATGATCTTCAACATCATGCTGGTGTCAAACCAGTCCGGCAATATCACTCCATGGTTGCCGACCTGCGCTAGACACGACGTCACTTTGTTGAGCCGAGCTCAACTTCTTCGGATCATCATCTCGGCAAGCCGAACAAGAGCCCGGCATCGCGAAGGATAAATCATCACCAACATCGCCACCCCACGGATTACACGGAGCGGGCATACCGGCATCGCCGCACGGTCGCTTCATCAAGCCGGCATCGACCACGTCACGACCTGCATCGACAGGACCGCACTATTGCTTCTTCAAGCTGGTGTCCATCACGCCGACCTACTTCGACTCATCGGCTGACATTGAGGCTTCGACATCTCGGCTGAACCGGGGGCTTCGCCATCTCTTCATCAACCTACTCTAGACACTTCTGCGTCACTAGCTGACCAGCTCCGTCACGTTAGCTGGGCCGAGGGCTTTGCCTCGGCGAGTCAATCTTTACCAGCATTGCCATGCCATCGTTTTATCGCCCATCAGGCAATGGGTGTGCGGAGCGGGTCCCAATTTTAGGAATCACCTTCCTTTGGATTGCTACAACAAATAAACCAGGTGCTATTAATCCCAGTATTTTTTGCTTGTTTGGGTTCATTTTTCCCAAGAAATTATTACTCTGATTTGTCCGTCATATGTACACAGGTCTATCAAATGGTGGCTGCATTAACGACAGTCGCATGGTGGTTCGGTCAGTTTCCGTACATAGTCCGGCGAACGCCGCACTTGGAGCTCGGACCGACCTGCGAATTCAGGCTTTGCCATGCCTTTACCGCATCACGCCGACGCCCCGCATTGACTTGACTTCGGCGCCAGGCCATATTTCTTTTATTACTCACTTTGCATAAATTATTTATTATGCAACGATTTTTTTAATTATCATTATTACTATTATCTCCGGTTTGCACTATTTTTTGTGCACAGGAAAATGATCCGGGGACTTCGGCGTCACTCTGCCGGTCTGCATTGACCGTGCTATGTCACCACTTCGGCGTGTCGAGCTCTCCGCTCCGCCACCTCAGGACCAGCTTGGGGGATGGAACCTTGTCCCGCATCAAGCTCGGACCGCGTCATCAATACCGAACACATTAACCAGCTAAGTCGCTTTCATGCCCAAAGCTTTAATTTCTAACTTGTGTTCGGTTCGACCAAGCATTATACTTTTTTTGGAAAAAAGTTGCTTGTAAAATTTCCTTGTCTAAACTTTGTTTGTGACACACAAATTCAAGGACCCAATTCACTTGGGGGCTTCATTTATGAAGCTTTTCCTCTTGCATATGATTATACTTGTACGGCTTCGTTCCTTGTTCGTGTATTATGCCACAATATGCACCATATTGACTTAAGCGATTTGCAAGCTGGGTTGCCTCGCTCCTGTGTTTACCCCTACGTTCCCGATTGTTTGGCTAGGGAGTAAAGGGAGCACCTCTGCGATTGTCACGATCGGGTCAACCGAGCCAGACCTCAGACTGGGTGAAGCCGAAAGCTAGCGCTCTTATAGTTTTCAATGATGGCCGGCACACAACGGAACTCATGAGTACAAAAAATCTATTGCACAAGTCTCATAATAACAATGAGCACCGAAGAAAGGTATCGGTGGGGGTACTATTTTCTTCGAAGATGCTTCTTACACTTCACGGTAATATAGCATAAGTTCCCTAAGCACTTTGTCTATTATAGCCTTATGGCCTGATTGCTTGGTTATTGGAAACACCGTCGATATTCTCGACCGATGGAGTACATAACACTTTTCGGTCCTTGACCAAAGAGGGAGAAGCTGACGGTCGGTTAAGACGCGTTTAAAGTTCGGTTGAACATAGATATGATATAAGTACCTCGGTACATGCAATCATTCTTCTACCCAAGTCACTTGGGGGCTCTTAAGTTTATTTGAGCCGTTTTATAATAAGTGTTCTTCTTTTAGTCATTGCAAAGTTTTATTATTATTTATCACTCCTTTCTCGACACGAGTGTGCGGTCACTAGCCGGGGAGCTTAATTTCTCTCTCAAAGCCGCTAGAGTTTAGTTTGCTAAACTGGCCTGATGAGAAGTACTCCGCCCTCGGGATGGGAGGTTGAAGCCGTAGGCTGACCCGCTCGAAGTCTTGAGATAGGATGTATCATGTTAAAGCACGACAGAAGCACTTCTTTTTTCTAAGACCAACTTTCGGATTGGCACCAAACACTTGATATTGTTCAGACGTCATGTTTTTTACTAACGTTTCTTGGTTTTCCAAGCTTTTTGGCACTTTTAAACTATTTGTGCTTTTCCAGCATTAGTCTCGCAGTGCAACGCCGGACACCTTTAGGGATTCGGCAAAAACATTCTCAGATATTGCTATATATGCATCGGTTCCGAATTGTGTCTTCGGTCAATAGTTGGGTTGCCTGGCTCCTGCACTTGCTTCCTACGTTTCTTTTTTTCGGCTAGGCGTGCAAAGGGAGAACCACTGCGATTGTGCTTCCAGCTCACATGGTTAAGCACCTCAGTGGAGAAAGCCGAAAACTGAATGTCACAATAAGCGTAAACTGGTCAGCAATCTGATGACTATGACGGGCCGTTCATAACATTGGCCGAAGTGTTCACGGCTTGACCTCGACTATCGCCAAACACTACCGGGGCTATTAACTGGCCTCCCAAACTAAATCCTCGATATTTTGCTCTTACATTCGAGCTGAGGTTTCATGATCATGCTTAGCATGACAACCCAAAGAAAGGAACCGATAGCGGGAATATTTTCTTTGGAATACATTTCTTCTGTTAAACAGTAATATAACATATCTCTCTGCGTACCTTTGTTTATAAAACCGTGGGGCCAGATTGCCTTGTTTGTCGTAAATCTTTGCCCTTATAAAGGCTTTATAAAGTAGGACAAACACTCCTCGGCTACTGGCCAAGGAGGTGGAAGCTGATGGTCGGTCAACAAAGTTTTGTACAATGCGGATCCGAGCATTAATGACGTAAAGTACTTGGATACATAGAGTCATTACACATAATTTGTGATTTTACTATGGATATTGATCCTTAATTCGGCCACCCGTGCCCGCATTAAGGCTCGGGGGCTACTGGGCTTCGGGCTTATTCTTTACAAATATTAAAGGGGCACATCGATCCCCTGATCTGGTGTTGCCACCCGACCAGTGTCTCGGGGGCTACTGCATTGCTTGTCCAATGCAGAAAATTTTATGTGCAATATAGTTTCCGAGGAGATTTTGATCCTCAGGTTGGTCGGCCGCACCCAACCTGAGTCTTGAGGACTGAGCACGCCGCTTTTGTGTCCCGAAGTATTCTGCCGAGCTAGGACTTGATCCTCAGGCCGATTTTGCAAATCAACCTGAGTCTCAGCGGCTACTGGGATCAGCGGTCTTATGTCATCCTTCATGTGCATCTCGGGTTTTAGACCGATACACACCTTGAGGGCTACTGGCTATATATCTCGGCAGAGAATAAATTGCACCAACAAAAAATATTGACAAAAAATCGGCCCATAGTCGGGGTGGTGCACCACCTCGGAAGCAGTCCGGCATAAAGCTCGGGCGCTAGTGGCTGGCTCCATAGAGGGCATTTCCGGCATTAAGCTCGGCTAAACTCCTTCAACTTTTTTGAACCAAGGTGATATGACACCTCGGATATAGTCCGACATTGGAGCCTGGACACAGTCCAGCATTGGAGCTCGGATATATTTCGGCGTTGGAGCTCGGATATACAGTCCGGCGTTGGATCTCGGATACATAGTCCGGCATTGGAGCTCGGATACATTTCGGCACTAGAGCTGGGAAGCGGTCCGGCGTTGGTGCTCGGCTGCAAAAGATACCTCGAATGCAGTCCGGCGTTGGAGCTCGGACGCAAGAGGACCCTGCCTCCCGGGAACAACTTCAAACCCGAGGTGTGGCATAAAAATAAACAAGGCATTGATAAAGGCCGGAAACTTAAAGGGGCTCCTCGGATACCCGACGTGTAAACTCGTCGAATGCATTTCGGTGATCCTCAAGGTCGAAGATAAAGAAGATTTGTTGAACCAGTTTTCAAGACTGGCAACCGAAGATGAAGAACAGTTCGGAAGAATCGAGGAGCGTCCCTAACTTGAAGACCGGTTCAGGGGGCTACTGACGGTGTCCTGGACTAGGGGGTACTCACCATGTCGTCTCCCAATCTATTAGATTGGGCCGAGGACCCCCGTGGCCGTATACTCATGGGCCAGTTCGGACGGCTACCGCATACAAGGAAGATTCCGCAAGACTTGGCGATCAAGACAAGGACTTCTCCCCACCGGCGTATTCGGCTAGGACTCTTGTTATCCTAGGCCTCCGGTGCATTATATAAACCGAGGCCAGGCTAGTCGATAGAGATACAATATATACAACAATCATACCATAGGCTAGCTTCTAGGGTTTAGCCTCCTTGATCTCGTGGTAGATCTACTCTTGTACTACCCATATCATCAATATTAATCGAGCAGGACATAGGGTTTTACCTCCATCAAGAGGGCCCAAACCTGGGTAAAACATTGTGTCCCTTGTCTCCTGTTACCATCTGGCCTAGACGCACAGTTCGGGACCCCCTACCCGAGATCCGCC
>NC_041386.1:512695607-512721704 GCF_002162155.2 Triticum dicoccoides | reverse complement strand
CGACACTAGCCCTCTCCGGTGTCTATATAAACCGGAGGGTTTTAGTCCATAGGACGAACAACAATCATACCATAGGCTAGCTTCTAGGGTTTAGCCTCTCCGATCTCGTGGTAGATCTACTCTTGTAATACCCATATCATCAATATTAATCAAGCAGGACGTAGGGTTTTACCTCCATAAGGAGGGCCCGAACCTGGGTAAAACATTGTGTCCCCTGCCTCCTGTTACCATCCTGCCTAGACGCATAGTTCGGGACCCCCTACCCGAGATCCGCCGGTTTTGACACCGACATTGGTGCTTTCATTAAGAGTTCCTCTGTGTCGTCGCCGTTAGGCTTGATGGCTCCTACTATCATCGATAGTGATGCAGTCTAGGGTGAGACTTTTCTCCCCGGACAGATCTTCATCTTCGGTGGCTTTGCACTGCGGGCCAATTCGCTTGGCCATCTAGAGCAGATCGAAAGATACGCCCCTGGCCACCGGGTCAGGTTTGGAAGCTTAAACTACACGGCCGATATCCACGGAGACTTGATCTTCGATGGATTCAAGCCTCTGCCTTATGCGTCACACGGTCACGATGAGTACAATTTAGCTCTACCATCGGACAGTGTTCAGGAGATCGCACCGGCAGCTACTCTGACCCTCGATTCGGAGCCAGTTGCGCCTTCCGCGGATGGGTGGATGGACCCCGCCATGGAGGCCTTACCCACAGCGGCGATCAAGCCGAACATCGACCTTACCTTGCACAAGAGCCATGTTGATAAACTGTCGGATCCTTCTCCGGCCACGGACTCTGAACTGCCTGCGCTCGTTCCTATCAAATCCGATTGGGCGCTGATCATGGAGTTTATGTCCACGGATATTTTTCAGCACTCGCCCTTTGGCGACATACTAAACTCATGAAGGTCTCTTTCCTTGTCAAGAGGATCCTGGCCGAACTATGTCTGGCAGGACTGGGATGCGGACGACGAAGAAATTCGCGACCCACCCACCACCCACTTAGTAGCCACTGTCGATGACTTAACCGACATGCTCGACTTTGACTCCGAAGACATCGACGGTATGGACGACGATGCAGGAGACGAAGAAGAACCACTGCCTATGGGGCACTGGACAGCCACCTCATCATATGACATATACATGGTGGATACACCCAAAGAAGGCAATGGCGACGAGACAACGGAGGATGACCCCTCCAAGAAGCAACCCAAGCGCCGACGTCAGCGGCGCCGCTCTAAGTCCCGCCAAACCAAAAGTGGTGATACCGGCACAGGAGATAATAATACTCCGGATAGTGCCGAAGACAACAACAATCCCCTCCAGCAAGATTTAGAACAGGAGAATGGAGGAGCCAGCCCTCCTGAGAGAGCGGCAGGTGGAGAAGAGGAGGATGATAATTACATGCCCCCTCCGAAGACGAGGCAAGCCTCGGCGACAACGAATTTGCTGTGCCAGAGGATCCCGTCGAACAAGAGCGCTTCAAACACCGGCTTATAGCCACGGCAAATAGCCTTAAGAAAAAGCAGCAGCAGCTTCAAGCTGATCAGGATCTGCTAGTTGACAGATGGACTGAACTCCTCGCGACCGAGGAATATAAACTCGAGCGCCCCTCCAAGAGTTACCCAAAGTGCAGGTTGCTACCTCGACTGGAGGAAGAAGCATATGATACAGCTGATCGGCCACCTCGTGGCCGCGATAGAGAGGCATTCCAGCCAAAAACTCAGCCTCCACCCCGACGCCATTCAAATAAAAAGGCATGGGGAGATACCTAGACCTGCGAGACATATTGGAGGACAAAGCAAAGCATGCAAGATCGATCTACGGATCACGAGGGCGCACCACTCTGCGAGACGATAAACGTCACGCCGGATACAGTAAAAGCAAATCCGGCCGGGCCGAACACAGTGGGCAAGACCCATTCGAGCTGCGTTGCGATATAGCCCAATACAAAGGCGCCGCACACCCCTTATGCTTCACAGACGAAGTAATGGATCATCAAATCCCAGAAGGTTTCAAACCTGTAAATATTGAATCATACAACGGCACAACAGATCTCGCAGTATGGATCAAGGATTTCCTCCTCCACATCCACATGGCCCGCGGTGACGACTTACACGCCATCAAATACCTCCCACTAAAGCTCAAGGGACCAGCGCGGCATTTGCTTAACAGCTTGCCAGGCGAGTCCATCAGCTGTTGGGAAGATCTGGAAGCCGCATTCCTCGACAACTTTTAGGGCACTTATGTGCGGCCACCAGATGCCGATGACTTGAGCCACATAATCCAGCAGCCAGAAGAATCGTCCAGGCAATTATGGACTCGGTTCCTAACAAAGAAAAATCAAATTGTCGACTGTCCGGATGCAGAAGCCCTAGCGGCTTTCAAACACAACATCCGCGACGAATGGCTAGCCCGACACCTTGGTCAGGAAAAGCCAAAATCTATGGCAGCCCTCACGACACTCATGACCCGCTTTTGCGCGGGAGAAGACAGTTGGCTAGCTCGTAGTAATAACATATCAAAGAACAATGGTACTTCGGATACCAAGGACGGCAATAGCAGGTCACGTCGTAACAAACATAAACGCCGCATTAACAGCGATAATAATGAGGATACGACAGTCAATGCCGGATTCAAAGGCTCTAAACCCGATCAGCGGAAAAAGCCATTCAAACAAAGTACGCCGAGACCATCTAGCTTGGACCGTATAATCGATCGCTCGTGTCAAATACACGACACCCCAGAAAAGCCAGCCAATCACACCAACAGGGATTGTTGGGTGTTCAAGCAGGCCGGCAAGGTAATTGCCGAAAACAAGGACAAGGGGCCACATAGCAATGACGAGGAGGAGCCCCGACAGCCACACACCGGAGGGCAGAAGAGGTTTCCCCCGCAAGTGCGGACGGTGAACATGATATACGCAACCCACATCCCCAAGAGGGAGCGGAAGCGTGCACTCAGGGACGTATATGCGTTGGAGCCAGTCGCCCCAAAGTTCAACCCGTGGTCCTCCTATCCGATCACTTTCGATCGCAGGGACCATCCCGCTAGTATCCGTCATGGAGGATTCGCCGCACTGGTTCTGGACCCAATCATTGACGGATTTCACCTCACTTGAGTCCTTATGGATGGTGGCAGCAGCCTGGACTTGCTTTATTAGGACACAGTGCGCAAAATGGGTATAGACCCCTCAAGGATCAAACCCACGAAAACGACCTTCAAGGGCGTCATTCCAGGCGTAGAGGCCCATTGCACAGGCTCAATTACACTGAAAGTGGTCTTTGGATCCCCGGATAACTTCCGAAGTGAAGAGTTAATCTTTGATATAGTCCCGTTCCGCAGTGGTTATCATGCACTGCTCGGGCGAACCGCATTTGCGAGATTCAATGCGGTACCACATTATGCATACCTCAAGCTCAAGATGCCAGGACCTCGCGGGGTTATTACAGTCAATGGAAACACAGAGCGCTCTCTCCGAACAGAGGAGCACACTGCGGCCCTCGCAGCAGAAGCGCAAAACAGCCCCTCAAGGCAATCCACCAGTTCGGCGTTTCAAAACCCGGACACCTTCAAGCGCGCTCGGAGCAATCAGCAAATAGACCGCCTGGAGCGATCTGAGCTTGCGTAGCAATGTGGCCCCCACCCCAGTCCCAGCCAAACGGCGAAGCTCGTGCCACGCGTACATAATTACGCATTAAAAATACCATGGGCACAGGTGGGGAGGGGGGCACACTATGGCACGCCCCAAGACGCGGCTTAAACCGCACAAGGGGCTTCCCGTTTGGTTATTTTTCTCTTTTCTCAGGACCTTAATCTCTAGAAATACTGTCCGGCAGCACTATTGCCAAACACATGATGCAGCAACCAAGGAGGCAGACAACTACGTCATACCACATAATTCCCAGATGGATTACAGTAACGAACGAAATATTCGATTTAATATCATTCCTCAGCTTGCCCTTGGAAGGGACATAGTCCTACTCTTTGCTTATCGCACTATCTGTAGCACTCTGCTTTAACGCAATTTTTTGAATAAACAATGCATGACATTACGACAATTATTGCATTCTTGTTATATATATATCTATGTGTTCATTAACGACGCCTTGCAACCGTACACTTTGATACGACCAATACACCAGGGGCTTACGTACTCCACAATACGGTGTGAAAAGTACGAACACTTTCACAAGTGCGGCACCCCGAACTTATAGCATTATATGCATCAGCTCCGAATCATGTCTTTGGTCAAATATTGGGTTTGCCCGGCTCCTATGTTTTGGTACCTTACGTTCCGCTCTATCGGCTAAGGTAGTGCTAGGAGAACTACTGTGATTGTGCCCCAGTTCTGCTGGGTTCAGCACCTCAGTAGAGAAAGCTAAAACTGACTGTCATGATAAGGCGAGAGACTGGTCGCTGTTCGGCGAGGTTTTCGAGTCCCTAAAGACTTATGCCGCTTAGAGCGAGGGGCCGGCCCTGTCCGGCTTAAAGGCGTGTATCGCGCCCTGAATTCGGCCTTCCGAATACCAGGGGCTTCGCCGAAATTTAAAATTATAGAATTCTATGGCTAAGTGAGAGTGATAAAGCATTATTAGTCTGGTTGCCTTGTTCGTTGTGCTGAGCACCTCCCTCGAAGGACCCAAACATGGGAACAAGAGTGCTCAGGTTTATCCCGAACACCCCAGCACTCGTGGCATGGGGGCAGAAGCCGAGGACTAGCCATCTCTCAGATTGGATAAACGACCAAACAGAAAGTAATATTTTAAATTCACACAAGCGTTGCATAGCGCATATGAAACAAGTTTTCATCATACAGGATCACACGAGCAAGTTTACTCAAATATTACATCCTTTGAACATTCGTCCGCCACAAGACGGGCACGCTTCAAGACACCCTCATAATAAATTTCGGGGGTGCGATGCTCCTTGCCCGGCGATGGCCCTTCCTTGATCAGCTTCACGGCGTCTAGCTTGGCCCACTTCACCTTCACACGGGCGAAAGCCCGGCGTGCACCTTCGATGCAGACGGACTGCTTGACGACCTCCAGCCGTGGGCAGGCATCTACAAGCCGCCTCACCAGGACGAAGTAGCTGTTCGGAAGGGCGTTGCCAGGCCATAGCCGGACTATAAGGCCCTTCATGGCCTGTTCGGCCGCCTTGTGCAGCTCGACCAGCTACTTTAGCTGGTCGCTCAGAGGCATCGGGTGTTTGGCCCCAGTATACTGAGACCAGAACAACTTCTCCGTTGAGCTTCCCTCCTCGGCCTGGTAAAATTGTGCGGCATCCGACACGCTGTGGGGCAAATCTACGAATGCTCCTGGAGAGCTCCGAATCCGGGTAAGTAATCGGTAATTTACTTTTACATGCTTGCTCTGCATATAGAATGCCTTACTCGCCGTTATCTTCTTCATTGCATCGATCTCCTGGAGGGCCTTTTGGGCTTCGGCCTTGGCACTTTTTGCGCCCTTGAGGGCCGCGGCAAGCTCAGACTCTCGCGTCTTCGAGTCAAGCTCCAACGCCTCGTGCTTCGTCACGAGAGCCTAGAGCTCTTGCTGCACCTCGCCCACCCGAGCCTCTTGTTTTTCCCTCTTGGTGCGCTCCTTGGCCGCTTTATCTTCGGCCTTGGTTAGCGCTTGCTTCAGGGTCGCCACCTCGGTCGTGGCCCCTGGCAAATATACGATGATCCTGTCATTTTGCAATCGCGTCTTCTTTTATATATACATATCTATAGACAGGGTATTACTTACCCTTGTTCTCCTCGAGCTGCCTCTTGGCAAGGCCGAGCTCTTTCTTGGACCCCTCGAGGTCCTGCTTCAGTACGACAACCTCCACAGTCAGTGCGGTGGACGCCAGCAGCGAGGCCTGCATACACATATTGACATACTTATATTAGACTCCTGCGATATTATTTGATCCTCTGTTCGATTTTTTTTGCGAACATCGAACAAAGCATCTGGGGCTACTGTCTATGCGGTAATATTTTCCCTATATTTTAAAAACACTTACCTCAAAGCCTGTTAGAAGGCTGGCACAGGCTTCAATCAATCCGCTCTTGGCGGACTGAACCTTCTGGACCACCGCACTCATAATAGTACGGTGCTCCTCGTCGATGGAAGCGCTGTGAAGCGCTTCCAGCAGATTGTCTGGTGCCTCTGGATGGATAGAGGTCACCGGCACAAGCGTCTTGCCCCTCTTGGAAGGAGGCCGCCTGCCCGAGCCCGGAACCACTGGAGGTTCCGGCGTGGTGTTCGGCTGAGGGCCGAACTTGGAGCTCTCAGGGGCCCCGTCCCCTCGGCTCCCAGAGTCCGGAAGGTCGCCTTGAGGCACCTCCGTGACTGTCTCCCCTTGACCCGGTGCCTCTTGAGATAGCACCTCGGCGTCGTCAGCAGGATGAGGGGAGGTGGCGGTCGGGACTGGATCACTATCCATGTCCGACGAGCCCAGGGAGCCGTGTGATGATACATTGATACTGGCTCGTGGCGGCCTGCATAATTATGTTCGGCGTTAGGGAAAGCAGTGCGACAAAGGAATGCTATGAGTTACTCTGGTATCTGAATACTTATGATCTCCCCAGGGGCTTGGCCCTGGGCAACCACTCGTCTTCGCCTTCGTCGGCGGCGGTGGAACTGACCGGAAGGAGAGTCCTTCCCTTCTTGGACCCTTCGCCCCCCCAGTTGGGGCGGCCTTCCTTTTCTTATCTCCCCTAGCTGGAGGGGGAGCATCTTCTTCTTCCTCCTCGTCTTCGGGGGAGGAGTGCGCCGCAGAGTCATCGGACGGAGAGTCCGATGATGCCTGGCATCGGGAACTCTTTCGGGTTCCCTTGGCCTTCTTGGTCTTCTCCGGCACCGTATAAGGAGCCGGAGTCAGCATCTTCGCCAGAAGAGCGTCCGCTGGGCCTTCGGGCAAAGGAGCCAAACAGTCGATCTGTCCGGCCGTCTCTCGCCAGCCCTGTCAAAGGTACGGGAGTTTAGATCCCACATGGAGTCAATCTATAAAAGATAAGTATCCTGTGAAAGGTAAAGCAGCTTACCGCACTGGCTTGGCGCTTCGCGCTGAATCCGCGATCCTCAGTAATGGGAGGAGGGATCTCAGCGCTTTTGAACAGCACCCTCCAGGCATCTTTGTGAGTTGTGTCGAAGAGCCTGTTCAGAGTTCGGTGCTGCGCGGGGTCGAACTCCCACAAGTTGAAGTCCTGTTGTTGGCACGGGAGGATCCGGCGGTGGAGCATGACCTGGACTACGTTGACAAGTTTGAGCTTCTTATTCACCATGTTTTGAATACATGTTTGGAGTCCGGTCAGCTCTCCCGAACTACCCCAGGACAGGCCCTTCTCTTTCCAGGAGGTGAGTCGCATGGGGATGCCAGATCAGAACTCGGGAGCCGCTGCCCATGCAGGGTCACGCGGCTCAGTGATGTAGAACCACCCCGATTGCCACCCCTTTATGGTTTCCACAAAGGAGCCCTCGAGCCATGTAACGTTGGGCATCTTACCCACCATGGCGCCTCCGCACTCTGCCTGGCGACCACCCACAACCTTCGTCTTGACATTGAAGGTCTTCAGCCATAAACCAAAGTGGGGCTTGATGCGGAGGAAGGCCTCGCACACAACGATAAACGCCGAGATGTTGAGGATGAAGTTTGGGGCCAGATCGTGGAAATCCAGGCCGTAATAGAACATGAGCCCCCGGACGAATGGGTGGAGAGGGAATCCCAGTCCGCAGAGGAAATGGGTGAGGAACACTACCCTCTCATGGGGCCTGGGGGTGGGGATGAGCTGCCCCTCATCTGGGAGCCGGTGCGCGATGTCGTCGGGCAGGTATCCGGCTCTCCTCAGCTTCTTGATGTCTCCATCCGTGACGGAGGAGACCATCCACCTGCCTCCCGCTCCGGACATGGTTGGATAAGGTTGAGGTGGGAAGAGCGGACTTGGGCGCTAGAGCTCGAGTGTGCGAAAGTGGATGAGCAAAGGAGGAAGAAGGCATGGATCAAAAGGTGAATCCTTATCCCTTTATATGGGCGGATGAAACTAAGCGTCCCCACTAGCCTGGTAAAACTTGCTCGTCCCCAAGCGCCGTAATTGATGGCGCGGTTGGGTTACCCACACCCGTATTGATGAGAATCCTGTGATAAGGGGACACGATATCTGTTTTGACAAGACGTGTCAAAAAACTACCTCGCGTTATGTGCAGGGCTAGTTAAAGGAAATGGTTCGAATAATCACCAGGCCATGACATAACATCATGCTGTCAAAACAAGTCAGCAAATTAGATTTGTGAAAATATTATTCTCTCTACGGTGGTATGTGGAACTTATTTTGTAGGGTCGGACACTATCCTTGTATTCAAATTCTTCCGTGGTATATTCAGAGGAGGAATCCGCCTTGCAATGCCGAAGACAATACTGCGCGCCGGACTCGTCGTCATTGAAGCTTGGTTCAGGGGCTGCTGAGGGAGTCCTGGATTAGGGGGTGTCCGGATAGCCGGACTATATCCTTTGGCCGGACTCTTGGACTATGAAGATACAAGATTGAAGACTTCGTCCCGTGTCCGGATGGGACTTTCCTTGGCGTGGAAGGCAAGCTTGGCAATACGGATATTAGATCTCCTCCCATTGCAACTGACTCTGTGTAACCCTAGCCCTCTCTGGTGTCTATATAAACCGGAGGGTTTTAGTCCATAGGACGAACAACCATCATACCATAGGCTAGCTTCTAGGGTTTAGCCTCTCCGATCTCGTGGTAGATCTACTCTTGTACTACCCGTATCATCAATATTAATCAAGCAGGACGTAGGGTTTTACCTCCATCAAGAGGGCCCGAACCTGGGTAAAACATCGTGTCCCCTGCCTCCTGTTACCATCCGGCCTAGACGCACAGTTCGGGACCCCCTACCCGAGATCCGCCGGTTTTGACACCAACACAGATGAAACAAGTCCCCTGGCTTGTCACCGCGAAGATGCGGCCTAGATGGCGCACAAAGTCTTCGAACATGTAGGGGTACAAATCTGCCACGGCCAACATGCGCCAGCCTCTGCCATTACTACCTCTTGCATTGATGGCAATTCTCATGTGGAACACCGCGATGAGATAGTAATCATCGTAGCCGCGTCGCTTTGTCGGCGGGTACGCAATTGCTATATTCTTCAATCTCATGTAGGCATCATCATACATATTCAAGCCCAACCAGTCCGAAGGCTGATCCCAATGGTTGAGAAGGGGTCTACGGGAACGGCCACACTGCTGTGGATGTTGTGCAAAATGATGGTGGTATCCGGCCGGAGGTATGCAAGCCAATCTTCGTTGGCACCGACCCAGACCTATATATAAGACGGTGGGCAGCAGAGAAATTACGGGATGGAAATGGAATAAATAAGTACTTGTTGACACTACAAAAAAATACACTTCTGTGATGATACGTGTTTGTCACAGTAGGTCGCGTTTTTTGTCATGCATGTACACCCATGACAAATTTATGATAGAATCAAGATAGTCATACCTGTGCTGTCGTAGAAGTGTTCCATGACATTACCAAAATTATCATCACGGAAGTGTCCACTTCCATGACGATAAATCGTGCTTCACAGAAGTTCTTTCGTCAAGGGTGACCGACACGTGGCATCCATCGTAACGGAACACCGTTAAGCTATCGGGTCGGGTTTTGGATTCGATAACCCGTTAACAGCCCCGACCAATGGGGATTTTTCCACGTATAAAATCATCATTGGCTAGAGGAAACACGTGTCGGCTCATCGTTGGGACAAATGTCATCCACTCACTGGGCAGAAGGCGCCTATGATACGTCGACACGTGGCACGACCCAACAGTGGCCCATTCCTGTGAAAAGGCCGGCCCGTTTGACTTGGTCAAAAGCTAGCGGGCCGGCCCATGGAAAGCTTGTTAATGGCATGTTCGCATATAGCCCATTTACAGCCCGCTAACCCAAGGCCCATTACGCCCTATCCGAATTAGGCCCAGTAGCGTCATCTGGGCCATCCAATATGATTCCAGCCCGTTTTCACTTCTGGCCCATGTATAGCCCATGACGTCTTTTGGCCCATATGAGGCCCTTTGTAACTCTTGGCCCATCAGCGGCCCGTGCTAAAACTGGCCCGTAATGAACAGTGTATTACTTTACACCCATTAACGGCCCGTGGTGAAACTGGCCCGTAATGAACAGTGTATCACTTTATACCCATTAACGACCCGTTATTCCATTGGGTCATTTCCAGCCCAAGTTAACTTTCGGCCTTCTGAGGGCCCATTTATTCTTGGGCTCATTTGTAGCATTCGGTTACTTATGGCCCGTTACTATCATTTTCTGCTTGTGGGCCAAATTCAGCCCGTCATTACAGTCGGCCCGTTTGTGGACCGTTAGTCTGTTGGGCCATTTTCATAGCATCACCAAATACGGCCTATTAATGGCCCATTATGGTCAGCCCATAAAACGTACAATTTCCATTAAAGGCCCGTCTACGGCCCATTAAAGGCCCATACAAGACCCATAAATGAGTCGGCGACCCATGGATCCTACGAGACGTAGAAGGCCCATGTATTCTACGAGATGTAGAAGGCCCATGGATCCTATGAGATGTACAAGGCCCATGGATCCTACGAGACGTAGAAGGCCCATGGATCCTATGAGATGTAGAAGGCCCATGGATCCTACGAGACGTAGAAGGCCCATGGATCCGACGGCCAGTGAAAGGCCATGGTCAGGCGAGTTGGCCCCCGTTTGAATGATATAGCATATTCAAAGAATTATCCTACTCAATACTATCACCTCTAAAAAGCATACACTATACAACAAACAGATCAAGGCATAGAAAGGTAGAATAATCCTACACTATACAATAAAGAAATTATAGCCGATTATACCCACTGGGCATTATGGTTCGGCACAGGTGATAATAAAGCATACACAAACAGCAAATTACATACACTGGGCAAATACAGCTCATACATCATGGACGCGCATCAACTTAACTCCATTTGAACTATAATCTCTTCAGAAAATAGGATTGGCCGGATTCAGATAACACAAATTTTAGTCTGCAAAATCTCCAATTCCTTCATGTTACGTCAGTGTCTTGTTTCATTTTTTAACTCCTGCATCTAATACCTGCATGTCCAGTCTCAACTTGTTGATTATACGTTGACAATCATGTACACGTTGTCTTGCCACCTCTAGTTGATGCTCAAGAACATCAGCACATTCCAATTCCAATCCATAATCATTCGGTAATGGCCATGCCGCACTGCTCGCAGATCTTTGTGTTGATGTCACTTCATCCTGAAATGTTTCTGTAAGTACACATGACTAGGGCAAAAATATAGTTACAACAATGAAGCGAACAAGACACTATTTTGTATTACATGGCAAAACAGGACTAACAATAATGTTACATGTCACTTTCAAAAAAATGTTACAGGTCATGAAGCATAAGCAGGTGATATTTTAAAAATTATACAAAATATAGTCTGTGCAGCCTGCATACAGAAATCCCTCTTAGCTCACTAGAGGAGCATGATGTTGGGGCCCAATCGAAAACACAGACAAGTTACAAATTTAGACAGCATGTTGCGTATAAGTAAGCAAGCAGTTGGCCATTCTGTGCCTCAATTAAAGTATTAGAGAGCATAATTAACAGCAGAGGGTTTCATACAAACATACTACAACAGGCAAAACTATGCAATCATTAGCGTAGTATAAACTAGATTGTGAGCCTCATGCAATAATAGTTGGTTAATAGACTTCAAAGCTTCAGGCACACTTCGGCAGAGTAATTAAATGGTAAGGCCTTTAATTATGTCAACTAATAGTGATACAAGTACCAAACATCAGACATGATTATTTGGGCATCTCATTAACTGAGGACAAATAAAGCAATTGAAAAGAGAAAATTAACTATGCCTAAAACAAACAAGGAATTGAACTGTTGAGTTGCATACAGTGACTTACCTTAGTAGGTTGAAGAGGCTCAGCGCAGCTCCTACTTCTCTTGCAAGGCTCCTTCCTAACATCTTGTACTTGGAAATCCTCAATCTTATCTTCATTGCACCCCCTCTGCAAGGTGACACAAACTAGTTACTCGTCTCCTTGGAAGATAAATATGCATACTTTCCAGTCTGTGAACACAAAAGGATGAGATTATAACAAAACAACACCACATAATGAAACATGCCGCATCTCTTGCACTTGCACACAATGAAATGAGCATTTACTATGTCTACACTATGTACAAACTAGGCATACCTTCGAACTGGATCTCCAGGTACTCTTGGAGAGCCTACTGTAGTGTACAGACAAACCTTTATGTCACCTATGAGTTAGACAAGGCCCCACTACAGCAGCCCTTAGTGTTTAAATCATTGACAAGCTCTGTTAGAGTGTTAGGTCAAGAACAACAAGTAATCAAAGCAAACAGTCCTAGTATGGTTGGCTGATGCAAACAAGCAATTGAATAGATGTGTGAGAAAATCTTACATATCAAGAAAAGAAGCAAAGAAGGAGGCTTAAAGACCATCACTTGACTGACCAGATTTAAGGGGCATTTAAACATCATGTGCAACATATGAACTAACATAAACATTGCATATTCCAGATTCTACAATGGAATGCACATGTATTAGGTTATGCCATGTATGATGATGCCTAAATGTACAGATAGCATGCAGGAGTGATTCATCATTGCACACACAATTGAATTGCAGGTTAAGGGCCAGTTCGATTCTGCCTTTTCAGGGCATATTGTCAAAATAAGCCATAAAAGATGTAAAGAAGTCATTTTTGAGTTATGGGCTTGGGCTTAACTAATTTCGCTTTGGAGGGGGGGGGGGTGTTTCGGGTAGAACCTCACTAAAAATTGAAGGGAAGGGGAATAGTGAAATGACTCTGTTGTCTGCCTATATTACACTCAAAATGCAACTGCTGACGCCCGTGTCACACCTGACCCTCAAGTAAAAACAAACACGCAAGCATTCATTGCCCTGCCCGCTTGCATCTCCTCTCCCCTTTCCCTCTACCTCGATCCCCTGCCTGCGGCACTAGGGTTCCTCCAGCGAGCCGTCGCCACTGGTCCGATCTGGCCTGGTCCTCGTCGATGCTATGTCCAGCTAGGATACATGGCCGGCGGGTAGGGGCAAATCTCCCTGGCTGCTCCTCCCTCTAGCGCCGCCCCTCATTCTCATGGTCTCCAGCAGCTACTCCACTGTGGTTCGTCCAACACACTACTCCGGCGGGCGCTGCACAACTACGGCTGATGCCACACTGTGGCAGAAGGCACCTTATTCCCCCTCCCCTCCTCCTAGGCCATGGCCTTGAGGTGCCGTTGAAGGATGAGCTCATCCAACAAGGTGAGGATCTCCTCTGATTTTTTGCCAAATTTTCATTCTGATCCACTATACGATGAATTGCTATGAGCTGCTTCTGCTGCTGCTATATGATGCATTGCTATGAGCTACTCCTGCTGCTGCTATATGATGAATTGCTATGAGCTGCTGCTGCTGTATGATGAGTTGCTATGAGCTGCTGCTGCTGCTATATGATGAATTGCTATGAGCTGCTGCTACTACTATATGATGAGTTGCTACAAGCTACTCCTGCTGCTGCTATATGATGAATTGCTATGAGTTGCTCCTGCTGCTGCTATATGATAAATTACTATGAGCTGCTGCTGGTATATGATGAATTGCAAACTGCTGCTGCTGTATGATGAGTTGCTATGAGCTGCTGCTGCTATATGATGCTTTCAGGTGGTGCTACTATACGATAATAACCAGCCACTTGGACCATCGAATTTCAATAAATAATTGTTCTTCATTTAAATGTGGGTCATGCGTTCTTCGTTTAAATTAGGCAATGGGATCTCTATGGAAAACATTGACCAAAGTAGATTGTGCCAAGTAGATAGTATCTTTGTATTTGCATTTTGAGCAAATAGTGATGGTCTGTTTTCCTATCATATTAATTACTGCACTGGGTTCAATTTGTGATGTTTGCAAGTCAAATTAATTTCCATATGGGCAGCAAAATGGAAAAAATATAATGCAATCTAGACTTTCCACTGTTCATACCAAAGATAAGCTGAAAATGCAATGAAAAAAACTGGTTGGCTTATTACATGGAGCTTATATTCACAGGTGCTTATTTTCTTAGGATAACTCGTAATAACTGTCTCTATGAAACTTGGTTAATAGAACTGGCATACAAATAACATGTCATGATGATTGCAATGTAGGAGTGATGTACCATAGCACACTGTATAGGCTCACCGATGCCTCTCCTTTTTTTGCGATGTTCCATGAAATTGCCACATACATCTTGTACTTTTTCATTGTGTAACCCTATCTGCAAGTTGACACGGCTAATTTCAGACATCTCTACATAATACTACATTGCATATCCCTTGCGCATATTTAAACCACTAATTAACGATTGTGTGCGTACCATAAACTAGCCATGACTCTGTATGCTGGACTAGCAGGCACTCTAAGGGAGCCTAATGTAGTGCACTGGAATTCCTACATGCCACCTACGATTTTGTGTAATGTACTACCCCTGTTCCTAAATATATGTCTTTGTAGAGATTCCAGTATGGACCACATACAGATGTATATAGATGCATTTTCAAGTGTAGATTCACTCATTTTGCTCCGTATGTAGCCTATAGTGGAATCTCTAGAAAGACTTATATTTAGGAACGGAGGTACGAGGTAGTATCATGTATGACATCTACATATCTAATTTAGCAGCCAGTAGTAGAAATCATTGTCTGCACAAAGGGATTACTGGTCGAAAATCCTAGCAAAGCACGCTGGCAGGCACAGAACAATACAAGAGAGAGAGACGCACTTACAAGATCATAGCAATGCCTCAGTCCAGGATCTTGGTTGCCAAGCTGTTAGATCCAGAAGAAACATCGTCCTTGTAGTTTTTGCCAGCTGCATAACAGGTAACATCGACCGGTTAGTATATTTGAAGTACATCGGGCAGGTGATGCTGGACGGGTTTAAAGGTGACAAGTACCTAGGCCGTGGCGGGTGCTTAGCATCTCTCCAGATGGTGGGAATCAGGTTAGAAATGTGGAGAGTGATGATGCTGCGCTGGCTGTCGGGGTCCGGTAAGGAGATCTAGAACCGTCGAGTAGGGTGTTTGTGGAGCGGCTCCGGTAGGGTGGACTAAGGTGTGGGCGAAGCGGATCTGTGGCCATGGACGAGGGTGTAGGTGAAGCTGTTCCGGTGGTTGGGTTAAGGATGGTGTCGACGACACGGATCTGCGGCCGTGGATGGGGCGTCAGAAGCTGCTCCGGTGGTTGGGTTAAGATGGTGTCGATGATGTGGATCTGCGGCCGTGGACGGGGCGTCAGAAGCTGCTCCGGTGGTTGGATTAAGGGTGGTATCGATGATGCGGATCTGTGGCCGTGGACGGGGCGTCAGAAGCTGCTCCGGTAGGTTGTATGAGGGTGCAAGGAAGCGGATCTGAGGCCGTGGACTTGTGAGTTGGCAAAGCGGCCCCGGTAGGGTTGAGAACGGTATAGGCGAAGCTACTCCGGTAGGGTTGACGATGGTGTCGGCGAAGTGGCTCCAGTAGGGTTGAGGAAGGTGTCGGTGAAAGTGCAACTATCCCTAGGTGGTTTTGGTAATTCATAACAACATATAGCTCATTGAGCTAATGCTATTCCAAGATGATTATTTCAGGAAAGCTCAATGATTGGCATGGCATGGATGTGAAAGTGGAACCCTCAAAATGCTAAGGACAAAGGATTGGCTCAAGCTCAAAAGCTCAAGACTCTTCATATTATATTTTAGTGATCCAAGATCACATTGAGTCCATAGGAAAAGCCAATACTATCAAGGAGGGATGAGGTGTTGCTTAATGAGCCTCTTGCTTCATGTGCTTAGTGATATGCTCCAAAACCCTCAACTACTTTCCCATATCCACATATGACCTAAACCCTAAGCCAAACTCGGTCCTACCGATTCCTATCCGGCACCACCGAGTTTCACTTGTCATTAGCCACTGCCAAACCCTAGAAATTCGGTTCTACCGATAAGGATCTCGGTCTCACCGAGATGGGGTTGCAAACTCTCTGTTTCCCTTTCGTAACTTTTCGGTCTTACCGAAAGAGCGAATCGGTCCCACCGAGATTGCAATGTAAACTCAGTGTTTCCCCTTTGTAACTTTTCGGTCTCACCGAGTTCCACTCGGTCTCACCGAAAGAGCAAATCGGTCCCACCGAGTTTTCCTGACCAACTCTCTGGTTAGCTAATTACCAAATTCGGTCTCACCGAGTTTGCGTAATCGGTCTCACCGAGATTACGTTATGCCCAAACCCTAACCATATCGGTCCTACCGAGTTGCATGTCAGTCCCACCGAAAATCACTAACGGTCACTAGGTTTACATTTTCGGTCCGACCGAGCTTATCGATTCGGTCCCACCGAGATTGGAAAACTGTGTAACGGTTGGATTTTGTGTGGAGGCTATATATACCCCTCCACCTCCTTCTCATTCGATGAGAGAGCCATCAGAACACACACACCATTCCAACTCATATGTTCTGAGAAAGAACCACCTACTCATGTGTTGAGACCAAGACATTCCATTCCTACCATATGAATCTTGATCTCTAGCCTTCCCAAGTTTCTTTCCACTCAAACCCTCTTTCCACCAAATCCAAATCCTAAGAGAGAGAGTTGAGTGTTGGGGAGACTATCATTTGAAGCACAAGAGCAAGGAGTTCATTACCTACACACCATTTGTTACTTCTTGGAGAGTGGTGTATCCTAGATTGGCTAGGTGTCACTTGGGAGCCTCCGACAAGATTGTGGAGTTGAACCAAGGAGTTTGTAAGGGCAAGGAGATCGCCTACTTCGTGAAGATCTACCGCTAGTGAGGCAAGTCCTGTGTGGGCGATGGCCATGGTGGGATAGACAAGGTTGCTTCTTCGTGGACCCTTTGTGGGTGGTTGCTTCTTCGTGGACCCTTCGTGGGTGGAGCCCTGTGTGGACTCGCGCAACCGTTGCCCTTGGGTGGAGCCCTGTGTGGACTTGCGCAACCGTTACCCTTCGTGGGTTGAAGTCTCCATCAACGTGGATGTAGGATAGCACCACCTATCCGAACCACGGGAAAAACATCCGTGTCTCCAACTGCGTTTGAATTCTCCAAACCCTTCCCTTTACATTCTCGCAAGTTGCATGCTTTACTTTCCGCTGCCTATATACTCTTTGCATGCTTGCTTGAATTATGTGACGATTGCTTGACTTGTCCTAAATTAGCTAAAATCTGCCAAGAACTAAAATTGAGAAAAGGTTATGTTTTTATTTGGTCAAGTAGTCTAATCACCCCCCCTCTAGACATACTTCCGATCCTACAAGTGGTATCAGAGCTTTGGTCTCCATTTGCTTTGATCTCCATAGCTTTTGGTGGTCATAGCCTTGGTTTCACAACCTAGGAGAGTATGGCGTCTAGCAAGGGAAATTATCACCGTAGAGGTCCTTACTTTGATGGTACTAACTTTGCTAGTTGGAAGCATAAAATGAAAATGCATATTCTTGGACATAACCCCGCCGTTTGGGCTATTGTGTGTGTTGGTTTGCAAGGTGACTTCTTTGACGGGAGAGAACCAAACCGTGAAGCTACCGCGGATGAGTTGAAGATGTTGCAATACAATGCTCAAGCTTGTGATATTCTCTTCAACGGATTGTGCCCCGAAGAATTCAACAAAATCAGCCGCCTTGAGAGTGCAAAGGAAATTTGGGACACTTTGATTGATATGCACGAAGGTACCGACTCCGTCAAGGAATCCAAGTTGGATGTACTTCAAAGCCAACTTGACAAGTTCAAGATGAAGGATGCTGAAGGTGTCGCTGAGATGTACTCTAGGCTTGCTCTCATCACAAATGAGATTGACGGCTTAGGAAGTGAAGAGATGACCGATAGATTCATCATCAAGAAGATTCTAAGAGCCTTGGATGGAAAATATGATACCGTGTGCACATTGATCCAAATGATGCCCAACTACAAAGATCTCAAGCCAACGGAGGTGATTGGAAGAATTGTTGCTCATGAGATGTCACTTAAGGATAAAGAGGAACTTCACAACAAATCAAGTAGTGCCTATAAAGCCTCATGTGAAGCCCCTACATCATCGAGTGAGAAACAAGACTTCAATGAAGAATTGAGCTTAATGGTGAGGAACTTCAACAAGTTCTACAAGAGTAGAAGCAAAGATAGAAGCTCCAAGCCAAGGTCCTACAATGACAAAAGATCTTCTAGTCGAGAGCGAAACTGTTACAATTGTGGAAGACCCAGACACTATTCCAATGAGTGTACGGCTCCCTACAAGAGAAGAGAAGATTCTCCAAAAAGAAGAAGCAAAGAATCATCACCAAGAGAGAGAAGGAGTAGAGATGATCATTATGAATGAAGATACTCAAGGAGAAGCAAGGATTCGGAAAGGAAGGAAAAATCATCAAGGAGCTACACAAGACGAAGACATCAAGCTCATGTTGGTGAATGGGTATCCGGCTCTGACTCCGACAGCCACTCCGAGAAAAGTTATCACTCCGACTCCGAAGATACTCAAGATGAAGGTGTTGCCGGTCTAGCACTTGTGTCAACCAACTCCTACGACATATTTGACTCACCAAATGAAGGAATTGGAAGATGCTTCATGGCCAAAGGTCCTAAGGTAACACACCCCGAGTATGTTGATTTCAATAGTGATGAAGATGACTTGTTAGGTGATAATTTGCTTGTTGACAACTCTAGTGATGAATACTATGATGAAGTGTCAATTAAACATGCTAATCAAGATAAAACGAATGACAATGATAAGGAGAAGATTGAGGCTCTAACTAAAGAACTAAAAACTCTTAAGTTAGCTCATGACACTATCTTCGAAGATCATCGAGAACTTTTAAGAGCTCATGAGAAATTACGCTTTGAAAAGCTCAATCTTGAGCAAGAGCATGAGTTCTTAAAAGCAATCAATGATGATCTCTGCAAGAAAAGTTCTTCTTACATTGCCAAGCGTTTACTCTTATCCACTTACATGCCTCAAGTCAAGTCTAACAAGAAAGATTCTTCCTCTAGCAGTAACAATGATCATGTTAAATCCAATATTGTTGCTTCTAGTAGTTCTCTTGATTCCACTAATGATTCTCTTAGCCAAGTTACACTTGAGCAAGAAAATAGTTTATTGAGGGGAATTATAGAGAAAGGAGTGTACAAAAGCCTTGCCGAGAGTAAGCAATTCGAGGAAATTGTGCGCAAGCAAGGAATGCACCGGAAGAATCAAGGTGTTGGTTTTGAACAAAAGTTCAATACCAATGGAGTTGAGTGGGAAGAAGATCAATACCCCAAGACAAAGTTTGTCCCTCAACAAGAGAAGTATGATACTTCTTTCAAGGGGACACAAGCTCAAGATGATCTTCCACCACAAGACTACAAGCAAAAAGGCAAGGACAAGCTTCAAGAGGAAATTGATGCATTTGAAGAAGCTCCGAAGACCTTAGTCAAGTGGATTCCCAAGACTACTTCAAGCTCCACTTCATCAAGTACGACTACAACTCCAAGGATTCCCATCAAGATGATGTGGATCCAAAAGAAGAAGAACTAGAGAGTTCTTGAGGGTGACTCCGCCAACATACTTCACTCTTATCATTTTGGCAAGAACAAGTGCAAGCAACTTCCACATCTTGCACTAGTTCAAGGAGTCACAAACCCTCTTGTTGGTAAGACAAGGGACAAGGTAACCTAAAAGTTTTCATGGACATCATCTTTTGTGTGCATCACTCTATGTCTATGGATATCCTTGTTTGTTCCTTGTGGGACTAACCCATGTAGGTATTGAAAGTGCAATTCACTCAAATGGATAGCTCCAAGAGATCTACATCAACATTGAGCATCCACATCTTCAATATCTACATGAAGTCATCATCGACAAAACCCAAGGTTAGTTCATCCCTCTTAGGGGGGGATATCACATCTAGGGGGAGCTTTACTCTAAGACTTGAGCTAAATCAACTCTAAAGATGTGAACACAACAATGCTTTATGTAAAAGTGGTAACCCCACTTGGGCTTAAACGATGAGTATGACCTATGATCAAGTGTTCTCACTTGACTCCTAAGTCAATATACTCATACATAGATGACCTAGTCATCGCAAATTGCTTGATAGATGCTAGTATTGGTAGTGCATGCCTTGCCACATATTTCATTTGCCATCTTATTGTGTGAGCATGCTGGTTGCATATTTTACTCGTTCGAGGACATCCACTTGTTGTTTTGATTGTTCGGTTTTATTTCTTTTTGCCAAGTGGATGGACAAGAATGCCTAAGAACCTCCTCTAGCTATCTATGCTTTTCTCGTCTCAAACTCTATTCATGCTGCATCACAAAATTTGATCAAGTCAGATTCGAACCACTCTGTGTGAGGAGCGCTCGGAGTCCCCGATTCGTCATAGACTTAAACTTCCAAAACCTCTTTATGATTCTCGGTCTGACCGATACTCCACTTTCGGTCCTACCGAGATTATTAAGTTGATCTAGGTTTTCGATCTCGGTGCAACCAATTTGAACTTTTCGGTCACACCGAGTTTCAGTAACTGTACGCAGTTATGAATCTCGGTGCCATCGAGTCGTTCCACTCGGTCACACCGACAGGGTCGGGCTATATCATGGGAAAAATTTGGAAATTCGCCCGCGTGATAGCCTGCTCTGTCCTCGAGGTCTCCGGATCGTCTTCTCGCCGCCAGCAGCCTCCAGTCGCTGGTATCCATCGCCGTCAACGGGAATTCTGCCCCGCCGTTGCCGCCGTAGCAAGTCCCCGCCGAACTAGGGTATGGACTTGATCTCTGTGCTATTCCTCAATCTGATTCCTAGCACATTGTGATCATATTGATTCTTGCCACGTTTGAGAAACTTCTATCCAGTCAAAACGCCCGTAGATTAGGTTTGATTCAAAAATTCTAGGTTTAGGTTTCCGCCAAAACCATCTCGGACCCACCGAGTTGAAAAACTCGGTCCCACCGATTTGGCTTATGCCATTGCACAAGTGAGACTCGGTCTGACCGAGAATTACTTATCGGTGTGACTGATTTTTGAAATCAGTGAAACCGTAGCAGTCTCGGTGCCACCGAACTGTGACTCGGTCCTACCGAGTTCACTAGTTTAGGTTCCAAAACTGCTTCGGTATCACCGAGTTTGAAAATCGGTAGATCCGAGATGATTTCAGTAGGAAACTAAAACTAAGTTTTTGGATCATTCTTTTTGCAAAAATCTCTGCATTTTGTGATGCTCATCCTTTCTACCTCATCTATAATCTATTCACAGGGTCAGCAGTCGGTTTGCAGCATGTCTGATCAAAGTGATAGCCAAAATTTGTCAGAGCAGCAAGTGGTGATGAGTGAGGGCACTAGTCCCTCCAGTTCATCTGATGAAGGCAGCAGGAGCACTCCTAGCAACTTGCCAAAGGCTGCCACGAGACAAAGGAAGAAGAAAACTTCAGACTCTGAAGATGAGGACTATGTGGCAGAGGAAGAGGCCACTTCCAAGAGAATTGAGCCAGCTCAAGGCACTAAGCCAGGTCTGAAAATCAAAAGGCCAGCAGGCAGGCAGCCCATGTCAAAGGCTAGAGCCTCAACTAAGAAGCCCACTCCCCAAGAGCCAGTTGCAACTGAGGGCAAGAAAAGAAAGGAAAGAGTAAAGAAGACTGTTGCTAGAGTGCTTGGAAAAGCTTCCATCATGGAAGAAGAAGAGGAAGAAGAGGTAGCTGCACCAGCGCCCAAGGCACCCAAGCTAATGGGTGATGCCATAAGGTCAGGGGCTACTGCATCTAAGCCCAAAGCTGCCTCCAAGCCAAAACCAAAGAGGAATACAAGGAGCATTCCTGTAGCTGAAAAGAACAAGGCCCCAGTGCCTGAGACTGTTGCTGAAGAAGAAGAAGAAAATGTCCTGAGAAAGCTAAAGCCCAAGATCCCAGACCACAACGATGCTCATCCTGTGGCTGAGGACATGAAGCTCAGGAGAGATTCAGGGATGAGAAAGTGGAGAGAAGCAGACCCGTATGCTTCAAGGAGAAGGACTGCCGTGGACTACAAGTTTCACACCAAGGAGCAGCAGGATTTCTATGAGACTGTGCTGTTAGATAAGAAGCCCATTGTCCGTGATATGCGTTGGGTTGATTGGACATACATCAAGGACAATGAGGAGCACTATCCTGGAGTGCAAGACAGCTTCATAGCTTGTGGAGTAGCCGACTTTGTTGGGCAGAAGCTCACAAAGTGGAACGAGGAGCTTATCATGCAGTTCTACTCCACGGCTCACTTTTATCCAGATGGGAGGATCACATGGATGTCTGAGGGTACAAGGTACCAATCTACAATGGCTGAGTGGGCACAGATCATTAATGCCCCAGAGGAGCAAGATGAAGACTTGGATATCTATGCCAAGAAGAAGATGGACCACAACTCCATGTCCAATATGTACAAGGAAATTCCCAATGAAGCTCTTGACACCTTCAAGTTTGGCTCTGTGCATTACCTTCTGTCAGGACTCCCGACGATCAATTGGATACTAAGGCACACCTTACTGCCCAAGTCTGGAGATCACAAGATGATCAGAGGCCATGCTATCAACTTGCTACATGTGTTTGATGTGCCTCATAAGTTCAAGGTGATGAGCCTCATAGTGGAAACTATCAAGAGGACTGCAGCAGACCAAAAGAGGAGCTGCGGATATGCCCCTCAGATTCAGGAGCTCATCAACTCCAAGATGGGCACGGGCATATATTTATTGGACAAGGAACATTTGCCCATCCGTCCAGATTTCAAGGACAATCAAGTTGTCATGACTGAGAACGAGCCATCATCTGCCCAAGCATTTGCAAAGAAGGAGAAGGCAAGGAAGGAGAAAGCTGCCAAGATGCCTACCCAAGAGGAGGCATCTGAATACTTCTTGAAGACTAAACAAGAGCAGCTTGGTTACTTAATTGCATCCACGCTGAGGATTGAGCAAAGTCTGGCCACTCTCACTCAGAATCAGCAAAGCCTAGAGAGAATCATGGAACAGAAGTTCTATGACTTGGATGTCAAGGTAACAGAAGTTCAATCTGCAGTGGAGCAGCTCCAGGAGGACATGCAGGAGAGGAGAGGCAGGACTACCACTCATACCTTTGCTAGAGTGCCACGAGGCCCGGGGTCATCTACCGTGCCAGTTGCTGACACCAGAGCCACCACTTCAGCACCAGCTACAGCCTCAATTCCACCAGCTCCAGCATCTATTTCAGCTCCAACTCCAGCGTCTACTTCAGCATCTACTGAAGCCTTCGTCCTTGGAGTGATCCGGACTCCACCACCACCTGAAGATCAAGCCTGAGCGTCGATCTAGTGCTATGCATTTTCTAGGAACTTTTTGGTAACTTGTTGCCAAAGGGGGAGAAGATGTATAGATCATAGGCTTCGAGAGAGAGAGTGTTGCTTTTCTCTCTTGCTTTATTTGGTGGTTGTTTTTCAAACTTGTTTGCTTTTGAGTGCTTGAGATACTATTCTTGTGAGACATTGATGATCATGGGTTTGATCATAAGCTACACTTAATGCTTGCTTAATGCTATTATCTTATCTATCTTGTGATCATTCATTATTCTTGGTGATGAGTGCATGTATTTCATTCTTATCATTTTGAGCTCTCCACCAAGATGTATGTGACATGGAAGAGTAACCCATGACTCTAACTCTTTGTGCATTTGCAGTCCAAAGCAAATTTTAAATATGCACAAATTTAGGGGGAGCTCTTACTTATCACATACTTCTCAAAGCGACGATATATTTCATGCTTATTATCATTTGTCGAAGCTTTGATCTATATGTTGTCATCAATTACCAAAAAGGGGGAGATTGAAAGTGCAACTATCCCTAGGTGGTTTTGGTAATTCATAACAACATATAGCTCATTGAGCTAATGCTATTCCAAGATGATTATTTCAGGAAAGCTCAATGATTGGCATGGCATGGATGTGAAAGTGGAACCCTCAAAATGCTAAGGACAAAGGATTGGCTCAAGCTCAAAAGCTCAAGACTCTTCATATTATATTTTAGTGATCCAAGATCACATTGAGTCCATAGGAAAAGCCAATACTATCAAGGAGGGATGAGGTGTTGCTTAATGAGCCTCTTGCTTCATGTGCTTAGTGATATGCTCCAAAACCCTCAACTACTTTCCCATATCCACATATGACCTAAACCCTAAGCCAAACTCGGTCCTACCGATTCCTATCCGGCACCACCGAGTTTCACTTGTCATTAGCCACTGCCAAACCCTAGAAATTCGGTTCTACCGATAAGGATCTCGGTCTCACCGAGATGGGGTTGCAAACTCTCTGTTTCCCTTTCGTAACTTTTCGGTCTTACCGAAAGAGCGAATCGGTCCCACCGAGATTGCAATGTAAACTCAGTGTTTCCCCTTTGTAACTTTTCGGTCTCACCGAGTTCCACTCGGTCTCACCGAAAGAGCAAATTGGTCCCACCGAGTTTGCCTGACCAACTCTCTGGTTAGCTAATTACCAAATTCGGTCTCACCGAGTTTGCGTAATCGGTCTCACCGAAATTACGTTATGCCCAAACCCTAACCATATCGGTCCTACCGAGTTGCATGTCAGTCCCACCGAAAATCACTAACGGTCACTAGGTTTACATTTTCGGTCCGACCGAGCTTATCGATTCGGTCCCACCGAGATTGGAAAACTGTGTAACGGTTGGATTTTGTGTGGAGGCTATATATACCCCTCCACCTCATTCTCATTCAATGAGAGAGCCATCAGAACACACACACCATTCCAACTCATATGTTCTGAGAAAGAACCACCTACTCATGTGTTGAGACCAAGACATTCCATTCCTACCATATGAATCTTGATCTCTAGCCTTCCCAAGTTGCTTTCCACTCAAACCCTCTTTCCACCAAATCCAAATCCTAAGAGAGAGAGTTGAGTGTTGGGGAGACTATCATTTGAAGCACAAGAGCAAGGAGTTCATTACCTACACACCATTTGTTACTTCTTGGAGAGTGGTGTCTCCTAGATTGGCTAGGTGTCACTTGGGAGCCTCCGACAAGATTGTGGAGTTGAACCAAGGAGTTTGTAAGGGCAAGGAGATTGCCTACTTCGTGAAGATCTACCGCTAGTGAGGCAAGTCCTGTGTGGGCGATGGCCATGGTGGGATAGACAAGGTTGCTTCTTCGTGGACCCTTTGTGGGTGGTTGCTTCTTCGTGGACCCTTCGTGGGTGGAGCCCTGTGTGGACTCGCGCAACTGTTGCCCTTGGGTGGAGCCCTGTGTGGACTCGCGCAACTGTTACCCTTCGTGGGTTGAAGTCTCCATCAACGTGGATGTAGGATAGCACCACCTATCCGAACCACGGGAAAAACATCCGTGTCTCCAACTGCGTTTGAATTCTCCAAACCCTTCCCTTTACATTCTCGCAAGTTGCATGCTTTACTTTCCGCTGCCTATATACTCTTTGCATGCTTGCTTGAATTATGTGACGATTGCTTGACTTGTCCTAAATTAGCTAAAATCTGCCAAGAACTAAAATTGGGAAAAGGTTAAGTTTTTATTTGGTCAAGTAGTTTAATCACCCCCCCCTCTAGACATACTTCCGATCCTACAGTCGGTGAAGCGGCTCCGGTAGGGTTGAGGAAGGTGTCAGCAAAGAGGATTAGAGGCCGTCGACGGGGCGTCGGTGGGGCGGCTACAGGGGGTGTGGACGAAGCGTCTCCGGTGGGGAGTACGAATGAGCTGCTGCAGATGTGCGGTGGTTGACGAGAGTACCGGCGAAGCAGATCCGGCGCCGTGGACAAGGCCGACACTGAATGGGCTATGGTACAATGGTGGATGAGCAGTCTACTTGTTTCTAGGGGAGGTGGGAGGGGTAGATGCGGCCGCAGAAGCAGATCCGGCGAGGTGGACGCCGCTGGCAGTGAATGGGCTATGGTACGCCGGTGGATGAGCAGTCTAGGGTTTCGAGAGGGGAGGGGAGAAAGGGTGATGAAGTACGGACGGCGTGATGTAAGATGCTCTGTTGCTGTGGAGTTAGTCATTTT
>NC_041386.1:512656396-512695334 GCF_002162155.2 Triticum dicoccoides | reverse complement strand
TGGTGCTGTGGAGTTAGTCATTTTTGCGGGAGGGGGAGAGGAAATGGGGGTGCCGTGTAGTGGGGGAACCGGAAGTTACCAAAGCAGCCCCGACCTATCATGTAGATGAGGGCGGTATTGTAACTGTTGGTCTCCGTGCACCAAGGACAAAAGGGGGATTTCGCATGCTAAAGACTAAGGTGGCGGAAATTTTAGAAGGAGGCGGGAGATTTTGCCGCCCGCGGGATCGTTCGTATCCAATTTCAACTAATTTTGGACCGTGCTAGCGGGAAGGTCATGCTAGACTGTGTACACGGGGCACGCGTGAGCAGTTAATAACTGGTGTGAAGTACACCCCAGAAAAAAGACAATAACTCGGGATGATGCGCCGATAACTTGGACGTTCACACGGGCGCGGCCAATCGTACGGGTGTAGTGGCGCGTTGACAAAAAAGGGATCAAACGCCCAGCCTATGTATTTCTCATGTAAATAGATAATTTAGTGCCATTGGTTATTTACTTTAAACATAATGCATTGATGTGTTAGTGTAGAGGCGCACAAAAAGAAATGGATATTGTGGTCAGCTACTTAAAAGTGTTACCTCATATGATTACATAGCCTCCATTTCATAAATTGCATACCCGTTGAATTCATATATGAATATTACATATATTACTTCAAAATAGAAACTTAAATCATCCAAGACTAATGAATTTGAATGCAAGAGTAACAATGGTGCATGTACATGATAGCTACATTGGTTATTTGAAGAAACATCACTGTAACTTTGGCATGCACAACTGAAAAGGTTTATTTAAATAGAAAAAATGTGATATGTGAGTGTCCAATCTTTATAGCGTTGAATCGATATTGTACCTTTGGCCACGACACAAAGTAGATATTGACTTATGTTCAAGCGATGCACGTCCACGATCGCTAGATAGTGATACGTGAATGAATTGTGCAATCTCTCTCACACGCATACATATGTCATTTCCCTATGGGCATCAGAGTCACACACGCGCTCTTCGTGTATTTCTCTCCCTCCGTCAAGGTTAAATTCGTCTTTCTACCCCATCCTACAAGTCTCTCACACAGAAACACACACGCTCTCTATGTCTAACATGCCCACCCCTTTAATTCCGCCCACCCACAACCACTAATGTCTCAAAGTATAATAATGTCTCTCACACATATGCTATCTACCTATCCCTTAATATAGCTAGATATGTGTCACACAAACTCCTTCTCCCTACTAGCAAGATGCCCATGCATTGCACGAAACATCAAGATGCATTTGTATGAGAAGTTTATCTTGTGGGAGAAAAGGATGGACGAGGGAATGCCTTATTTGCAAATGCGGAGAGGGGTGTGGGTATCTTTTTGCAAAATTGCCATAGTTTCCTTCCTGTCCGTCGGATATAAATCGGATGGCCTATATTGCAGGATGGCAGGAACACCATCATCACCAACTCTGTTTTTTATAAGAGTAGAGATATGTGAGTGTCACTGCCCCCCACACACCCACACTTCCCAACACCGAAGGAGTAGGGTGACACCTCGATCTTGATACTAATCTATCGACTGTCTTCTCTCTCAAACATACACACATACACTACCCGGCACCGAAGGAGTAGGGTGGCGCATCGATCTTGATAATAATCTATCTACTCCTCTTTCAAACACACACACACACACACACACTCGCTAGTTGTGCCTCTGTGCCTACCGCGCACACTCTCGATACGTCTTTCTCTCCCCCCCAACAATGACAGCAGAAGGGTGACAACTTGATCTAATCATAATCTGTCAATTGGTTTCTCTCTCAAACATTGTGTCTCGGTGCCTCGCTTGGTAGCCCCCTCGATATGCAGACTTCTCGCGCGCGCACAGCTGTAGTGATGATGACGCTGAACCCAGTGTGCCTTGTTTTTACTGGCCTCATGTGATAGTTTTCACCCTGTTTTTTGTTAATTAACAAGGCAACCTTTTCTTTGTTACTACTAGTGAATCTGAAATCATTCGGGGCAGACATAAAATATATCACTTCAACCCAATTATTGCAGCAACTATTTTAAAAGAAATTAGCTAGCTGCCCCTGCGTTGCACGGAACATCAAGATGCATTTGTATGAGTAGTTTATCTTGTGAGAGAAAAGGTTGAACGAGGGAAGGCCTTATTTGCGAACGTGGAGAGACGTGTGGGTATATTTTTGCAAAATTGCCATAGTTTCTTTCCTATTCGTTAGATATAAATCTGACGGCCTATATTACAGGATGGCACGCACACCATCATCACAAACTCTGTTTTCTACTCCCTCCGTCCGAAAATACTTGTCATCAAAATGGATAAAAAGAGATGTATCTAAAACTAAAATACGTCTAGATACATTTCCTTTTATCCATTTTGATGACAAGTATTTCCGGACGAAGGGAGTATTTGTCTTTTTAGAGATTTCAACAAGTGACTATGACCAGACCTTACCAACATACTCAAAAAAATAGTCCATAATTTTGATGTTACCCTCTTTTCTTGGCGGTGCAGTACCATCTGGATACCTCATAAATAAATCAAGGACAAATCTGACCCCTTCTTGAAAAGACATACAGAGCAAAATGAGTGAATCTACACTCTAAAATATGTCTACATACACATCCGTATGTGGTAGTCCATTTGAAATCTGAAAAAGACAAATATTTAGGAACAAATGGAGTATATATAAGAGTAAACATGGGATATATCTCCAGCATGGTCTACAACAAAAATGTGCTGGGCTGGTTAGCGCCGGATGCTCGCAACGCGATGACATGAGTTCGAATTCTGTCTTTTAACTTTATATTTTTATATTATATATTACTCTACTTATTTAATATATACTTCTTTTGCTACTGTACTGACAGTGGAACCCACAGAGTACTTAGAATACAAGATTAAGGATGGACTTGTTTCTTTTTAACTTTCTGTACAAAGCTGTAGCCACCCTGCAA
Source organism: Triticum dicoccoides (assembly GCF_002162155.2). Classification (NCBI taxonomy): domain Eukaryota; kingdom Viridiplantae; phylum Streptophyta; class Magnoliopsida; order Poales; family Poaceae; genus Triticum; species Triticum dicoccoides. The sequence goes on along the minus strand of NC_041386.1, from coordinate 512,692,367 downwards.
GTCACGTGTACAGTGTACATGCAATTAACTTTTTATAGAGGGGCAATCATACATGCAATTAACTCAAATGGATTGGATGTCACTCTATTATTTCCAGCATAAAAAGCATCTCCAACGGCAGCCGGCAAATTTCCTCCCGCTTCCTTAAGCGGAGGACGACATCAAACGCCAGCGGCATACATTTTTACAACTCTAACCAACCAGATGAAATTCGTGCAAACACGGACTGATTTCATATAAGCATGAAGGATTTCGTATAAAAAAGCCGGATCTTCATATAAACATGATGGATTTCATTACATTTACATGAACTAAGAGGTGCCAATCTGTCTCTCTTGTATAATTAATACTCCCTCCGTCCGAAAATACTTGTCCTAGAAATGGATGTATCTAGACTTATTTTAGTTCTAAATGGCCGCCCGCGGATCCCTTTATCTTCCTCATGTCCGTCAGACACTTGCGGGGTCGACGAAGGTCCTCGGAAGAGACGAAGCAACAAAGAAACCACCTGAATCCGCGGTCGTCGCCTCGGCGGTGGCCTTCATGGGTCCCAAGTGGCAGCGGCCCGTGTTCTACTTCTCCTCGATGATGGCGGCAGACACGGAGAAGCTGGCCACTGACTCGTCGCTCTCCACGCACCCAACTTCTGTCTCTGCCTGCATGGCGCTGCCGCAGACACGGGAGGCGCGCCCACAGACACGGGAGGCGCGGCCACCGCAGACACTGGTGGCGCAGTACGACGCGGCAGCGACGGCGCCCGTACCGGCATGCACGCCGCCGTGCCGGCGTGGAGCAACTTGCCACTCCTCATCGAGCTGAACTGGAGCGGCGAGTTGCTGAACCACGCGCCTGCTTGGGGCGGCAACTGGCTCCGTCGGGCCAAGCAAGTTTGGTGAAGCACCGAGCGGCCTCGCCTGTATCCGGAGGGCTCGGTGGGCCACCCAGCCGGGTAATATGCCGGAGAATGGATCATCGGAAGCCATCGGAAGAGTGGAGAAAATGGTGAAGGAGGAGAAGGGGGAGCGGCGGAGGGGTGCGATTCTTGCCCACTATCTGTCTGGCCTCGTGTAAATAGAGGGCGGACGGTAGGAGCTTAGCCGGCATCTGGGCTCGTTTAAACTAAGGGCAGACGGGAGGAGCTCGACCGGTGTTGCGTTTAATTCCGGCCCGCTCATGAACGGGCGTGTGGCCGGAGTAGGATTATCAGTTTGCATGCAGGTTTAACGGAGGGGTTTAATGGAGGCATCGGGCATGCAGCGGGCGGGGCAGTACTATTCGATTTGACAGCAGTAATGAGCCATCAAATCAGAAAGGCCCTCGCCTCTCATGAAACCGACCTAGCTAGACTGCCCCGCCCTCTAGCCTTTTAAAAAATGTATATACTCCACTTTTGTACAGTAGTAGTGTCGATGGATTGCGCCATGGAGCAAAACTTGAAATTAAAAAAAGGTGGTACATATAGAGAGCGCTCGTCGCCAAATTATGCATATAGTACTATTAAAAAGGCTTGTCACAATAATGGTGTCCAACACAAGTGCACAACCCACCCCTCAAATAAAACTAAGCACCCTGGAATTCTTTGACAAAACTAAGCACCCTAAAATTCTTTGACAACTAAACTGCTGGCTATATGATGTTGGCCATATATATTATACATATATAATGTGAAGAAACGAGTGGTAGTACTATACCAACTAAAAGATGAAATGTAAGAAATACTAGTATGTATGTACTGAAGAGTTAAAGTAACAAGAAGAAACATAACATAGTTCTGCTGGGGCTCAGCACAACACACCCCTCAAATTAAATTAAGCACACCTGAAATTAAACTTTGCAACTATTCCGGTAGACACTGCATTAGAACCACCATGAGCAACGACACTGCCACCTTACTCGGAGTCCTCATCCACGTCCTCGACTTCGTTCTTGTCCCTCTTCCTCTTGGCCGGTACTTCTTTGCTTGAACCGCACACTTGGCTGTTGCTCTTCATCCAACCCTTGTTGATATTGAAGCAAAGGTAGCCATCCATTGCAGCGTAGTGGATGTGGTCTATATCTAGTACATTCCACTGCCATGCATGACGATGAAACGTGTATGGAGGTTTCTCCAGTTTACCATACGAAGGATGAACCATGGCTCCTGCCAGGGTCAGCATTGAAGGCTGACGAGAGGACACCAGCCGATTCTTCTGGAGGTCGAAGGTGTTGCCTACAACGAGGCCTATCCGAAGCATGACTTCTTTGTTGTTACCAAAGTCTACAGTAACGAATTTGACTAGGTTGCTCTCGAGGAAGTCCTTAAAATCCTGGCACTCAACGTCGGCATGGCATATGTGGTAGACCAAGCATAAGTCATGCTCGCAAATTGGATCACGGCGGGCTTCTTCCTCTCTTCGTCCTTTAGATCCTTCTCTCATCCTAGGACTGTGGTGTACTCAACATCTAGCCCAGCAACCCACTCATCATCTAAGTTTTCGAACATGTGTCTGAAGCGAGAAAGGCATCCTTTCACCGTCGCGAAAGAACGGGTGTAGATGATGTCAAACTCATCGCCGGTGATGGTTCTAACCTTGTACTCACCGCCGATCGGGGAGATTTGGGACGCCATGGATTTGGGAGGAGGGTTAGGATTAGTGGAGCTACCATAATGTGAATGGACGGGACGACTAGGAGCGAACCGCCGTAGTATTGAAGGACGTGCGGGGACGAGTAGGAGCGAACTGCCAGCGTGCGAACAGAAGGGTAGTGGCTTTCCATTCTCCCATGATACGGGCTTCCGAGAGCCCTTGGATCTGAGATCGAATGGTTGCATGGCGTGATTCTAGACCTATGGTTGAATATCCTATCCTGGAGGGTTATTCTGCAAATTTTCAGCAACTTAGCATGCGACCGTTTGATCTCAGATCCAAGGGCTGCCAGCAGCCCGTATCGTGGTCGTGCCTACCACGACTATCGCATCGCTCGTGCGGTCACGCCCTTGGAGATTTAACATGATGCATTAGGCTATCTGATGTTGGCATGTCATACATAGTCATCACTTAGTCACTCATACTACAACAAGGTTTTGGCTATAAGGTTGGCTATAAGTGTATTTGTTTACTTCTCTCTATCTCTTTCTTCGTACTCCCTCCATCCCATAATATAAGAACGTTTTTGACACTAGTGTAGTGCCAAAAATGTTCTTATATTATGGGACATAGGGAGTACTAGTATTTATTGCATTTGCCAAGGAGTGACCTCTTCCAATGAAATGGTGTTGCTAAGTTTGCTTCATTTAATTAGCTATAGACTCAAAATTGTCTTTTCACCTAGGTACACGCGCTTAGCACCGTTTCTTCCTTGGGTCACCAAACTAGTCTCTCTCTTCTTGATTAACTTGCCACATCATACTTTATGCCTATGTGGCAAGCTTAAGCACCTGTAGTATTCAAGAAGGGTCTACCAAATATAATGGGACAAAAGTTATCTTGTGGGGAACCAAGAACAAGAAAATCAGCAGGATATTTAACTTTCCTACACAAGACTTCAACATCTCTAACAATCCCAACTAGTGAAATAGTGTCTCTATTGGCAAGCTTAATTGTAGCATCAATTTCCTCTATCTCAGCAGGTGCAATATCATGCATAATTTCTTTATATAAGGAATGGGCTATTGCACCTGCACTAGCACCCATATCGCATAAGCCATTATAGCAATGATCTCCTATTTTAACGGAAATAACAGGCATGCCTACAATAGGTCTATGTTTATTTTTAGTATCAGGTCTAGCAATTCTAGCAGCTTCATCACAGAAGTAAATAACATGCCCATCAATATTATCGGCCAAGAGATATTTAACCATAGCAACACTAGGTTCAACTTTAAGTTGCTCAGAGGGAGTTGGTGTTGTAGTATTACTCTTACGAACCACAGTTGAAGCTTTAGCATGATCCTTTATTCTAACAGGGAAAGGTGGTTTCCCAATATAAGCAGTGGGAACAACATGATCATTATAAGTGATAGTCTTTTCTTCAACTTTAATAGGTTCAACGACTTTTACTTCAATGGGAGGATTATATTTAAACCACTTCTCCCTAGGGAGATCAACATGAGTAGCAAAGGATTCATATAAAGAAGCTACTATCTCAGAGTCAAGTCCATATTTAGTGCTAAATTCACAGAAAACATCGGTATCCATAAAAGATTTAACACAATCAAACTTAGGTGTTATACCTGACTCCTTACCTTCATCGAGGTCCCAATCTTCAGAGTTGCATTTAATTTTTCCAATAAATCCCATTTGAATTCAATAGTCTTCATCATAAAAGAGCCAGTACAAGAAGTATCGAGCATGGAGCGATTATCGAGAGAAAGCCGAGCAGAATTTTTTTGAATAATAATTTCTCTTGAGAGCTCATGATTGGGGCATGAATATAACATTGACTTAAGCCTCACCCAAGCTTGAGCGATACTTTCTCCTTCGCGAGGCCAAAAATTATATATATATAATTACAATCACGATGAACCAGATGCATAGGATAAAACTTCTGATGAAATTCCAATTTTAATAGGTTGTAGTTCCATGATCCCATATCATCACATAGCCTAAACCATGTCAATGCCTCTCCCTTCAAAGATAAATGGAAGACCTTCTTCTTGATAACATCATCGGGGATACCTGCAAGCTTAAATAATCCACAAACTTAATCCACATAGATTAGGTGCAAATCGGGATGTAATGTTCCATCACCTGTGAAAGGATTAGCTAGCAGTTTCTCTATTATACCTGAAGGAATTTCAAAGTAAACATTTTCAGTAGGTTCAGTAGGTTGAGGAGCAACTCTTTGCTCTACTGGTCAGGGTGAAGATACCCCGAACAAGCCCCTCAAAGGATTATGTTCCATAGTAACAAGTGACAGTAAATTTCAGCACACTATATAAATTTTTCCTTACCAAATTCCACCTACTAAAGGCGCTTCACTCCCCGGCAACGGCGCCAGAAAAGAGTCTTGATGACCCACTAGTGTAGGGGATCTATCGTAGCCTTTTCGATAAGTAAGAGTGTCGAACCCAATGAGGAGCAGAAGGAAATGATAAGCGGTTTTCAGCAAGGTATTCTCTGCAAGCACTGAAATTATCGGTAACAGATAGTTTTGTGATAAGGTTATTTGTAACGAGTAACAAGTAATGAAAGTAAATAAGGCGCAGCAATATGGCCCAATCCTTTTTGCAGCAAAGGACAAGCCTGGACAAACACTTATATAAAGGAAAGCGCTCCCGAGGACACATGGGAATTATCGTCAAGCTAGTTTTCATCATGCTCATATGATTCATGTTCGGTACTTTGATAATTTGATATGTGGGTGGACCGGTGCTTGGGTACTGCCCTTCCTTGGACAAGCATCCCACTTATGATTAACCTCTATTCCAAGCATCTGCAACTACAACAGAAGTATTAAGGTAAACCTAAGCATAGCATGAAACATATGGATCCAAATCAACCCCTTACAAAGCAACGCATAAACTTGGGTTTAAGCTTCTGTCACTCTAGCAACCCATCATCTACTTATTACTTCCCAATGCCTTCCTCTAGGCCCAAACAATGGTGAAGTGTCATGTAGTCGATGTTCACATGACAGCACTAGAGGAAAGACAACATACATCTCATCAAAATATCAAACGAATACCAAATTCACATGACTACTTATAGCAAAACTTCTCCCATGTCCTCAGGAACAAACGTAACTACTCACAAATCATATTCATGTTCATAATCAGAGGGATATTAATATGCATAATGGATCTGAACATATGATCTTCCTCCGAATAAACCAACTAGCATCAACTACAAAGAGTAATCAACACTACTAGCAACCCACAGGTACCAATCTAAGGCTTTGGGACAAAGATTGGATACAAGAGATGAACTAGGGTTTGAGATGAGATGGTGTTGGTGAAGATGTTGATGGAGATTGACCCCCTCCCGATGAGAGGATCATTGGTGACGACGATGGTGATGATTTCCCCCTCACGGAGCGAAGTTTCCCCGGCAGAACAGCTCCGCCGGAGCCCTAGATTGGTTCCGCCAAGGTTCTACCTCGTGGCGGCGGAGTTTCTTCCCGAATGCTTGCTTATCATTTTTTCCTCGATGAAAGACTCCATATAGCTAAAGATGGGCATCAGAGGGCTGCCAGGGGGCCCACGAGGCAGGGGGCGCGCCCCCACCCTCGTGGATGGTGGGTGGTCCCCCTCTGGTACTTCTTTCACCTAATATTTTATATATATTCTGAAACGTGCTCCCGTGAAGTTTCAGGACTTTTGGAGATGTGCGGAATAGGTCTCTAATATTTTCTCCTTTTCCAGCCCAGAATTCCAGCTGCCGGCATTCCCCCTCTTCATGTAAACCTTGTAAAATAAGAGAGAATAGGCATAAGTATTGTGACATAATGTGTAACAACAGCCCATAATGCAATAAATATCGATATAAAAGCATGATGCAAAATGGACGTATCGGCACTACATGATCAAACTCCATGACTGACCTGCTCATCAGACAAAATCCGACTACCTCTCAACGTTGCAACTCTAGCAGAGTCAATGTGCGACCATGGCCAGGGAGCGGTGGACTGTTCAAAGGATTGTCCCATAGAAGAACTTTCTCCTCGAGGACGCATGGAAGACCAACAAGCATGGCCTTTCCCCAAGCCTGTTTAAGCACCGTCTTGAAAAAGTTGGTGCAGGAAGCACCGAGTCTTGCGGCAGTGAGGATGTCGGAGCGGCGTGCGATTTCTCCCAGATCATCATCGTCCAAGGTCTCCCAACCCCGAGGAGGAGGAGAACCGCCTGGCGAATCCATGGGAGCAGCAACGAACTGCCTTCTCTTCGGGGGGAGGGGAACCTGGCGAGGAGGAGATAAGTGCGTAGTAACCGCAGGGCCTCGTCCCTTCCAACTGTAGCTCATCGATCGTTCCTTAGCGAAGGGGTGAGGCTATTATTTACTACGTACTCCTATTGTAGTAGTACTAGTACTACTCCCTCTATCTCGGTTTATAGGGCATGCGCGTAGTTCTAGGTCATCGATTTGACTAACTAAATATGAGTTATATGTCACCAAAAGTATATCAATAGATTCTTAAGTGGATGTAGTTTCTAAACATATATTTTTCATCCAATATGATACATATTTAGCTAGTTAAATTGTCAACCTAGAACGACGCGCATGTCTTATAAATCGAGATGGAGGAAGTACTTTCTCAACTAGTAGTGCGATGTACTGTGCTTCTAGTATAGTGCACCAATTTTGAACTCTTAATCTCAGGGCCAAGGAGCTACAGTTGGAAGTGGAGGGTAGTATTGTTCTCTAGAACCATCGCTATACTTTCAATGCAGGGAAAGTATACCTACGTAGTGGGTACTCTCGGTGCTCTATTCAAGCGCGTAGCTGGCCTACTCAGACGCTCCTCTCACGCACACACTAGCAGCATGTTTATCAACAACGGTTACTGCGGGGGTAGAACATTTGATTTATTTGATACAACGACTAGGCTTTTCGCTTCCATTTGTGGAGGTGTAATGGATCTCGTCGAACTTTGTTAGTAGTTTCTTCTTTATGAATGAGATGAGACAAAGCTTTTTCCTTCGTTTCAAAAAAAATCACATCAAGAGGAATTTCTTTTATAGAGCCGATAATGGAGTGAAGTCCACGCGTGCAATGCCACAAGCTACAAAGTACTAGTAGAGTACTAGCAATTTACGTACATAGCCATATTGCACAGCTCCCAATGCCGCGCCAGGCTTTTCCGGCTCATCGGGCTTAATTGGAAAGGCGCTAGTTTATATATGCTACTAGCTGATGAGGGAGCTGCAAGCGAGGTGCGACTAGGGCGAGCACACGAGCCATGAGATGATGGGAAGGAAAACCCATTCACGTGGCTGGGCTATCTAGTGCACCCAGATTGTGGTGCAACACGTCCGTTCGACTTCAAAACTCAAACTACCCATGTACAATATTGGCTCATAGTGAAGTTACTATTTAAAAAAAGGCCGCCGTGCCTTCGGCTGGGATTGAACCCACAAAACAAGATATACACTCCCGCGACCACTAGTAGTACTCGTTGGAGTAGAATGCAACCTAGAATCGCCTTTTGTCGCTAGTAGTACATTGTTCCTTACAAGAAACCACTAAATAATGCAAAGAAACCACTAATAATGCCAAGAAACTACTACCACTTGCATACGTGGCAGATTTAAGATAAGACTACCTTATCAACCATTGTACATGCCCTTACCAACCAGCCCTACCAAGAAACGACTACTCTACAAAGTGCCATTATAGGCACGTTTCAACCCATGTCGCCCCTTAAGTCAATTCCTTCTATTCGACCGGCAAGTTAGGCGTTATAACTTGTGGGACCTACATGTCAGTGTCGGTGTAAATGACACCTATGGGGTCACTGGGATCCCTTCTACGGTTGGCAGGTGCGAGGTTGTGTGAAGAGCAGGTCTGACAGGTAGCACACAGATCGTTTACCCAGGTTTGGGCCACGAAGATGCGTAATACCCTAGTCCTGCTTTGGTGGATGTATTTGAGTGTTCTTGTGTTCTTGAGCTAGCTACGGGTGCAACTTTGCCCAAAAGAGTTGAATCCCTCTCCTGGTCGCCTCGGGCATCCTTTTATAGGCGAAAAGGGGTCGCCACCGTGGCACACAGGAGGTGGAAAGGTCTATAGTTGACAAGCCTATCCTCTGGGACCATCGGACAAACACATTTAATGCGCTGCCGACGTGCCCTCCTTGCTTTATCGGGGACGCCAGGGAAGCACGTTGTCGGTGTCAAAACCGGTTGATCTCGGGTAGGGGGTCCCGAACTGTGCGTCTAAGGCTGATGGTAACAGGAGGCGGGGGACACAATGTTTACCCAGGTTCAGGCCCTCTCGATGGAGGTAATACCCTACTTCCTGCTTGATTGATCTTGATGATATGAGTATTACAAGAGTTGATCTACCACGAGATCATAGAGGCTAAACCCTAGAAGCTAGCCTATGATTATGATTGTTCTTGTCCTACGGACTAAACCCTCCAGTTTATATAGACACCGGAAGGGGCTAGGGTTACACAGAGTCGATTACAGAGAAGGAGATCTACATATCCGAATCGCCAAGCTTGCCTTCCACGCAAAGGAGAGTCCCACCTGGACATGGGACGAAGCCTTCAATATTGTATCTTCATAGTCCATCAGTCCGACCAAAGTATATAGTCCAGCTGTCCGAGGACCCCCTAACCCAGGACTCCCTCAGTAGCCCCCGAACCAGGATTCAATGACGATGAGTCCGACGCGCAGATTGTCTTCGGCATTGCAAGGCGGGTTCTTCTCCAAATCCTGAGTACCTGTTGTAACGAGTAGTGTCCGGCTTCCCATGAATGTTGCACTCCTTGGCTTCTGTGCTTTAATAATGGCTATCTTCCACGTGTCGAGCGAATGCGAGAAGTCGAGGCGTTTTTACATTTGCCACCCTAACCATGTAGGTAAATCGTCTATTTAAAGAGTCGGGGATCTTCAGATCCAGATCACACCATCCTCCCATAGCGAGTATCCATCAGAGCGCGCCTGGAAAAGTCCATCCCATCATGGCCGGCCATCGCAGCTCCTCCTCTCGCTCCCGTAGCACTAAGCCAGGCAATTGGGAGAAGTGTTCCATCCCCCACAGCCAATTAGTAGAGTTGCGGACCTAGGGATTTCTCCCTCCTGCGTATATGGTCCCCGTCCGAGCCGGACTAGCCACTTATAATGGTGGGGAGCAAGCGGAGAGCTTTCCCAACCCATCCAGGGGGAGCGGGTATGCCTTGTCCCTTACTTATTGAGGGGACTTGTATTTCCAATCCATCCATTCCTCCACGGGCTCCTGGAGTTCTATGGCCTCCAGCTGCATAACTTTACTCCTACCTCCATATTACACATCGCTGACTACGTGGCCTTTTGTGAGATGTTTCTGGGCTGCAAATCTCATTTCGAGCTATGGAAGAGGCTATTCTGCCTCGTACCCCATACACCGGAGGGGTCGATATATCAAGTGGGCGGAGCCGAAATATGGCGCATCGCCGGGACCGGATACCTGTTCGATACTCCAAAGAAGACATCCGAAGACTGGCCTTCAGAGTGGTTTTATATAGAGGACGTCCCCCTTCCGGACCCTATTTGGATGGGCATTCCTGAGTTTAACAATGCCCCTTTGAAGAAACGCCGCAGCTGGCGCCCTCGGAGCCCCCAGGAGGAAGATAACAGAGAGGTCCTTTACTTGATGGGCAGGATAAAAACGCTGGCCCAATCAGGACTGACAATAGTCGAGGTTATGTCAATATGTATAATGCGGGGGGTGCAACCACTTTAGTATCACGGGAAACCCATGTGGCACTTCAATGGAGAAGACGATGCCACCCGCTGCAGTCGTAAAGGTCTGGACTCCGCCGCTGCTCTAGCGAAAATACTATCCGATTTGTACAAAGGAGGGGAAGAGGAGTTCATCTGCATTAACCCACGGGATGGATTCTCCATGTACAACCCCCCAAACAGGGTGAGCTGCCACCTTTTACTCCAGACCTTCCCGCATTCTTCATCACAAATATTTACCTAGCTATTTCATAGTAGGAACTGCGAAAAGATGCGAGGGAGGTCCACAGCCCGTCTCCACAGCCAGAGGACCCTGATCGGGCCCACGACCCTGGACTCGAAGAAGATCTGGACATATTTGTGGAGCTCATTGACATGACGTTTGATACGTCTCTAACATATCTATAATTTTTGATTGCTCCATACTATATTATCTACTATTTTGGACTATATTGGGCTTTATTTTCCACTTTTATATTATTTTTGGGACTAACCTATTAACCGGAGGCCCAGCCCAGAATTGCTGTTTTTTTGCCTATTTCAGTGTTTCGAAGAAACGGAATATCAAACGGAGTCCAAACGGAATGAAACCTTCGGGAACATGATTTTCTCACCGAACATGATCCAGGAGACTTGGACCCTACGCCAAGGCATTAGAGAGGCGGTCACGAGGGTGGGGGGTGCACCCCCTGCCTCGTGGGCCCCTCAATGCTCCACCGACGTACTACTTCCTCCTATATATACCTACATAGCCCCAAACGAACAGAAACGGAGCCAAAAACCTAATTCCACCGCTGCAACTTTCTGTATCCACGAGATCCCATCATGGGGCCTGTTCTGGAGCTCCGCCGGAGAGGGCCTGTCAGGACCCCGACTCGATGTCACATCGATCTAGCCGATAACACCTCATATCACTTTGCGGCCTCACGCACGGTATCCCCACGGGTGTCGCCTTACCTTTGCCCGGGACCGTTTGCGCCTTTTGGCTCACGTATATGATAGTGTCGCTAGCATCCATATGATAAAGGGCCCGGGCTGACATGACTAGTCGTAAACCCAAAGTGGCACAGACTTACAGGGACAGGCATCCATGACCCAGCTTCGAACGTGTCGGTCATCAGCAAGTGGGTCCGGGCTGTAGCACTGGGCTAGCAGGACTCCGGTAAACCGGGCTGTAGCGGGCTAACAGGACTCCGGTACTCAAAGCGTGACATTTCCCAGAAGGGACAGACACAGGAACGAAGAAGGACACATGCCGGCCAGCCTAAATGTTCCAGAGCAGTAGCAAGCTACCATGGCTCAGCGGTAACACTAGGAGACATTTCCCGGTAAGAGAGGCTACTAAAGATAAACAACTAGATAGTCAGATCCCACACATACCAAGCATTTCAATCATACACACAATATGCTCGATATGTGCAAATACAACGAAGCATCACAACATGACTCTACGACACAAGTACTTTATTTAAGGCTCAGGGAGCCATACATAACATACACAAAGGTACGGGTCTCACGACCCAACATACAAGTCATACAGTCATACAAACCAGCAGCGGAAGTAACTTGTCTGAGTACAGACAACTAGTAAAATAAAAGAGGCTTGGGAAGCCTAGCTATACTACAAGGTCCTTCACAAGCTCAGGGTCACCACCTGGGTCTTTAGCCTACTCGTTGATGTCAACGTCTACATAGAATCCATCAGAAGGGGTTGCAGCGTCTTCTGTAAAAATGTAGATTATAGCAACATGAGTACAAAGGTACTCAGCAAGACTTACATCAGATCCTACATACATGCTTAGTATCAAGAAGGGTTGGTGGAGTTATTGCAGCAAGCCAGCTTTGACTCTTGGCTAGACTATCCTACGTTACTCCAACTTGAAATGGTTTTGCGCACACGAGTCCACTACTCACCACTTCAATACACTACCGAGGATCCACCTCCGTCTTCCTACGGAAGAGCCATCCTCGGCACTCACACTTATCTTGAGGCTTTTAACAGTTTCCATTTACTTGTCTATGAACTGTATAGGCAACCAAGTAGTCCTTTACCGCGGACGCGGCTATTCGAATAGATTATGATAACCCTGCAGGGGTGTACTTCTTCATACATGTTTCCACCACTTAGCGTCTGCACACGACATGTGCTCGGCAAACTTCAAGCGAAAGCCGACGTGGGTGTAGACCACGACCTACCTAAACACTTAAGCCTCTAGTCCAGGTTTATCGCCTATTCAGGTTCCATCCGCAGGGAGTCCGGCCGGGGTTTCCCATACGGCCCCGAACGATGTGAACAGGGTTCCCGAGATACCTAACGGGTATTCGGTACACCCGGCCACGTACCTACCGCATCACAGCCCACCCCTACGGTCAGCGCTGTCCACGGCCTCCAGTAGGCTACAAACACCAGAAACTACTTGCAACTCCTGGACAGAGAGCTAGGGTGAATAAGAAGTCGAGCGGGGTCATATTTCAGGGCCCAATGCATGGTAGTAGCTGTATCTTAAATCACGCATACAGATCTCAGTGCTTAAGGTCGGCTTCAATGAAACAACCCACCATGTACTCCTACATGGCCTCTCATCGATACCTTTACCAAATCGTGTTCACCACACCACTCTCATTACTGACATAATCATTTCACTCTAGCCCATCACCCCGATGAACCAGACCTGACACGACTCTAAGCATAGCAGGCATAGCAAGGTAGGAACAACACATACATATGGCTCAATCAACTCCTACACATGCTAGTGGGTTTCATCCAGTTACTGTGGCAATGACAGGTCATGCAGAGGAAATGGGTTCAACTACCGTAGCACACAGCAGTTTGAATCGCGTTGTCTTAATGCAGTAAAAGAGAGCAGGAGCGAGAACATGGGATTGTATCGATATGATCAAATGGTTGGTTGCTTGCCTGATGGTTCGATGCACTGATACGGTTCTTCGTTAGGGTAATCACGGTACTCCTCGGAGGCAGAACCTGTCGCAAAGGACACCGATACACAACCATCACCAAACAATGTGCAACAATATGATGCATGCATGAGACATGGCAATATGAGTGTGTTGGGCTAATGCAACTAGAACCAGAAGGGTTTGAACAAATTTGAATCAAAGATTCAAATTTCAAACTCAAACATGGCCTTTTAAAGTGCTTTTCCTTGTTCTGCTTAAAACATCAATTTAACTTGTTTGATCATGCATGAAAATAGTACAGATGGATAGATTGGATTTTTCTGATCATTTTTCATATATAATTTGTCCAATTTGGAGTTACAGAATAAAAGTTATGAATTTTGAAGTTTAAATTATATTCTGGAATTTCCTGATTTAAATTAAATCTAGAAAATCAATTACTGCGTCAGCCTGACGTCAGTGTGACGTCAGCAGGTCAACGGAACAGGTCTGGGTCAAACCTGACAGTGGGTCCCGCATGTCAGGGTGATTATTTTAATTAAAATTTAATTAAAACTAATCCTGTTTAATTAACAGGGCTGGGCCCCACCTGTCATTGACTCAGGGGAGTCAACCAGGGCCCACCCGTGGTCAAAGTCAAAGCCAGCGACGCCGGCGTTTAGCCGCCGGCGAGCCCGACGCGGCGGCGGGAGTGGTTTTGGCCATTTCGGCCACCAAATGGGCCGCGGAGACCACCGGAGTGGAGCTGAGGACAAACCGCAGCTCTTGGCGGAGTCCGTTGGGGTCGGGGTGGCCGGAGTTGGCGCCGGCGACGACTTTGGCGGCCACCGGGGCTCGGTCGAAGATGAACTTGGCGCTAGAGGGGTCGGTGAGGCTCGTGGAGTAGCTAGCTAGGTGTTGCGGGACTCGGTGAGTAAGATGGACACCATCTTGTGGCCGGGGCGTGGCCGGAAGCACGTCGGCGACGAGATCCGCGGCGGTGCGGGCATGTGATCCTCGTGCGGTGGCTACACGGCTCAGGAATGAGAGAGAGAGGGTCGGAGGAGTAGCTAGGCTCACAGCGCTCCCGTAGAGGCCACCGGCGAGGTCGGGGACGAGCTGAGGCGGCGACGGCGTTGAAGGGGATCTCCGGCGACGGTGAGCTCGGGCGAGGTCGGTGCGGTGGTCTCGGGCCGCACGAGCACACGGGGCTCGGCTAGCTCGATGAAGTGGACGGCGGCGGAGCTCCTGGACACGGTGGCACGGCGTGGGGTGGACGGAGGGCGTGGCTACGGCGAGGGGGTGGCGGCGATGGCGTCGGCCATGGCTGGGGCGTGCGAGGGGGAGGAGCTGGAGAGGAGAGGGGGTGTCTGGGGGGTTCGGGGGAGAGAGGGAGGCCGATCCACGGCGTTAGCCGGGCGAGGGAGGCGGCGAGGCGGCGAGCAGGTGCGTGGCACCCATGCGGTGCTCGCCGTCGAGCACCTGCCTGCCTGCCTGGCCGGAAGCAGCTCGCTGGCGCGGTGCTGGGCTGGGCCGGCAGGTGGGCCGGTACTGGGCGACAGGTAAGTTTTTCCCTTTTTTTCTGTTTCTGTTTTTATTTAATATATCTGCAACTTTGTTTGAATTTAATAAAATACCTAGGCAACTTCAAAAATCACCAAATTACTCCTGGTCCATAGTTGGATTATTTCCAACATGAAACATTTTAGTTTGGAGATATTTGAGCATTTAAATATTTTATATAATTTTAAATGCCCAAATTCAAATATTTATGATTTAATTCAAAAACCCTAAGATGGCCTAGGAAAATGTGCACCACTTTTGGCAGAGGTTCTGAACCAAGACAAAAATGATGGGCATTTTAGAAGGGCATTTCAGGTTCATTGAAAATTATTTTAGTAACCCTAGTTGGTTTCAGAGGGGACTGGGGGTTCTGTCATTCCCATTTCAAGTTTCTGATGAAAGAGTAAACATGATGCAACACTCTAATGCATGACTAGCTAGGGTGTGACAGGGCCGTAACCACGGAGGGCTTCTACATCATCATAGCCTCTCCGATGAAGTGTGAGTAGTTTACCTCAGACCTTCGGGTCCATAGTTAGTAGCTAGATGGCTTCTTCTCTCTTTTTGGATCTCAATACAAAGGTCTCCCCTCTCTTGTGGAGATATATTCGATGTAATCTTCTTTTTGCGGTGTGTTTGTTGAGACCGATGAATTGTGGGTTTATGATCAAGTCTATCTATGAATAATATTTGAATCTTCTTTGAATTCTTTTATGTATGATTGGTTATCTTTGCAAGTCTCTTCGAATTATCCGTTTGGTTTGGCCAACTAGATTGGTAGTTCTTGCCATGGGAGAAGTGCTTAGCTTTGGGTTCGATCTTGCGGTGTCCTTTCGTAGTGACAGAAGGGGCAGCAAGGCACGTACTGCATCGTTGCCATCGAGGATAACAAGATGGGGTTTATTTCATATTGCGTGAATTTATCTCTCTACATCATGTCATCTTGCTTAAGGCATTACTCTGTTTTTAACTTAATACTCTAGATGCATGCTGGATAGCGGTCGATGAGTGCAGTAATAGTAGTAGATGCAGAATCGTTTCGGTCTACTTGTCACGGACGTGATGCCTATATACATGATCATGCCTAGATATTCTCATAACTATGCTCAATTCTGTCAATTGCTCAATAGTAATTTGTTCACCCACCATAGAATACTTATGCTCTTGAGAGAAGCCACTAGTGAAACCTATGGCCCCCGGGTCTATTCTCATCATATCAATCTCCATCACTTTAATCTTGTTTTGCTTTTTACTTTGCCTTTACTTTTTGCTTTGCATCTTTATACCAAAAATATTATATCTATCAGATCTCACTCTCGTAAGTGACCGTGAAGGGATTGACAACCCCTAATCGTGTTGGTTGCGAGTAGCTATCATTTTGTGCAGGTACGAGGGACTTGAGCGTGGCCTCCTACTGGATTGATACCCTGGTTCTCAAAAACTGAGGGAAATACTTACGCTACTTTGCTGCATCATCCCTTCCTCTTCGGGGAAAACCAACGCAAGCTCAAGAGGTAGCAAGAAGGATTTCTGGCGCCGTTGCTGGGGTGTCTACGCAAAAAGTCAACATACCAAGTACCCATCGCAATCCCTATCTCTCGCATTACATTATTTGCCATTTGCCTCTCGTTTTCCTCTCCCCCACTTCACCCTTGCCATTTTATTCGCCCTCTCTCTCTCTCTATCCTCCCTCTCTATTTGCCTCTTTTGCCCGTTTGCTCTTGTCTTCTCATGTGCTAGTTTGCTTGTTTGTCGCGATGGCTCAACCGAGATTTGGTGATCTTCACCTTAAAAGGTTAGAGGAGATCGAAACCAACATTAGGAAGTTTATGGTTTTGCAATTTGAGCACAATAATTTCTTTAGAAACGAGCTTAATGACCAAAAAAGTTTTATGAGTTATATGAATAAAGAGCTTGATGATATGTCTAAAGAATTTGATGGTATAAGATCCCAAATTGCTCGTCTAGAAAAGATGACTGCTGAAATTTTGGATATGCAAGCCACCTTAGTTAATAAGATGGCTGCTAAACCGAATTCCTATGAAAATCAAGATGAAGATCTAAAAGTTATTGATGTGTCCCCTATTAAATCTTTGTTTTGCAATATGAATCTTGATGAAACTGAATATGATCTTCCTTTACCTAGAAGGCGTTCTAAAAATTCGGAGTATTTAGATCTTTATGATGAAATTGATGAAAGTGGGATTGAAAGAAATAAAAATCTAGATGTTGCTAAACCCACTATATTAGATTTCAAGGAATTTAATTATGAAAGTTGCTCTTTAATTGATTGTATTTCCTTGTTGCAATCCGTGCTAAATTCTCGACATGCTTATAGTCAACATAAAGCCTTCACCGAACATATTGTTGATGCCTTGATGCAATCTTATGAAGAAAAACTTGAGTTGAAAGATTCTATCCCTTGAAAACTCTATGATGAGTGGGAACCAACTATTAAAACTAAAATTAAAGATCATGAGTTTTATGCTTTGTGTGATTTGGGTGCTAGTGTCTCCACTATCCCCAAAACTTTGTGTGATTTGCTAGATTTTCGCAATTTTGATGATTGCTCTCTAAACTTGCATCTCGCGGATTCTACTATTAAGAAACCTATGTGAAGGATTAATGATGTTCTTATTGTTGCAAATAGAAATTATGTGTCCGTAGATTTCATTGTTCTTGAGATAGATTGCAATCCTTCTTGCCCTATTATTCTTGGTAGACCTTTCCTTAGAACGGTTGGTGTGATTATTGATATGAAGGAAGGGAATATTAGATTTCAATTTACATTAAAAAAGGGCATGGAACACTTTCCAAGAAAAGAAATAAAATTACCATATGAAACTATCATGAGAGCCACTTATGGATTTCCTACCAAAGATGGGAATACCTAGATCTATCCTCGCTTTTATGCCTAGCTAGGGGCGTTAAACGATAGCGCTTGTTGGGAGGCAACCCAATTTTATTTTTATTCCTTGCTTTTTGCTCCCGTTTAGTAATAAATAAATTATTTATCCTCTGTTTTGGTTGTGTTTTTGTGTTTAATTAGTGTTTGTGCCAAGTAGAACCATTGGGAAGACTTGGGAAAAGTCTTGTTGAACTTGCTGTAAAAAAACAGAAACTTTAGCGCTCACGAGAAGTGCTGTCATTTTTATTTGAAGAGTGTTATTTAGTTAATTCTTTTTGTAGATGATTAATAGATAAACTCCTCACGTCCATCAATTTATTTTAGAATTTTTGGGGTTCCAGATCTTGCGGTAGCTACATATTACTACAGACTGTTTTGTTTTGGACAGATTCTGTTTTTCGTGTGTTGTTTTCTTATTTTGATGAATATATGGCTAGTAAAATAGTTTATAATCCATAGAGAAGTTGGAATAAAGTAGGTTTAACACCAATATAAATAAACAATGAGTTCATTACAGTAACTTGAAGTGGTCTTTTGTTTTCTTTCGCTAACGGAGCTCACAAGTTTTCTACTTTAAGTTTTGTGTTGTGAAGTTTTCAAGTTTTAGGTGAATTCTTTTGATGGATTATGGAACAAGGAGTGGCAAGAGCCTAAGATTGGGGATGCCCATGGCACCCCCAAGATAATCCAAGGACACCAAAAAGTCAAAGCTTGGAGATGCCCCGGAAGGCATCCCCTCTTTCGTCCACTTCCATCGGTAATTTACTTGGAGCTATATTTTTATTCACCAACATGATATGTGTTTTGCTTGGAGCATCTTGTATTATTTGTGTCTTTGTGTTTTAGTATGCCACAATCATCCTTGCTGTACACACCTTTTGAGAGAGCCATACATGAATTAGAATTTGATAGAATACTCTATGTGCTTCACTTATACCTTTTTGAGCTAAGTAGTTTTGCTCTATGTGCTTCACTTATATCTTTTGAGCTATGTAGTTTTGCTCTATGTGCTTCACTTATATCTTTTGAGCTAAATTAGTTTTGCTCTATGTGCTTCACTTATATCTTTTGAGCGCTATAATTTTGCTCTATGTGCTTCACTTAGATCTTTTAGAGCACGGTGGTGGATTTGTTTCAAAGAAACTATTGATCTCTCATGCTTCACTTAAATTATTTTGAGAATCCCTTAATAGCATGGTAATTTGCTTAATAATAACATGCTTGGTATTCAAGATTTGTGAAACTTTCTTTTGAGTGTGTTGAATACTAAGAAAAGATTGAAGCATGATAATTGTTTTGAGATATGGAGGTGATAATATTAAAGTCATGCTAGTTGAATAGTTGTGAATTTAAAGAATACTTGTGTTACAATTTGTGATTCCCGTAGCATGCACGTATGGTGAACCTTTATGTGATGAAGTTGGAGCATGATTTATTTATTGATTGTCTTCCTTATGAGTGGCGGTCGGGGACGAGCGATGGTCTTTTCCTACCAATCTATCCCCCTAGGAGCATGCGCGTAATACTTTGCTTTGACAACTTCTAGATTTTTGCAATAAGTATATGCGTTCTTTATGACTAATGTTGAGTCCATGGATTACACGCACTCTCACCCTTCCACCTTTGCTAGCCTCTCGAATACCATGCAGCTTTCGCCGATATCATACAACTACCATATACCTTCCTCAAAACAGCCACCATACCTACCTATTATGGCATTTCCATAGCCATTCCGAGATATATTGCCATGCAACTTTCCACCATCTAGTTCATCATGACACATTCATCATTGTCATATTGCTTAGCATGATCACGTAGTTGACATAGTATTTGTGGCAAAGCCACCGTTCATAATTTTTTCATACTTGCCACTCTTGATTCATTGCATATCCCGGTACACCGCCGGAGACATCCATATAGAGTCATACTTTGTCTAAGTATCGAGTTGTAATTGTTGAGTTGTAAGAAAAATAAAAGTGTGATGATCATCATTTAATAGAGCATTGTCCCAAAAAAAGAGAAAGGCCAAAGAAAAAAAAGAAGGCCCCAAAAAAGATAAAATAAATAAAAAGAGGCAATGCTACTATCCTTTTACCACAGTTGTGCTTCAAAGTAGCACCATGATCTTCATAGTAGAGAGTCTCTCATGTTATCACTTTCATATACTAGTGGGAATTTTACATTATAGAACTTGGCTTGTATATTCCAATGATGGGCTTACTCAAATTGCCCTAGGTCTTGATGAGCAAGCAAGTTGGATGCACACCCACTTAGTTTCTTTTTGAGCTTTCATATACTTATAGCTCTAGTGCATCCGTTGCATGGCAATCCCTACTCACTCACATTGATGTCTATTGATGGGCATCTCCATAGCCCGCTGATACGCCTAGTTGATGTGAGACTATCTTCTCCTTTTTGTCTTCTCCACAACCACCATTCTATTCCACCTATAGTGCTATATCCATGGCTCACGCACATGTATTGCGTGAAGATTGAAAAAGTTTTGAAAAAGTTAGAGTATGAAACAATTGCTTGGCTTGTCATCGGGGTTGTGCATGATTTAAATACTTTGTGTGGTGAAGATAGAGCATAGCCAGACTATATGATTTTGTAGGGATAACTTTCTTTGGCCATGTTATTTTGAGAAGACATAATTGCTTTGTTAATATGCTTGAAGTATTATTATTTTTATGTCAATATAAACTTTTGTCTTGAATCTTTCGAATCTGAATATTATATCACAATTAAGAAGATTTGCATTGAAATTATGCCAAGTAGCACTCCGCATCAAAAATTCTCCTTTTATCATTTACCTACTCGAGGACGAGCAGGAATTAAGCTTGGGGATGCCTGATACGTCTCCAACGTATCTATAATTTTTGATTGCTCCATGCTATAGTATCTACTGTTTTGGACTATATTGGGCTTTATTTTCCACTTTTATATTATTTTTGGGACTAACCTATTAACCGGAGGCCCAGCCTAGAATTGCTGTTTTTTTGCCTATTTCAGTGTTTCGAAGAAATGGAATATCAAACGGAGTCCAAATGGAATGAAACCTTTGGGAACGTGATTTTCTCACCGAACGTGATCTAGGAGACTTGGACCCTACGCCAAGGCATCAGAGAGGTAGTCACGAGGGTGGGGGGCGCACCCCCCCTAGGGCGTGCCCCCTGCCTCGTGGGCCCCTCGATGCTCCACCGACGTACTTCTTCCTCCTATATATACCCACGTACCCCCAAACGAATAGAAACAGAGCCAAAAACCTAATTCCACCACCGCAACTTTCTGTATCCATGAGATCCCATCTTGGGGCCTGTTCCGGAGCTCCGCCGGAGAGGGCCGTCATCACGGAGGGCTTCTACATCATCATAGCCTCTCCGATGAAGTGTGAGTAGTTTACCTTAGACCTTCGGGTCCATAGTTAGTAGCTAGATGGCTTCTTCTCTCTTTTTGGATCTCAATACAAAGTTCTCCCCCTCTCTTGTGGAGATCAATTCGATGTAATCTTCTTTTTGCGGTGTGTTTGTTGAGACCGATGAATTGTGGGTTTATGATCAAGTCTATCTATGAATAATTTTTGAATCTTTTTTGAATTCTTTTATGTATGATTGGTTATCTTTGCAAGTCTCTTCGAATTATCCGTTTGGTTTGGCCAACTAGATTGGTAGTTCTTGCCATGGGAGAAGTGCTTAGCTTTGGGTTTGATCTTGCGGTGTCCTTTCCTAGTGACAGAAGGGGCAGCAAGGCACGTACTGCATCGTTGCCATCGAGGATAACAAGATGGGGTTTATTTCATATTTCATGAATTTATCTCTCTACATCATGTCATATTGCTTAAGGCGTTACTCTATTTTTAACTTAATACTCTAGATGCATGCTGGATAGCGGTCGATGAGTGGAGTAATAGTAGTAGATGCAGAATCGTTTTGGTCTACTTGTCACGGACGTGACGCCTATATACATGATCATGCCTAGATATTCTCATAACTATGCTCAATTCTGTCAATTGCTCAACAGTAATTTGTTCACCCACCGTAGAATACTTATGCGCTTGAGAGAAGCCACTAGTGAAACCTATGGCCCCCGGGTCTATTCTCATCATATCAATCTCCATCACTTTAATCTTGTTTTGCTTTTTTACTTTTCCTTTACTTTTTACTTTGAATGTTTATACCAAAAATACCAAAAATATTATATCTATCAGATCTCACTCTCGTAAGTGACCGTGAAGGGATTGACAACCCCTAATCGTGTTGGTTGCGAGTAGCTATCGTTTTGTGCAGGTACAAGGGACTTGAGCGTGGCCTCCTACTGGATTGATACCTTGGTTCTCAAAATCTGAGGGAAATACTTACGCTACTTTGCTGCATCATCCCTTCCTCTTCGGGGAAAACCATCACAAGCTCAAGAGGTAGCAACGTTCTATCAGTTAAGCTGCGACGGTGCCTTGGTGGCCATCATAGCCGATTATCCTGGCCTGCTCCCCGCATCGCATGTAAGTAAAACCGGTGTCCCAACTTCCGAGAAGGATCCCTTTTTGCACTTCACCCACCACACACGTATTGCGTCTTACAGGGAAGGACCTCGGGGCGCCATGCTGAACCCGCGGTGACTCATCAACAAGGGGCACTGAAGCCAGGTAGGCTTAAAAGGAAGGCGGTCAGGACTAAGACACCGTCGCAGAGGTATGAAAAAGAACCTTGCTCTGTGGTTGTCATCTTTAAAATATAATAACGTCCATGGTTCCTGGCAGAAAAAACGCTCGCCGGACCTTGTCCGGAGAGCCTACCGGCCACGCCTCCACCAATCGGACTCCAGAGCCGGACTCAAGGGCAGCTGCTAACATGGGGACAACACCGGACGTTCCTCCTACAGAGGATGCGGATAGGCTGTCCGCTACGAATTCCGAAGTGGAGAGTGCCATGAATCACAGGCGTCACCGGGCCATACTCCGCGACCCTGGTTTCTTCGAAGAGGTGTTCGATGCCTTCAACTCAGGAGACGCGTACATCCAAGCTGCTGAAAATGGCCTTGCCAGAGCCACAGACCAGTATGTAAAGGATATACGGGTAAGAACATCTAATAATCATGTATATCATTAGCCCCTGAGACTTGAAACAGTTAGCACAACTGATTTAAGGATCATTATATGCATAGGTTCTTACGGAGAAGAATACCCAGTTGTCTCAAGAGCTGGAGGAGTGCCAAGCCCAGCTACGGGCCGCAGTTGCTGAAATGAAGGAGTCCAAGAAGGCCCCATCTGGTAACACTTGTTCTGATCGAAAAGAATGAAATGACATGTACCAGTTAGTATTCGGCATGCATGCAAATCTAACAATAGATTCTGCAGATGATCCCGGATTGAATCCGAAGATCATGCGAGGGGATGAGCAACATGCTCAACGACAGCTAGAGGCTGGCGAGCGCGTGCTTACGCGGGTTAGGCAGGAGAAAAATGATCTCCAAGATGCCAATACCCGGCTTGGCGTTGAACTGAACGATGTTCGGGCCCAGCTAGCTGACTCCGTAAAGGAGAATAAGAGGCTTTGTCGTGACATTTTTAGTAAGTGCCTGAACGAACTTTTATAGAGTTCGGCGAAGAAACCGACTAACAGAGTTATATCTGTAGGTATGCTGACGGGTAGTCCCGAAGAGGAGATGCCCAGATCTGTAGGCGATCTTCTACCAGAGCTCTCACAACTGCATGAACAAGTTCGACAGGTGATGAAGGGCATTGCCCAGGCCTTGTGGCCATCCGCCTCCCTACCAGGAGGCATGGGGGAGCTCGTAGAGATGCTCAAGGGAGCGCGGCGACGCTTCCGATTATGGAAGATATCTGCCTGCCGACAAGGTGCAAGGGAAGCCTGGGCCATGGTGAAGACGCGATATACCAAGGCTGACCCAAACCACATGGCCGAGGTCGGACCTGTAGGGTCTGATGGGAAAGAGATCCCCGTTAGTCTGGTATATGACCAGGTAAAATTAGCCGCAAAGTATTCCCAACAGGATTGTAGGCTAGACAACCTGTTGGATGGTATAGAAGAAGAATTTAGTCAGTCTAAGTGACTGTGTACTTCAAGTGACATATTTTGTCCCTAGCCGGATTGTAAATCATTTGTCATGGAGGACCTTTTCGCTTCGACCTCCGGACCCGACAGTCCGGAGTGTATCCGAATACCCGCTCAGTTATGTAAAAACCGGGGTACGCGTGGAAACCAGGCGTAGGGGTCATAAGTGCTTGAACAGACAAGTACCCAACTAGCTATGTTATATTACATGGATAGTAAGAAACATCTTCGAGGGAGAATAGTTCCGTTAAGGGTTCCTTTCCCCGGGTACGCATGCATTAATGTGCATGTCCGAACTGCGAAAAGAGACGCGGGATATAAGCATCTAGGGGCATATATTGCAATAAGTAAAAGTCATCTTTTGTTCACTGACTGAATATTCCCTTAAAAACGCTAGCTTTCGGCTTCACCTAGTTTGAGGTACACATCCGACTGACCCGGCAGTAACAATCGCAGAGGTGCTTCCCTTATGCCCTAGCCGAATTAACGGAAACATAGGGCATAAACACAAGAGCCAGGCAACCCAGCTTGGCGAAAACTTAAGTCATATTGATGCATATAATGGCGAAGAAAAGGTACGTGTGGAAAAGTAACACATGTGCAGGGGGCATAGAGCCCGGGACGTAATTATATTAAGCTTTTGTGTAAGAAGCCCCCAGGTGTAATGAGCACGCATGGCGCGTCAATATTGTGTAGTCAATACACATTTTAACCTTTTAAGGCCGTTAAAAAAGGGGGAAGAAAGAAAGAAAAGAAAGACAGATAGCGGATATATATAAAAAAGGCGGAGGCAAGGAGACAAACACCGACTCCGCACTAGGCGTAGAACCTTCAGAGTCTGGCCGCGTTCCATGGGTTTGGCTCGAGTCGATTGTCCGATGCATCACGCAGACGGTACGCTCCACCGGTGAGAACTTTGTCGATGATGAAGGGACCTTCCCATTTGGGCTTGAGCTTGTCCTTTTTCTTCTCTGGTAGGCATAGAACGAGTTCGCCAATGTTATAAGTTTTGGCCCGTACTTCTCTGCTTTGATACCGTCGAGCCTGTTGCTGATAGAATGCAGAGCGGGCTTTTGCAACATCACGCTCCTCCTCCAGGGCGTATAAACCGTCTTGCCGATCAAGCTCGACTTCTTTCTCTTCGTACATGCGCACTCGAGGTGAGTCATGAATGATGTCGCAGGGCAGTACCGCCTCTACGCCATACACCGTAAAAACGGTGTGTATCCGGTAGTGCGATTCCGCGTGGTCCGCAACCCCCATAGTACGGAGTCGAGCTCCTCGACCCAGTGCGTATCTGATTCCTTCAAGGAGCGCACTAATCTGGGTTTAATTCCGCTCATAATAAGACCATTTGCTCGTTCGACTTGACTGTTTGTTTGGGGGTGATAGACGGAGGCATAATCGAGCTTAATGCCCATGTTGCCGCACCAAGTTTTTACCTCATCAGCTGTGAAGTGGGGGACACCATAACGGTGTACAACCCTGGATATGAAGTCTATCACTGGTCCGGACTCGGCCGTTTTAACTGGTTTGGATTCTATCCATTTGGTGAATTTATCCACCATGACCAATAGGTATTTTTTCTTATGGCTTCCTCCCTTATGGGGTCCGACCATATCAAGCCCCCAGACCGCAAAGGGCCAAGTAATGGGGATTGTTTGGAGAGCGGTAGGTGGCATATGGCCTTGGTTTGCAAAAAGCTGGCAACCGACGCAATGTTGGACAAGGTCCTATGCGTCTGCTTGGGCTGTCGGCCAGTAGAAACCTGTACGGAAGGCCTTGCTTACAAGGGCCCGATATGCGGCGTGATGGCCGCCGAGTCCAGCATGAATTTCTGCCAAAAGTTGTCGTCCTTCCTCTTTGGAGATGCACCTTTGAAGTACTCCGGTAGCGCTTTTCTTATAAAGCTCTCCCTCATGGACCTTGTAGGCTTTAGACCGCCGCACGATGCAACGTGCCTCATTTGGGTCCTCAGGGAGTTCTAGCCTATTTAGGTAAGCCAAGAAGGGTTCTTTCCATGGGGCGATGACAGCCATAATCACATGGGCCGAAGGTGTTATTTCGGTGGCGGAGGCTCCAATTACGTCGAGTGTTCGGGATCTGGTGTTATGGCCAGATCCGGACTGTTGTTGCCGGTCTCCCCATCCCACACCACGGATGGCTTAAACAGCCTTTCCAAGAAGATATTAGGTGGGACAGGGTCACGCTTAGCACTGATGTGGGCGAGGATATCTGCTGCTTGGTTGTTTTGTCGGACCACGTCGTGGAATTCGAGCCCCTCGAACCGAGCTGACATTTTGAGGATGGCATTGCGGTAAGCTGCCATTTTTGGGTCCTTGGCGTCAAAGTCTCCATTTATTTGAGATATTGTGAGGTTCGAATCCCCACACACCTCTAGGCGTTGAATGCCCATGGAGACTGCCATCCAGAGACCGTGCAACAAGGCCTCATATTCTGCTGCATTATTGGAGTCTGTGTATAATATTTGGAGTACGTATTGGACTGTATCTCCGGTGAGGGATGTCAGGACGACGCCTGCCCCCACACCAGCCAGCATCTTAGAGCCATCGAAGTGCATGATCCAATTGGAGTACGCGTCGTACTCTTTAGGGAGTTCGGCTTCTGTCCATTCGGCGATGAAATCAGCCAGTACTTGTGACTTAATGGCTCGCCGTGGTTTGTATGTTATGTCGAATGGGAGGAGCTCAACATCCCATTTAGCAATCCGGCCCGTGGCATCGCGATTATTTATTATGTCGTTGAGTGGTACTTCAGAGGCCACCGTAATTGAACACTCTTGAAAGTAGTGTCTTAGTTTTTGGGATGCCATGAAGATCGCGTATGCTATCTTTTGATAATGTGGGTACCGTGATTTGCATGGAGCGAGGATAGTGGATACGTGGTATACCAGCTTTTGAAGCGGGAACTTATGTCCGTCCGTCTCTCGTTCGACGATGAGCACTGCGCTTACAACCTGGTGTGTTGCCGCTATATATAACAACATTGGTTCACCAATATTTGGCGTGGCCAAGATTGCGTTGCTGGCCAAGAGGGCTTTTATTTCTTCCAATCTGGCCGTGGCCGCATCCATCCACTCGAAGTGTTCGGTGCACCAAAGAAGGCGATAAAGAGGTAATGCCTTTTCTCCCAGTCGGGAGATAAAGCAGCTTAAGGCAGCCACACATCCGGTTAATTTCTGGATTTGCTTGAGGTTTGTTCGGATAGTCAACTGTGACGGAGCTTGGATTTTAGCCGGATTTGCTTCAATTCCTCTGTTGGAAACGATGAAGCCCAAGAGCTTTCCGGCGGGCACGCTGAAAATGCATTTTCTGGATTGAGCTTGATGTCATATGTTCGGAGATTGTCGAACATAAGCCTCAAGTCGTCTATTAAAGATTCGACGTGTATGTCTTAATGACCACATCGTCGATGTATGCCTCCACTGTTTTGCCGATTTGTGTTTCTAGACATGTCTGAATCATGCGTTGATAGGTTGTACCGGCGTTTTTGAGCCCGAAAGGCATGGTGTTAAAACAGAAGGGGCCGTATGGAGTGATGAATGCCGCTGTGGCTTGATCGGACTCCGCCATCTTGGTATCCGTAGTATGCGTCGAGGAAACACAATGAGTCGTGTCCTGCGGTAGCATCAATAATTTGATCGATGCGGGGGAGGGGGAAGGGATCCTTGGGGCAAGCCTTGTTAAGGTCCTTGAAATCGACACATAGGCGCCAGAATTTTCCTTCTTTGGTACCATCACCAGGTTTGCTAGCCAGTCCGGATGTTTTATTTCTCCGATGAATCCGGCCTCGAGTAGCTTGGCTAGCTCTTCTCCCATGGCTTGTCGCTTGGGCTCTGAGAAACGCCGAAGAGTCTGCTTGACCGGCTTGTATCCCTTTAGAATGTTTAGGCTATGCTCGGCCAGCCTGTGTGGGATTCCTGGCATGTCTGAAGGATGCCAGGTGAAGATGTCCCAATTCTCGCGCAAGAACTCCCACAGTGCGGTGTGTGTTGTGGGGTTCAGCTGTGCCCCGATGGATGTTGTTTTTGAAGGGTCCTTTGGGTGGACCTGGAATTTGACTATTTCGTCCGCTGGTTTAAAAGAGGTGGACTTGGGTCTTTTGTCGAGTATCACGTCATTCCTGTCCACTGTGGAGCACAGAGCAGTTAGTTCTTTGGCCGTGAGGGCTTCGGATAACACCTCGAGGGCCAGCGTGGCAGTTTTATTTTTGGCGCGGAGTGCTATGTCCGGATCACTAGCTAGAGTGATGATTCCATTGGGCCCGGGCATCTTGAGCTTCATGTACCCGTAATGGGGTATAGCTTGGAATATCGTGAATGCCTCTCGCCCTAAAAGGGCGTGGTATCCGCTGCTAAACAGGGCCACTTGGAATGTAATTTCTTCGGACCTGTAATTCTCTGGCGTGCCGAATACCACATCTAGTGTGATTTTTCCCGCACATCGTGCCTCCCGACTAGGGATGATTTCTCTGAATGTCGTGCTGCTTTGCTCAATGCGGCCCTTGTCTATTTCCATTTTTCTAAGAGTCTCCTTGTAGATGAGGTTTAATCCGCTGCCACCGTCCATGAGCACTTTAGTAAGCCGAAAGCCGTCCACAATTGGACTAAGGACCAAAGCGGCTGGTGCTCGGGCTGTTCGGAATTGAGGTTCGTCACTGGCATTGAAGGTTATAGTCGTATCGTTCCATGGATTTATTGTTGCAACGTGGCAGACTTCGGCGAGGCTGCGGAGTGCTCGCTTGCGCCTATTATTTGTGGCAAAAGTCTCGAAGACTGTTAGTACTGTATTGTTATTTTCCATGGGATGGTGCTCTATGGTACTGTTGATGAGGAGATCCTCGCCGCTCTTGGCCACCTGCCGGAGTATCCAACATGCTCTAAGGCTGTGTGTTGGCATGGTATCCGGTGTACTGTGAATTTTGCATGGCCCATTTAGCAATCCCTCCAATACGGTTCCACGCCCTGTAGTGGGCTTTGGTTTCTTTGTAATTGGATCGGGTGACTTACGAGAGTACACACTTTTAGTTCGGACGGAGGGTTTAGTGAGAGCTGGAGGATCCCAAAATTTTGTTTGGGCTTTCCAGGTGGTTTCCATCGCATAGTACTTATGTACTATGGCCGCCAAGTCAGCGAAGTGTGCTATGTCACGACGACTTATGGCGTTGAGGATTCCCTTGTCCGTGCAATTTTTGCAAAAGAATGAAATTGCGTCTTCCTCGCGACAGTCCTTGACCTTGCTCATTGCAAGGAGTAATCTGGCCCAATAGTGACGTACTGTCTCTTGGGGCTCTTGTATAATGTGGGAAAGATCACTTATGTGAGGGTGGGCGGGTAGATTTAGGTCCAAACCCTGACCCGATCCGAGACACAGGGGTAGAGGAGTTTCTAAGCTTGGCAGTTCGGGCTCCTAGACGTCGCCCAATAGTTCTGGTCCGCTATCCGATTCTAGGTTTGAAGCTTGGGCCATGTCCTCCCGTAGACGGGTATCCGGCTCGGAGAGCTCGGGAATTCAGACATAGTTTGTCCTCGAAATAGAGGAAGAGTCGCTGCATTGCTCCTCCACCACCGCTATCTGATGGGTCACCGACGGAGAGTTAATCTCCCTTTGGTTGGGTTTAAGCCCGATCCGATCATAGTCCATAGCGACTCCCAAGGCGGCGATGCGATCCAAGAGCTCTTTCAAGGAAGAGAGCTCCATTGGATCCATCTGCTCGGTGAATCCTGAGCTGACGTGGAGGCTATTTTTGATGACCCGAGAAGTCATCATCGGCGCGACGGCCAAACGGGCGGTCATGACGAAACCGCCTAATCGGAGAGTTTGGCCTACAGCCAGGGCTCCCCAGAGGTAATGTTGCCCTTGACAACAAAAAGATCCATCAAGCCTTATCGTGACGGCATAGTGGAACTCTCAATGAAAGCACCAACGTCGGTGTCAAAACCGGCGGATCTCGGGTAGGGGGTCCCAAACTGTGCGTCTAAGGCTGATGGTAACAGGAGGCGGGGGACACAATGTTTACCCAGGTTCGGGCCCTCTCGATGGAGTTAATACCCTACTTCCTGCTTGATTGATCTTGATGATATGAGTATTACAAGAGTTGATCTACCACGAGATCGTAGAGGCTAAACCCTAGAAGCTAGCCTATGATTATGATTGTTCTTGTCCTACGGACTAAACCCTTTAGTTTATATAGACACTGGAGGGGGCTAGGGTTACACAGAGTCAGTTACAGAGAAGGAAATCTACATATCCGAATCGCCAAGCTTGCCTTCCACGCAAAGGAGAGTCCCACCCGGACACGGGACGGAGCCTTCAATCTTGTATCTTCATAGTCCAATAGTCCGGCCAAAGTATATAGTCCGGCTGACCGAGGGCCCCTAATCCAGGACTCCCTCACATGTCCAAGCTGTCGCCGCCTCGCCTGGCCTCGACACTCGTCCAAGCTAATGAGGCATCGTCGTGCCACGTTGGCAGGCTGCTGGGCTGGTGCGGTGGTGGAGCCTTCATGAAGGGTCGCATGCCGCCATGTAGGTGCTTGCTGAGTTGGTGTAGAGGCCGCCCGTTGCCACACAGGTGCCTACCCAGCTGGTTAAGCTAGCGACTACTTGGGAATGGTGGAGTCTTGGCTGGCGCGGGCCTGGAAGTGGCCCTGCTAATGCCCTCGGCAAGGGTCTTGCCGGGGACCCGGCAAGGGTGCTGCTGTGGCGTTGTAGTTATCCCCGACAAGGGTCTTGCCGGGGGTCTTGTGGATTTCCCCGGCTAGGATCCTACCGAGGGTCACCATCTTTTGGTCCTCATCTGATCTCACATGTTTATGATCTTGACGAAGATTTGCATGCCACCACAGAGGTGGCTCCCGAGCCTTGGTTCCAATGTAGTTGGTTGGGTTGGAGCCTGTGGGCTCAAGGGTGGCTCACTCCGCTGGCATCAGGCAAGTTGCCCTGGGAAGGCTCTTGCCGGGGCTGCGGAGGCTGCCTCGGCAAGGATCTTGCCGAGGGAGTCCACTTCACCCTCTTGCTCTCCTGCGCTTTTGGTCTTGGCGTTTCCTTGGTTGTCTCGTGTTTTGGCTTCTCTCTGGCTTCCCTCCTCTGCCCTATTGAGTGTGGCCGTGGCGCGCGACTCTGACTGCCCGTGCACAAGTAAAGGGGTCAAAAGAAGAGCCCCTACTTTTGTACACTGACAGGAGCCCCCGTGCCTGGGCCACACATAAGCGTGCCGCGTTGTTGGGCTAGGCCCAGAACGGTGTGCGGGAAGGTGGTGCGGATTTTACCGTAGTAACTTCTTGTCCGCTGCGCTTCCCCATGACCCGGGTTGAACGCGTGACGTGGAGGGTCATGCGTGACGTGGGGTCATGCGTGGGGTGGTTTCCGCACGCATATGTCACATCGTGGTAAAGAGGCGGCCCGCGTCTTCCCCGTAAAAAGGAACGACCGCGGGCACTATCGGTGTCAAAACCGGCGGATCTCGGATAGGGGGTCCCGAACTGTGCGTCTAGGCCGGATGGTAATAGGAGGCAGGGGACACAATGTTTTACCCAGGTTCGGGCCCTCTTGATGGAGGTAAAACCCTACATCCTGCTTGATCAATATTGATGATATGGGTAGTACAAGAGTAGATCTACCACGAGATCAGAGAGGCTAAACCCTAGAAGCTAGCCTATGGTATGATTGTATGTTGTGATTGTTGTTCTACGGACTAAAACCCTTCGATTTATATAGACACCGGAGAGGGTTAGGGTTACACAAGGTCGGTTACAAAGGAGGATATATCCATATCCGTATTGCCTAGCTTGCCTTCCACGCCAAGTAGAGTCCCATCCGGACACGAGACGAAGTCTTCAATCTTGTATCTTCATAGTCCAACAGTCCGGCCAATAGAGATAGTCCGGCTGTCCGGAGACCCCCTAATCCAGTACTCCCTCAGTAGCCCCTGAACCAGACTTCAATGACGATGAGTCCAGCGCGCAGTATTGTCTTCGGCATTGCAAGGCGGGTTCCTTCTCTGAATACATCACAGAAGAATTTGAATACGAGGATAGTGTCCAACCCTGCAAAATAAGTTCCACATTCCACCGTAGAGAGAATAATATTTTCGCAGATCTAATTTGCTGGTTTGTTTTGGCAGCATGACGTTATGTCATGGCCCGGTGATTATTCGAACCGTTTTTCTTCAACCAGCTCCACACATAACGCGAGGCGGTTTCTTGACACGTCTTTGTCAAAGCAGAGATCTTGTTCCCCCAATTACGGGATTCTCATTAATGTGGTCGTGGGTAACCCAACCATGTCTAGGACTCCTAGATTATGGGTAAGTCCTAAACGGCTACGGAGAGGACGCTTGATATTCACCCTCTTTATAAAGGGACAAGGTTTTCGCTTTTTCCCTCTCGTGCTCAATCGAACCCTTCCCCCGCCTCGAGTTCCAACACCCAAAGCCCAGGTTAGGTGCTCCGGATCTTCAATCATGTACGGATCCAGCCTTCAAGGCTGATGGATGCCCTCCTCCGTGACAAAAGAGGACATCAAGAAGTTGAGGGAGGCCAGATATTTGACCGCCGAGGTTTCGCATCGGCTTCCTGCTCGAGGGCAGGTCGTCCCTACTCCCGAACCCAACGAGAACGTCGTGTTCGTCTCCCACTTCCTCCGAGGCGTGGGCCTCACTCTGGATCCCTTCGTCAGGGGTTTGATGTTCTATTACGGGCTAGATTTCCACGATCTAGCTTCGGACTCCTTTCTCCACATCTCGACATTTATTGTCGTGTGTGAGGCCTTCCTCCGCATTACCCCTCACTTCGGCCTATGGCTCAAGACCTTTGAAGTGAAGCCGAAGATGATCAAGGGGCAACATGCAGCGTGCGGAGGTGCATCAATAAGCAAGATGGCAGGAGCTCCATGGCCGAAAGGTTCCTTTCCAGAGATGTCCGAATTATGGCAACAGGAGTGGTTTTACGTCATGGCTCCCAGAAGTGCCAAGTGGGCGGCTGCCCCCGCTTTCCGCTCGGGCCCCCCACCACGACTAATGTCATGGATTAGCAGAGGTTTGAGCTGGGGTCCAGCCAAGGACGTGCCTATACTGCAAAGCTGCATTCGAGATCTCTTCGAGGGAGATTTTAATTTGGTCGTGGTAATGCAAGTTATGCTGGTTCATCGAGTCCAGCCTTGCAAACACCGGCCCCTTCGCTTGTGGGAGTTCAACCCAGAAGGACTGCGTGCCATTCAAAGTTTCCTCGGCCTGACGCACGAGGAGATGTACAAGTCACTCTTCGGACCTCAAATAGAGTGTCCGGATACTAACAAGGACATGGGCCTGAGTAGTAACCGCGCCGCCGAACAAGTAAGAAATCCTCTAGCCGAACACACTGCCTTTTATTCATGATGGAGTTATTTCTGAGAGATCGCTCTTTGACCAGGAGTGGCTAACAAAGGCGAAGATGATTCGGTGTTTGTCCCCCCTCCCTGAGGGTTTGGAAAATCCGGTATTGGAAAAGATGCTCGAGCTCGCACCTTGCCCGGAGCCCTCGAAGGAAGATACAGGGGGGAATAATATGGGCGGAAGCGGGCCCCCATCACTGCCAGTTCCAACCGAGGGAATGAGCGCCTCCTTAAAGGAGGATATCCGGGGGAGGAAGAGGACTGCTTTCGAGGATCCGGAAACCAAGGCCTCCAAACGAGAGAAGAAGTCTCCAACAGAGGGTCCTGCCTCGGGGGGTGCTCTTGCCGCACAAATTCCGCGGGGGGATCAACCTCCAACGAGTCGTAAGTGATCAAAAAATGCTTTAATAGTGAAGGAATACTATCTTTCTTCTGAGAAAATAACCGCCGCATACATCTTGCAGTTCGGGTCTTAGCCCTTCTCAGTTGAGCTCGTCTTTGGGGGGATCTTCTTCCGGAGATGATGGAGAGCGAAACGCCTCCCCCGGACTCCTCAGCTCAAGAAGCGGGCGACCCCGAAGTGTCGTCATGGAGGGCCCCTCCGGATCCGGTGAGGCCAGAAGATAATCCCATAGACCCCCGAAGTCCCCAGCGTCCGGCTCTCGAAGAGAGCAAACAAAAGAGTCCGACACCGTCTGGTATGCGGTCGGACATTCTGAGGGAGCTGTTGGGGCGAGTGGCCATCTCAGAAGAACACCGTACGCTGATGGGTACGGTGATGGAAAGAATTTCGTCCGCCGAAAGCGGACTACATGAAGCCTTTATGAGTCTACTGATAGGCTTTGAGGTACGTGAAATAATATGTGATAGTACTGCACATGTTAGGTGTGCCCTGTGTAGATAGTAGCCCCTGAGACTCTGGTTGTCATCGAGAACGGCGGCAAACAGAGGATCATAGTGCCAGGCAATAACC
Organism: Triticum dicoccoides; assembly: GCF_002162155.2. NCBI lineage: Eukaryota > Viridiplantae > Streptophyta > Magnoliopsida > Poales > Poaceae > Triticum > Triticum dicoccoides. The sequence continues at coordinate 512,658,197 of NC_041386.1, read as the reverse complement.
AGACTGCCTTTATGTGCAGGTGGTGGAAGCTCCGGTGGCTAGCCGGACTAGTGAGTTTGCCGAATTAAAACGGCAACTGGATGCGGCAGACGCCGACATCGAGCTTGTTAACAAGCGGCTTGACGAATCATAGGGTAAGTAATGTTTTCTGGTGAATGTCACACAATAAGAGCAGCATGATGCCAGTATCTTTAATATGTTGTGACTGCAGACGGAGCTGCCACCGTGGAGACCCTTCGGGCGGAACTCGCCCGAGCCAAGGAACAAGTGAGGGTTAGTAATGCGGCTGCTTTGAAGGCGGCCGAAGAGTTAAGAGCCGAGAAGGCCGCCCATTGCGAAAGCAAAGAAAAGATGGCCAAGATGGCCGTAGAATTAAAAGGCACTGCCGACCGTTGCCAGTTCCTTGAAGAAGAGAACCGAGTGAAGGCAGCGGACCTTGAGAAGGCCACTATGGCGACCAAAGACAGTCGCTCTGCTATGAGGGCGAAGAAGGAGGAGCTGCGCAAAGCCGGGGATATTGCGGCTAGGAAGCCCTTTCTGCTGCGTAGGAAGTTCGGAGATCTGCGGTATGCCCCTCTGGATTGGCTGTGGAGTTCGACAGATGCATATATGGACTTGGCGGCGAGCGCTGTCGATGCGGTCGAATACTTCCAAGATCTATCAGATCGTGAAGTGGACAAGTTATTCTGGTCGTAATTCAATGTTCCAGAGCGTCCGCTTCCCTTGACTGATCAGCTAGCCGAATGGGCCGAACTTAATAGGTTGTCCGGACTCGCCATGAGGTCTGTTGTAGATCATTTGTGGCCGGAGAAGCCGAAGCCGAACAACTATTTCAGCTTAGTGCAGCAGTTCCTTGGTGCGGTGCCGCGCATCAACGCGATGAAGAGGTCAGCGTGCATAGAAGGCTCGCGGATGGCCTTCTCCCGTGTCAAGGCATACTGGGCGGAGATGGATGCTACCACTGTTGCAGCGCAAGGTTCGGCCATAGGCCGAGTAGCTGCCGAGCACTATTTTGAAGAGGTTCTCGAGGGTGCTCGTTTGACAGAGTCCCAGTGCTCGAAGAATATTATGTTTAAATGACATGCATTCCCATTGTAAACACAATGTTTTTATGAAATATAGTAAGGCTGTATTTATACTTTTGCCGGAAAGTAATGTGATGCCTCCTGTGCGGCCGTTTGTGTATATATGTATATAACCTGAAAAATTGCAGTTGTCGGCTTCAACCCCCACGCATATAATGCGGAGGTGCTCGCAAAAAATGTGTGTTCACACTTAACCCAACGTCTTGGTCCTATTAAGAAGGTGATAGCCCCTGGTGGAGATATCCATAACCGGGTTAGGGTTACACAAGGTCGGTTACAAAGGAGGAGATATCCATATCCGTATTGCCTAGCTTGCCTTCCACGCCAAGTAGAGTCCCATCCGGACATGAGACGAAGTCTTCAATCTTGTATCTTCATAGTCCAACAGTCCGGCCAATAGAGATAGTCCGGCTGTCCGGAGACCCCCTAATCCAGGACTCCCTCAGGCGTGCTGCTCATTTACTCCCTGTGTCTTCTCCAATCACAGAGCCGCCATTCCTTCCTTCTTCCTCCTCAAGCCCTCGCTCGCCGCCGCTATGTTTTTGCTGCCCTTTCCCTTCCACCTTTCGCAGCCGTCATGGCACCCAAGACTAGCAAGGGCAAGGGAGCAGCCAAGAACGCCGGAGGGGCGGAGCCGCCAGAGAATGAGTTGGTGGCACGGCGGACGAAGCTCGCCTACTTTCCCTCGACGGTCAATGCGGCCCACCTCCGGGACA
>NC_041386.1:512610835-512656192 GCF_002162155.2 Triticum dicoccoides | reverse complement strand
GGACGGGGCATCCTACCACGCGCGTCATCCCCGCCAACTATGGCAAAGCCGCCCTGAATCGGTATTCGTTCTTCGTCGATTACTTCTCCTGTGGCCTCTGCCCCCCTTCTCCGATTTCTTCAATGACATCATGCATACCTTCGGCTTCCACCTCCTAGATTTCACCCCAAGTGCCGTTGCGTGCATGGCTCTTTTCGCCCATCTCTGTGAGGGCTTCGCCGGAGTGCATCCCAACATGGCGCTCTTCCGCCACTACTTCTTCCCTTGGATCCAGCAGGGAGGCGCCATCTCCGGTTGTGTCGCCTGGATCCCGAGGTCCAAGGGGACATACCCGGAGGGCGCTCAAAAGGAGAGGTGGGAGGAGTGGTGGGGCCGGTGGTGCTAGATTGAAGAGGAGGATCTACAAGAATTCTGCTGGGTTCGCCAGGCGCCGCCGGTTCACGGAAACGACTGGAGCAGTATCGATGCCGACAACGTGAAGCTCACGGTCGCCACCACCAGGATTCTTCGCCTCACCGAGGCTAGGCTCACCCTTGAGATGATCAGGGCGGATTTCATCCACAGCCGAATCGCTCCGCTGCATAACAAGGGGAGGCCGGCCTGGCTCTTCACGAACGCGGCGGACATCATGTGACTCCGCCCTGGCCTCGACCACAACTTCACTGTGTTGGCGCATGCTCACTTCTGCCAGTGGCTCTTCCAGCTCAACGTGGACCGTGACGGCAAGGCTGAGAGGTCCAACAAGGTCGCCAAGGGGCCCTTGTTTGGGTTGCTAGCGGGGGTGGTCCCGCTGAGCAATAACTCGCGCCAAAGCGACATCATCGCCATGATGCCAGAGTTCAACGCGCACGGCCTCGTCCCAAATTGGGCCGAGCCGCCAGAGGATCAAGTGCATGAGTTTTTTGACACCCTGGAGGAGAAGTACATCCGCGACGAGCCGCGACTCGTCCAGTACGCCACCCAGGTGGAGCTGGACTACATCGCCGCCAGGGCGGCGGAGGCGCAGCTCGCCAAGGAGGCCGGCAGCACCGGCGGAGTGGAGGACAAAGCCGCGGCGACCACAGAGGAGAAGGATCTCACCCAGTGGGCGGAGTCTGCTGGGGAAGCCAGCAGTGCGGCACCGGGGCCCCTCTTATTGGAGATAATGATGATGAGCCATCCGAGAAGGAGGCTGAAGCTGCCGAGCCCCCAGCCGTGGGGAAAGGGTGAGTCCTGTGGCGGGCCAGCTCTGGCGAGCCGGTTCGGCCCGGCAGGGCCGTGCAACCCCGTCATGCCCAGGAGACGTCCGCGCGCCAAACAAGGGCCGTGGCGGCGAAGAAATTGGTGAAGGCCGCGGTGGAGAAGAAGAAAGCATCTGCCTCTTCTTTGTCCAGGCGTTCCCCAACTCCAGCTGCTTCCCCTCCTCCGCAGGTGACGACACAGAGGTCTTCTTTGACCTCGGGTCTCTCAGCCCGAGGAGGAAGAGGAATGCAGCAGAAGAAGAAGTGGAGGATGAGTAAGTGCCTTGACTTTTGTCATCTCTGTCCCTCCGGACCGTACCTCTTTTCTTGACTTGTGTTCATCTTGGTAGGGATACGGAGACACTGGCCCAGAGGGTGAAGAGGGCCAGGTCTTCGGCGGGTGGCCAGCCCCCGGCATGCACTTCTGGTACACCGCTGGTGGTGTCGAGCAGTCCGGACAGCAGCCCCCGACACAGCCTCCAGCGTAAGCTCATCACCCGCCCTCATCAACGTGTGTCGGGGGTACGATCCTTGGTGCTGACTTTGCCATGATCGCAGGAGGAGGAAAACAACAGGGGGAGCCACTAAGGGCTACCCCCAACACGCCGCCTCCGTCAACCACTCCGCCTGAGGGGCGTCCCCGGCAAGGGCGCCAAGCACCGAGCCCATGCATACGGAGGAGGAGGAGAACTTGGGTGCCGGCGGCTCCACCTTGGTGCCAAATGTTGGCGAGGAAGGGGCTACTTCTTCCCTGCCCGGCATGGGTACATCATTTGCCTCTCATCCCTGCCCTTTCTTCTTCTTTTTGAATCTTTGTCTTGGCTTTGCTTCATCCGCTTCTCAATATCTAGATCCTCCATCGGCGGACCAGGAGGACATAGACACCGTCATCGAGGATGTCGCCAAGGCCGCCGAGGCAGAGGCCGAGAAGATCGCCGCCGAGGAGGCCGCCAAGGGCGCTTCTAAGGACGCCGCTAAGGGGCCTGCTGGGGAGCCCGACAAGGCTACTACCGAGAAGGCCGGCAAGTGACCTACCGAGGAGGCCGACAAGTCCGCTGCTGAGGAGGAGGAGGAGGTGGCTGATGACCAGGCTTCCTCCTCTGCTGCCTCTGGCTTCGGCAGGTATTTGAGGGTGAGCAACGACCTTTTCGTCCACCTTCTAGGGGCGTCGATCTCCAGGGTGCCCATCGAGGGAGAGGTGTTCGATAAGGAGGTGCTTGTCACCGCCGGGCTCGAGGTCGTCGACGAGCCAAACACCGGTGGTGACGGTTCCCAGGAGGAGCGGCTTCTCTAGGCCATGGGTGCCAGCTTTCGGAAGCTCCAGGCGCTCCACCGCGCCCGCCTGGACAAGGCCGAGTCCAGGATGGCAACGATGGACAAGACGGAGGCGGACCGCAAGGGACGCGTCACCGAGGCGCAAACTTGGTTCCGCTAAGCTTGTGAGGAGCTGAAGGCCGCCCAGGGCGAGCTGGCCAAGCGCGAGGTGGAGCTCATCATGGAGCGGGCCGACATTGAGAAGGCCCAGGAGACGACGAAGAACCTGGCCGCCGCAGCCGAGGCTGCTCGAGCCCAGCATCAGGCCGCGCTAAACTCCCAGGAGGAGGACCTTGCCGCGTGCGAGGAGAAGCTTGCCACAACGCTCTGCGGCAAGGACAAGGAGGTGGAGAAGCTCGTCGTGCAGCGGACCCAGGAGCTAGAGCAGAGGCACAGGGACACACTCGATGCCCAGGCTCTGGTTCACACCGGCAAGGCGAAGGAGCTGTAGGTGGAGCGGGAGGAGCTGAAGGATCAGGTCCTGAAGCTGTCCAAGGAGAAGGACACGCTCAACGGTGCCCTGGTTGAGGCGCAGGGTGCAGTCCTCGACAAGGCCGGGCAGCTTTCCGAGGCCAACAACTCCATCAAAGATCTCAGGCTGAGGCTGGAGGGTCTCGAGGGGATGCTCTCAGAGGCCAAAACCTGGGAGGAGACCCTGCCCAAGGATCTGGAGGCAAAGAGGCAGCTGCGGAAGAACGAAGGCGCCAACCACAAGGATTTTGTGGAAGGCAAGAACTGCTGGATCGGGCGCCTTGAAGGCGTCACCGGCAGGATCACCACGCAGCTAGCTACCATGGGGATGCCAAATGTGAGGTATACCCCGGAGTGCAACGCAAGCCCCAACGCCAAGCTGGCCATCTTCTTCGAGGGCGTCCTCGGGGCCCTAGAGCAGCTCCACTCCAATCGGGCGGCCTCCCTGGCCGATGAGGCCCGGATGCTTTGCTGGGGTGCCATGACCAAGGTTCTCACCAAGGTGGCGCACTGGAACCCCAACCTCGACTTCGACGCCGCGCTGGAGAGCTTGCCGGAGGATGCAGACCTCGCGACGCTCAAGGTGCGTATCAAGCCCATCATCAGCCGTATCGGCGGAATCGAGAGGGTGGAGGGCTAGCGGCAGGATTAGGCACTCCGTTTCTCACTGCCGCTGCAGGTTCATGGCCAAGACAATTTATATCTTTAGTTAGAACAGCAGCAACAAATTGATGTAATATAACTCTGCAGTACTTTTGGAAAGATGCATGTTATTGTCCTATTTGATCCCCCTTTGTATGTCCACCCTACGTTAATCGGGTAGGCTTGCCGGCGCGTAACCCAGGCCACGACGCCTCGAGGACGGATCCCCAATAGCCTGCCAGGTATGCTTGCTGCCAGGCGAACCACCTTACCGCTCTCAACGTGGCCGCTCGAACTATCGAGCTTGACTCGAGTTAGAATTGAGAGGGTTGCCAATCGTGGAAGGCTACCCTGCCACTCTCGACGTGGCCGCATGAGATGTTGAGCGGACTCAAAACAGAACAAGGGCGTTGCCGATTGCGGAAGGGCCCCTTTGCGTGCAGGTTTTCCATACACGGGGCAGGACCTACCAGGACAATAACCTTATATATAAAAAGAAATTGCTTAAAGTTTCACACGACTTAGCTTTTCTGTCATTGCACGGGCATCCACTGCATCCGCCGATGGTGCCGCCAAGCTTGGTCGTCTTCTTCCTTGGAACGATGGCCATGATGACCGCTACCTCTATCAGACCAGATTCTCACAATTGCGCCCCCTACCTAGTGCGCCAGAGATGTCGGTGGAAACGACACCTATGGGGTCACTGGGATCCCTTCTACGATTGGCGGGCGTGAGGTTGTGCGAAGAGCGGGTTTGACAGGAAAGACACGGATCGTTTACCCAGGTTCGGGCCATGAAGATGTGTAATACCCTAGTCCTGCTTTGGTGGATGTATTTGAGTGTTCTTGTGTTCTTGAGCTAGCTACGGGGTGCAACTTTGCCCAAAAGAGTCGAATCCCTCTCCTGGTCGCCTCGGGCCTCCTTTTATAGGCGAAAAGGGGTCGCCACAGTGGCACACAGGAGGTGGAAAGGTCTACAGTTGACAAGCCTATCCTCTGGGACCGCTGGACAAACGAATTTAATGCGCTGCCGATGTGCCCTCCTTGCTTTATCCGGGACGCCAGGGAAGCACGTCGTAGCTGTCGCCGCCTCGCCTGGCCTCGACACACGTCCGAGCTGATGAGGCATCGTGGCGCCATGTTGGCTGGCTGCTGGGCTAGCGCGGTGGTGGAGCCTTCATGAAGGATCGCATGCCGCCACGCAGGTGCTTGCTGAGTCGGTGTAGAGGCCGCCCGTCGCCACGCAGGTGCCTGCCCAGCTGGTTGAGCTAGTAGTTGCTTGGGAACGGTGGTGGAGTCTTGGCTGGCGCGGGCCTGGCAGTGGCCCTGCTGATGCCCTCGGCAAGGGTCTTGCTGGGGGCCCGGCAAGGGTGCTACTGTGGCATTGCACTTGTCCACGGAAGGGTCGTGCCGGGGGTCTTGTGGATTTCCTCGGCTAGGATCCCGCCGAGGGTCGCCGTCTTTTGGTCCTCATCTGACCTCACATGTTTATGATCTTGATGAAGATTTGCATGCCACCATAGAGGTGCCTCCCGAGCCTTGGTTCCAATGTAGTTGGTTGGGTTGGAGCCTGTGGGCTCAAGGGTGGCTCACTCCGCTGGCATCGGGCAAGTTGCCCCGGCAAGGCTCTTTCCGGGGCTGCGGAGGCTGCCTCGGCAAGGATCTTGCCGAGGGAGTCCACTTTGCCATCTTGCTCTCCTGCGCTTCTGGTCTTGGCGTTGCCTTGGTTGTCTCGTGTTTTGGCTTCTCTCCGGCTTCCCTCCTCTGACCTACTAAGTGTGGCCGTGGCGCGCGGCTCTGACTGCCCGTGCACAAATAAAGGGGTCAAAAGAAGAGCCCCTACTTTTGTACACTGACAGTTAGTCTGCACAAAAATCCCCGAGTGACCTCCTACCTCTGGCCCGTCCACCTAGTCATCCTCGGCCATGGGACGCAGATACCGCCGCCGGTAGAAGGCGAGGTCAAAACCGCCGGCGGTGCGGACGCCATCTTGTGGCAGCCCGGATGCCAGCTCCGTCCGGCGCCCGCGGCCGCTAGCTAGCCAAGATAGCTCTGTCGAGCTGCTTATCTGCAAGGTTTGCTAGCTAGATTGGCACGGCGGTGCGGCGGCTTGCTCGCGCGCGCCGCGCTAAGGCCAACCATCTGGCTCAAGCGAAGGCTAGCGTGGCGGCTTGCTCGCGCGTGAGTCACGCTCGGGCCAGCCTGCCAACCAGTGCGGAGACCAGCGTGGTGTCCGGCCCGTCCGGCGATGCGGCGGCCAACTCCCTCATCACCGACGCTACCGACGAACACGCATCAGTACTGTTTGAAGTAATGTTCAGGAAAAACAATGATTTGTGGGGGAATATAATAGGATAGAAGGTCATATGTGGGTCCCTCATGTCAACGGTCAAACAAAAATGTGTTGGTTTAAGCTGCTTCATCAGCATGGACTTGTGGGCCAACCCTGTCATAAACGGGTTTAAACGAGCCTAATCGGCACTAGGTAGTAGTTTTTTGGCACGGATTAAGAAATTTTGGGTGTGTTTTTGTTATTTTTTGTACAATAGTTTCTTCCTAGGGCTGGTAGAAAGTGGTAGTTTTTTGTTAAATACTCAACATATTGTAAGTAGGAGTGAAAGTTAAGCTTTGGAAGACAATAAGCAAGGCTAGTTACATAGTGCCTATGTGTACATGATTGAAAGTAAATATCAACCATGGGTGACTAATATCTTGATGGAAAACTTGAAACTATGGAAATAGTAGCATTTTTTGAATGGTTGGAAATACTAGCAATGTTCACATGCGTTGCAACGGATCATAATTAGAATAATACTTATTCACAAACTTGATACAAAACACTCTAATTTTGATATACATACTAGCAAGAGGCCCATGCGTTGCATGGAACATCAAGATGCATTTATACGAGCTGTTTATCTCGTGGGAGACAAAGATGAACGAGGGAAGTCCTTATCTGCAAATGTGGAGAGGGGTGCGGGTATCTTTTTGCAAAAATTGTCATAGTTTGCTTTCTATCCGTTAGATATGGATGAGACGGTCTATATTGCAGGATGGCAGGCACACCATCATCACCAACTCATTTTTTATGAGAGTGTAGATATCACTAGCGATATATTATGTTTCAATCAGAAAATATTCCTTGGGCTGTTTTGGTGAGGTGAGGGAGGGTTGTGGTTGGTTTTAAGATACTAATTATGAGTTTTTCTGCAAATTGGTAGATAAGTGGGATGTTGGTGAGAAAAGGCAACAACTTACCTCATAGTCGTTAGATGTAGATCTAATAGTCAGAAATGATGGATGACAGACACACCATCATCACCAACTTTAGTCTTCTGTAGGAGTACTAGCAAGATGTCCGTGCATTGCACGGAACATCAAGATGCATATTTTTATAAAACACTTGTTGTGATTGACCCATGTAGGAGTAATCCCATGTGTAAAAACTAATGATATCTCGTGAAAGAGGAGATAAGGTGAAGAGTAGTGGGGCGTGGTGGTGATTGGTGGTCGGACTGAGTGGAGGCAAGGGGATGGATGACGCCAGCAGCGGCCACCAGGCCAGTTTGTTCTAGAGGCTTCGTTTTTTAATTGCTCAACAATGAGGTTGTTGGAGATAAGGATGAAAGAGGGAAGGCCTTGTCTGCAAATGTGGAGAGAGGTGCGGGTATCTTTTAGTTTAATTTCCATCCGTCAGATATAGATTGGACGGTCTATTGCAAGATGGCACGCATACCATCATCACCAACTTGTTTTTTTATAAGAGAAGAAGTATAAGTATGGAGATACAAATGTATTATCGATACTAGCTTGTTTCCGTAAACTAGGATCTACATTCTATTCAATGGCTCAGCATGTGGGGCCTTAGCACAATGACTTCTCGACTATGTAAAACAAAGGCTTTCCCGTCGCCGATAAGGAGGGGGTGACGGCGGCACGCTTTCAACTTTCTCTAGTCCTAGTAGTCATACTAGGTGGTCTATGCATGTGTAGATTTATTCTTTTTCACGTCTCGTGTTCGCCATACTGCCATGACTGTTGATGAATAGACAGTAAGTTATTCGCGGGGAAACCCTTGTTGAGCGTGTTTGCGAGAAAGAGAGAGAGAGAGAGAGAGAGACAGTGTGCGTGTGTGATATGTCTAGAGACTGAGGCGATGATAATTGATTCTTTGTGTCTATGTGTGTCGAGGATAGAGAGAGACATGTACATGGGGCTTTGTGTTGTGTAACGTGGACACACATAGACATAATCAGAGAGTGAGTGTGTGAGATACACATGCGGTCATGGGGAGAGATGTGTGAGTTAGAGAGATGGAGAATTTTGGTGTGCATGTGAGCTAGAGAAGGGGTTATATACATATCTAGAGCTGTAGAGAATATGCAAGGTGTGTGTATCTTAAAAGAAGGATCAAGATAGCTAGATGGGTGTTTGTGTGTGTTTGTGCGCGCATTTGTGTGTGAGAGGGAGTGTGTGTATGTGGAGTGGAGAGACCACTAATGATGTAAACCTAGTATAAGGGAAGGGGGAATGGTGTGACATGTGTGTCAAAGAGAGACAAAGGCATGTGTAGTAGTGGGATAGCATGGGTGCGGGCGGGGAGCAGACTATTTGGAAGAGACATCGAGTGTGTGTGGGAGAGGGGTGTGAGAGCGATAGAGAGAGAGCTAGCGACAGAGAGAGAGAGAGAGAGAGAGAGAGAGAGAGAGAGAGATAGGAAAAGAAGGGGGAGAGGGGTCATTTGTGTCCATAAGTGGCATATAGATAGGGAGACAATGTTGATGTTGTTCGAAATTGGCCTATGTACAGAGAAGCAAGGGAAGCGAGTCATCGTGTGTGTGATAGGGACTTCATGAGAGATCAAGAATAGATGGTGTAGAGAACAACATGCGAGATTGAGAATGATGATACATTAGGGAGCTATGGAAAGAGTCATGTCATATATGTATACAGGGAAGGAGCTGGGGCGGGGTCCGCATGTGGGAGAGATAGAAAGAGGAGAGCGGTGCACAAGGAGACAAAGTGTGCTTGTTTGCAGTGGGGGTGGTGTGTGAGGTGAGTGTGCGAGAACCACATAACTAGGGAGATAGATATTTGGGGGCGACGTTTTGTGTGTATGAAAAAGATACACTCTACATAGTGCGTCTGCTTGGGAAAGAGAGATGCCGGGAGACCTGGAGAGTGGGGGAAGATATGTGTGCATGCCCGAGAGACAAAGTGATAAGAGACCTATTTTGGGGTCCGGAATTTACAAGAGGGGGTGTGTGTTAATGTGCTCATGTGTTCGTGTCTGGGGGAGAGAACGGCGTGTGTGTGTGGGGGGGTGGGTGGGAAGGGGAGGGGGCGTCAGAGGGGGTGGGGGTGGTGCTGGTGGTGGTGGTGGGGGGTTGGCTTCAGATAATGAGTTAGGTGTCTATATTTGAGGGACTTTAGCGTAATTGAGATATATATGGTCAATAGTGTGTGCACTCATGGTTGATCAATTTGTTTCACAGTTTGGACTATGAGATAACGGTACTTTTGAACATGCGTGATATACCTTGATGTACCAGAATTACAAACCTAAGATTGGAATTTTGGAATTGACTCTATCATTAGCTTTTGTAATTCATTTAAATGAAGGTACATTTTTAAGCTGGGATTTCGTGATTTCAAATTCATATATCAAACCTAGAGATATACACATACGGGCATGTTCAAACTTTATAATCATCCACTTTATTCATACACATACATATTTTTTGCTTTTGTCATCATATTTAGGATAAACACATTTGGAATTTCATTTGAATTGGACCGTATGATGGCATTTACTTGTACTAGCTCAATGATCCATATTTGAATTGAATGAACAATCTAAGTTTCGAGTTGGAGACATTGATTTTCAAAACTTGCACTTTTTTGGGGGGTGAAACAAATAAATTCTCGGCCATGATATCATAGTTGGTCGTACAAGAGCAGAACACTTACAATTTCGGCGCCAAAAGCTTTCAAACTTCCCACTCACATTGAAATATCTCGCGCCCGAAAGTTTAGCCCTGCGATATTCCTGTTTTAGCCGTGCCACATGAACGGAAAAGGGATGCTTTGGTAACTCCATTGTTTTCCCCACTTTGCCCCCAACATTCTTCCCCAGAGCCCCTCCCCTTTCCCCTCCCCGACCCCCCAACCATGGCAAGCCACCGAATCTAGTCCTCCGCCGCAGCGGTGGACCTCACACCCCGCCGGATCTACCTTCCGCACCTTGGAACCCCCAACTGCCAACTCACCACTTCACCGGAGCTGCTTCACCGACTGGCTTGTCCACTGCTCCAGATCTCCTTGACCGCCATCATGGTCCATCGCACTAGATCTGCTTAACCGGCGCCCTCGTCCACCACAGTGTAGGCCCTTCACTGACTCCCTCATCCGCCCCATCGCTGGCCCTTCATACAAGCCCTCGTCCACCACAACAGATCCACCTCACTGAAAGCACTATACACCGCGCCTGCCGAAGTCTTCGTCCACTTCACCGGACCCGCTCCACGGACGCCATATTCAACTCCACCGGCCCTGCTTTACTGACGCCGCAGCCTCATCAGGTTATTTCGGTTTGTACTCCTTCGGTTTTTCTCTTCTTTATCGTGCAACTATTCACTTACCATAGATGAGCTTTCGTATATGTCGACAGGCGCCGCAACCGAAGCACCGGAGCCGCTTTAGCAACGGCGACAGCCTGCCCAAACTCAACCGCAACACGAACACCATCGTCGATCCTTAGCTATCAAGTATGACAATGATACCCATACGCCGCCGAGAATCAGGTACTATTATCCAACGGCCGGCGCCTACATTCACTTTCTTAGCATAAGCACTGCACCTTTGAATTTCTTCAGGGCATCATTCAATTTTTCATGAGACGCGTTACTCTGCTTGCACCTGTAGGGCCATACTTCTGGCAGTGAACATGTTACATGTGCTAAATTACATACCAGTGACATATAGTTAATATGCTTTAGTTTTGTCCTAAGTATTGTTGTACTTCCTAGATATCACTGCCTACTATTTTACTTCCTGCATGCTATATTTATGATAATGATGTTGTTCTGATGCCACCTGTTGGTTCCATCAGACTGCTTCATGTTCTCTATGCTTAATTACGCATCAGCAAACTAGCATGTGGTTCCGCTGCTTTTTGTTAGTTTTACCCTACATGTTCTGATGCTAGCTATTACATCACTGCTCTGAGCCTCTGTTCATTACTTTTTTGTGTGTTCTTGATCTTCCCAAGTTGCATGACTAATTAAAAACTAGCCAGTCTTTTGGGTATGAAACCATTTGGGCGAGAGTAGTACTAGGACGGGTGACCTCCTGAGAAGTCATCGTGAAAGGGTTTCATATCTAGCCTACTCCAACTTGTTTGGGATAACAAGCTTCATAAGTAAGGATTAATTATGGAGCTGCCAACCCCATCAAGCAAAATATTTGTTATTTTGGGGCTGGCACCTCGAACAAGCATAAAAATATAGTGAAGTAGATATATTGTCATGTAAGCACACACCCATCTTTCATTAGTTTAGATGAAGAATTTATGATCAATTCGAACTAGTGCATGCGATTAAAATTAATTTTACCTAAATAGAGGGTGCATAATAAACTACAACAACTAGATTTGCAACCACAGGATGCTGACGATATCTTCAAAGAACATTGCAACAGCACCGAGGCTTCACAGCAACATATGGTAAGCCAGTGTGTTTTAGTACATGTGAAATGTAATGCGTGTGGGCTGCTTTCTTTGCTTGTGCCCTCAACCTATAATCCTACAGAATTACAAATAGTTCAGTTGTCTGCTTTGCTGTATTGCTTGATTCGAATGCTTGTTTGTTACTTGTTAGGCTATACCCGAGTTGGCCAATATGTCAGCAGTGCCCGTTGTACTATCATAAAGAAATGCATGCCTAGTTCATTTGAGTCCTTAACTTTTCCTCTGAATTTCATCACAAGACTATCTTCGTAGTTTATATGAGGCCACACTGTTAAGTGCTTTCACAGATTATTTGAACTGCTTAGATGCCTTGGCAACTTAAATATAGCGGTGGTACACTCCCTTTCAAGTTTCATCTTACCATTTTAACTTCTTTCCGGCTAATGCTGCTTTGAACCATTTAAATATAGCTTGCCATGCTCGGCAATAATTCATATGTCGTTTATCATGTAAGCTTACTGCCTTAATCATGCGACAACTATCTCTTACCTATGTCCAGCGGAAACCTTTCAGGATGTTGTTCACACTAGGACACAATGCACAACCCCAGAATCTGTTTATGGAAGCAGTGCGCCATCCATGTTACCAGATGGTAGCAGTTTAGAGGCAACAACACCGGAGAGCAGTCTGAGCACATATATTATAGTTCTTGAGGCTCTACTAGAGGCAGAAAGAGATGGTGTGGCTGCCATGAATGAGGTAATCTTGATCTTGAGGCTGGAAATTATGCAATTAGCCGCACACATTATGCAAGCAACCCAAGAATTGGAGGAAGTAAGAATGCTGCATTTGAAGACGGAGGAGGTCCTGCTGTTTCTGCTATCTGAAGCCCAGGGTAATCCCAGTTCTTGTTTAGATACCACTTGAAATGTTAATAGATTATTGTACTTGCATGTTGTGTCATGTCTCTGAATGGATTATGTTGTAAGACCCCCTATGTTGTCCATGTGTTGTACTGATCCGAATTTTTTAGGCGAGGTAATCCTCAATACTTGTATGATTGACATAAGGTGAACTATTTTTCGTGTGAGCATATTGTATTGGATGAAATAACTATTTGACTCAAAGTGTATCCAACCTACTGAATTCAAAGATCATGACATTTCTAAATCATAATCATATGTAAAGGTGGAATAAATCTTTGTTGTGGTTTTGAAGAAATAAATAACAAAACATAGAATTATCGGTTGATACTCGTAATCGAATACAAATTGGATTTGAATTAGTTGCTAGTGCCCAGGACAAACGTGAATGCTAATTCTCCCAAGTTTTGAAAGAAGCGGCTAAACATACACTATCATTTGTGGGCTGCCCGAAGCAACTGTTTGTGAGATGGAAATTTCTGTCTACCCCTCACACTTTGACATCCTTATCGACCGGATTTACACTGCTGCCGATAGGGGTAGACTAGTAACTTCAATCAGATGTGACACGACTGCCTCTGAGCCCATTCCGACATGGTGGGCGCCAAACATGGGCGGCAAAACACATTTGATTCAAGCTCGTCCAAAAGACATGTGTCTCTCCCTCCATTTTCCCATTCATACACAGTGGGCGGAAAAAAACTCTCCTCGCCCGAAATCGATGTAGGCAAATATTTTAAATAGGGGCAGATCTGTAACTTCCCTCAGACGTGACACAACTGCCCTACCTGTCAGCCCCATTCATACACCATGGGCGCCAACCATGGGCGGCAAAAACACCCTATCCTTGCCCGAAATTGCTACCGGCAAATATTTGGGAGATGCGAGATTACCGTCCTATCCCCAACTGACGTGATGTCCGAAATTTTAAACGGGGGATAAGGTCGTAACTTTCCCACATTTCAGACAAGTGCGTCCCAAATTTTTAGACCCCCTCCCCCTCCATTTCCCTATTCATACATCGTCGGTGCCACAACAACCTCCCCACTGCGGCCAGCCTCCTCCGTCCGCCACCCCATCCTCCACCTTGCCGGAGCTGCTACCCCGTCGTCCACTTCAAGAGATGGACGTCTCTCTTCCACGGCATCGGACCAGGATCCTTTCATCGCATCCTCTCGCTTCATCGGCACTGACGTCCACCTTCCCGTTGCCGCTCCTATGACCACCTTGTCCACGGCAACATGATTTATCCCCCCGACCTGGCCGTCTGCCGTCTAAAGTCTTCTTCCTCACCGCCGACAGCCATCGCACCTGCAACACCCTCAATGTATCAGCAGGGGCCTACACAACGTCGCAAGAGAGGTGGTACTCTTCCATATGTGCTCAAGTAATTGATCTCACCCGAAAAATAGATCATAAATTGTTTACTGTATGTTTCTTGTTCGTACCAAATCGTAGTGGCTAGTTGAAAGCAAACGTTGGTTGCGAAGTAGCTTTGTCCAGTTTGCACCTTCAGATCCGCCATGGCACGGTCACTATACTCGTAAAGCTTATGGTTTTCCCCATTTATATTCACTACCATCATCGTAGGTGCTTCGTGTCGTGCTAGCACTGCTCCTCAAGACCTCAACCCATCAAGGAAAACAACATGCCACTCATAATTCCAAAGCTTAGGTGTTGAAATACGAATCTGATATGATGCTCATATTACTAAAACAGAGAACGTTTAATTGGTCACCTAATGTTCCTATATTCGTTTCGAAAAGCATGTGTGCCACCCACTGGTCCAGCTAGTTCCACTTTCCTGATTTTACTCTTGATGCTTAGGGTTTTTCCCTTTTATCTTCTCTACTATGTTCTGCGTAGGTGCTTTCTGTCATACTAGCATGATTCCACCCATCAAGCTAAACAACACATGGCTTAGTTGTTCAAATATGATTGTTATATGATACTGATATTAGTTAACAAACACATTTAATTGGTGATCTAAAGGTCCCACTTGAGTTTCCAAATGCATGTTGCGACATATAGAGAGACAACAGAATTGCATTTCTTTGTCACTTGTTGACTGTACTTTCTTGTCCATACTAAATCTTAGTTGTTATTTCAAAGCAAAGATTGGTTGCTAACTACCCTTTGCACGGTTTATAGCTTTAGATCTGCCATCCCACTGCCACGGTCAACACTATACTCATCATGCTTACGGTTTCCCCATTTTATGATGACCATGATCAGCCTACGTGGTTCGTGTCATAATAGCACTTCTCCACCCATCGAGCTAAACAAGCTTAGTTGTACAAATTCAAATATGATATTATGCTGATATTAGTGAAACTGAGAGATGTTTAATTGGTCAGCTAAATGTTCCTACTTTAGTTTCGAAATGCATGCGAGCCATATATGGAGAGATCGGAAGGAATATTATTTCTCTGTGCGCTCTGGTTCATCTTGGATGGGCAACCGACATTGTATAGAGGGACTTGTAATATCTCCAATCTGCTTGCTCTTCTGCTCTTCTTTAAGATGATCCTCTTATCTTCTTTAATAAGTATGTTCCTTGTTGGGAAGAGTAGCAGAGATATTTGCGTCGACTGGTTAGGTCAAGTTGTTCTCCCTTAGTATATTTTGAATCTGTCAGGTCAGGTCGACTTGTTCTTCTTTACTATATGTTGAAGATGTCATCTGCGAAGTATCATCACTTTTGGAGCTCTCATATTTTGAGTAGTAGGCCACATTATATTAATGCACACACCAAGTTATAGCATGCATGGCATCTCTCAGAAGAATTGCAGAGATAACACAAAGGGGTTTACAGGGAGGCAGTATTGGTTTAGAATCACTTCTGCATTACAAAGATAATCTCACTTGTTTTTATGTCTTCATGCATGTCAGGTATTGAACATTATCAAAAATGAATATGAGAATGGGCGCATGAGAGGAATGTTGCGGAACAATCCACTGACTAACAAACTTGGCATGGTGGAGGATGTCCTATCTTATTCACCCATCAAGGTGCTTGCTCTAACTTGGCAAGGTTGTATTGGTCGCACATATTTTGCATCTGACCTCTTGCATTACTTTTACTTTGTTACACCATCTGCTTAGTTTAAGCATCATATATGAGTATATGCCATACCTATCCATTTTCTGTACCTATTCCATGTGTCGTCATACTATGTTTTTCCACTCAAATGTTGTTCTTTCATAATAGATGTCCAAAAGGAAGAGGGTGAGTGCAGATCCTCAAGGAGTACAAAGTAGGTATTTGGAAAAGGTAGTGATACCTGATAAATCAGATAGACCAGCAGCCACAGAAAACACAGGCCCAACTGTACCACACTCTACCCCTACCCCACTCGCCAAACCCCTATTAGAACTGCTGACAGCCCAGCGTCAGGTACTGTCTATGATATCAATTCAAAATTTGAACTCCTAAATTTCTGCATGTGCCTTACCTTCTCTCTTGTATGAAAACTAATTTCAGATGAAGCTCCTTGCTCAAAGGATCATAGGATCTCACAACAATACTGGGCTCTGCATTGCTCTTGTCAGTACCTCTTGCCCTTTGTCAGCATACGTACACACATTGCTGTTTGATTATGTAGCATCACTGTAAATGTTCGCTTCTTTATCCTCCCTTTGCTTGAAGTTATAAGATCTATATTTACTCTTAGATAAATGTAGAATTAACACAATGGTTATGAAGTTTTGGATTGCTCATGTATGTACCTATTGTCATGTACTCCCTCTGTATCGAATTAATTGTTGATCAATTGGATGTATTTAGAACTTAATAGTGCTAGATACATCCATTTGAGCGACAAGTAATAACGAACGGTGGTGGTATTACTGTACTTGCATTGCGAGATAGTTGACTGTCTAGCATTACTCTGCATCTCATCTGCCTTGCCCTCCACTTTCTCCAAATTATCATATCTACATTTACTCTTACCAAAATGTTGAATAAAGCCAATGCCACTGCACACATTGATGTCTGCATTCCTCTTGTTAGTACCTTTTGCCTTGTAACCCTGTACTTATTTAATTGCTATTTGATTATGTATCATCAGTCTGCACCTGAGCTTCATTATCCTCTGTTTCTTCCAATATTATTTGATCTATATTTACTCTTTGCAAAATGTAGAAAAATGGCAATGCTTATAAAGAATTTTCTTTGGGGAATTTATTGAATTATCCTTCCATCAACATGGAGATGGGCTTTGTCCAGCCCGTGTTAACATGTAATGTAAGTTCATCCTTCTCAAGCCTTTGAACTTTGTTCTAATATAGAGTTGGATAGGCATCATTTCCTCCACTGCTGTTTACTTTGCTATTTAAATCTGATTGGATGTTTGCAACAACTACCAGTTTTAAATTGTAGTTGTAAAAACATGTTCCTTATGTAGAACAGATCCATTTATTTGCTTATATAATTGTGAAACCTCTTACGTGTCTCCTTGTTTCTCTTTCAGAGTCGTATCTCTTATGCCAGGCAGAACTTTAGGGAAGATAGTGAGCCAAATATTATTGAGGACAGCGAGATGACCCCAAGGTCCTGTCTTGATGAAGATAGTGAGTTGAAGCTACTCACCAGCAGGTGTGAGACAACCTCTGTGCAGTCGCTGCCTCAATCAGTTTGACTGCTTCAGTCTCAACTTAAAGAGGAAAGGCTTTCTTCAGCTTAGCTCCGACTTGAAGTCAAAGATGCAAACAAAGATGTCAAAGGGCTGCCCTTCTCACTATCGCGCCATACAACTAGGGATGGAGCATCTATCGTTGACACTACTAAGGTCTCACCAGCTTGTTCGGCTGCTTGCGGGGCCCGTCCTATAAAGGCCTAGTGCCTTCTGAAGTGCTCTTAGTTTTGTATATTCTTTTGTCAGCGTGTTTATATGCACTGGTGGCGACCTTTGATGCCCAGTGTATGTAATCCGCGGTCACGTTGCACTTTATTGTCATCGGTAGCGAACTTTGATTCCCAGTGGTTGTAATATGCCGTAATTTCTTTATTATATAGTCTAGGTTTATTCTTTGGTCGGTATGCTGTAATTTGGGTCGAAAGGTTCAGTGGATCTCAGTGTTGTTGGTCTTCAGGCTGGCCCGTTACTCATATGGGCCAAAACATGGGCCTATAATCATCTTGGGCCATTAGCAGGTCTAAACCTGTAGTAGTTTCCTGCCTTTAACAGGCTGAGTAAAGTTCTAGCTAGCTGGGCCAGAGAATACCATGGGCTTTTAACAGGCTAAAACCTAGATTGGGCCAGCGTTGGGCCAAAAAATTCATGGGCCAATATAGGCCGAAAGTGCCTAAGGCCCATGTTTGGCCCAAATAAGACGAGCAGTTAACATGCCAAAATATATTTTGGGCCAGTTTGGCCCAATAAAATTATGGGCTTTAAGCAGGCTGGTATCCACGCGGGCCATAGGCCCAAAAGTGTCATGGGCCATTATTAGATGGGCTGTAAGCAGGACTGATTCAATGCGGGCTGTAATTAGGCCCAACTGTTCCACGGGCCATTAACAGGCCGATAGGCCTGTTGGGCTGAAATTTATCCACGAAGACTACATGACGTTAAGAGGCCTAAAGTTACTTCGGGTAAAAAATAGCTCAGTTTCTGCATGGGCCATTAAAGGGCCTAAAGTTAAACCGGGCCGACAGCGTCCCAGATGCACCACGGGCCGCTAACAGTCCGAAACTATTATCGGGCTGAACTGGTTAACAGGCATTTAACAGGCTGAAATACAAACATGTCTTAGAATGGGCCCAAAAGAACAGTGGCCTGTTAACGGGCCTGATCCGATATGGGCTGTAATTTGGCCCAAAACACGGCAGGATGTGAACGGGCCTGATCTGCTATGGGCCTCAATTTAGCCCAAAAGATGGCAGGCTGTTAACGGGCCAGCCCACTAGTGTCTGAGAAAACATGGTGGGCCTTTAGCTGGGCCGGCCTTTTCACCGGAATGGGCCTCTGTTGGGTCATGCCATGTGTCGACGTATCATAGGTGCCTCCTGTCCAATGAGTGGATGACATCTGTCCAAACATTGAGCCAACACGTAATTCCTCCGGCCAATGAGAATTTTACACGTGGAAAATCCCCATTGGTCCGGGTTGTTAACGGGTTATCGGATCCAAAACTGGACCTGATAGCTTAACTGCGAGCCATTACGGTCGATGCCACATGTCGGTCACCCTTGACGAAAGCACCCTTGACGAAAGCACTTCTATGACGCGCGACTTATCGTCATAGAAGTGGACACTTTCATGATGATAATTTTGGTAATGTCATGGAACACTTCTATGACAACACAGGTATGACTATCTTGATTCTGTCATAAAATTTTCATGGATGTACATGCATGAAAGAAAACTTGACCTACTGTGACAAACATGTATCATCACAGAAGCGTCTGTTTTTGTAGTGTTTGCTTCGTCCATAGCAATTGTGCATAGCACGAACTAGTAGCAATGTACTCAGCTTCAGAAGTAGAGAGTGATACACAATTCTGCTTCTTCGAGGACCAACATACCAAGGATCCTCCGAGGAAATGGCATGTGCCAGATATTGACTTGCGGTCCACACGATCACGAGCATAATTAGAGTCATAATATCCAATGAGATCAAAAGCCGAGCCCTTGGGATACCATAATCCAAGTGTTGGAGTGTGAGCTAGATATCGAAGAATATGCTTCACAGCCTTATGGTGTGATTCCTTTGGTGTAGCTTGAAAATGGGCACACATGCAAACACTAAGCATAATATCTGGCCTAGATGCACATAGATACAATAAAGAGCCAATCAGGAGAGGTATGCCTTGATCGAAGTATATACCATTTTCATCAGTGCATAGATGGCCATTTGTGGGCATAGTGTTGGGGAACGCAGTATTTCAAAAAAATTCCTACGATCATGCAAGATATATCTAGGAGATGCATAGCAATGAGAGGGGAGAGTGTGCCTACGAACCCTTGTAGACCGAAAGCGGAGGCTTTTGGTAACACGGTTGATGTAGTCGAACATCTTCACGATCCAACCGATCCAAGTACCAAACGTATGACACCTCCGTGTTCAGAACATGTTCAGCACGATGACGTCCCTCGAGCTCTTGATCCAGTTGAGGACAAGGGAGGGTTCCGTCAGCATGACGGAGTGGCGACGGTGATGATGAAGTTACCGGCGCAGGGCTTCGCCTAAGCACTATGATGATATGACCGAGGTGGTAAACTATGGAGGGGGCACTGCACACGGCTAAGAGATGTCTGTTGTCCTTTGGGGTGCCCCCCGCCTCCGTATATAAGGCCTCGTTTGGTTACAGCGTGAGCATTCCCAGGGCAGCAAAACCCCAACGGGGGGATTTCCCTGGTAGGTGGGATTCCTCCTACCACCACGGGGGATATTTCCTTTGCCATTTGGTAACAGGTGGATGGGGAAAAACTGAATCGTTCTAGCGTCTAAATCACATAGTAGATAATTTGTTTATTAATAAACATTAGAAAACAGGCCAATTCCACATGTAATTCCTAAAAAAGTCTAAACAAAAACCACAAAATAATTATGCAAAATGCATAGGAATGTCCAGGACATTACAAATAATTCCAGAATTTGAAAATAATCAGAGGAAATCAATGAACTTGCAAATTGATAAATAATAATATATTGAGAATATCATCTCGACACACTTTTGAGAAAATCATCTAGAGGTGCATTTATTAGTAAGTTAATACAGAAATCTTCCTCCTCTCATGTTATCATTACAAATAAGAACATCATTATTCATCAGGTTCTGAGTTTTAGAACAATGAGGCCAACGCCAATATGAACAAATAGATTTCAGGTACTAGAAACACGATAGTTGCGTGCTTGTCCTGGACCTTTACCCCAATACCAAAAGTGCTAAATTATCAAAAACCATGTCCAGGACAACCACACTTCTGAAGATGCAAGTTGTAAGGGAATGTTGAGGATATCTCGTCTTCCTCTACTCCACATCAGCTGAGAACCGCAGCTCCACGCCAACTAAATTATAAGTATTTTTTTGGAAGTCAGCAACTGTTTCAGAATACAACAGTTTAGTAAATCATTCAATACTAGAACACAGTTTCATTGCACTGTTTTCAAGCATAAATAGATCAGCAAGAGATGGCAAGACTAGTGAAAAGGCTCACCATTCTGACTAGTACTCGACCAATATGTTGATTCTATGTTGCATTAGAGAACAATACATGACCATGGTTTATCCTATCTCAGCCCTTCTCTACTGGATGGAAAGAAAGGCACACTTACAACTGTAGAAGGTTAATAGAGCATAGAAAAATGCAATTGGTTTATCCTATCACTGATCCACCTACCAGCTCACTTATCCTTTTCAGATAAGAACTGTGAATAGATTGATGTAAGTTAACAAATAAAGCATTATTGGGCAGACATTTTCAGACTATAGGAAAGGTAGTTTTTCTTCATTGCAGACGTAAAAGGTATATACTGTATAAAAATAAAGACAAAGAAAAAAGTATGTGTAATACGTGCAGCAATAACATTGGCTGCAACAGCCTTAAAAACACATGGGCTAGAAAACGAGCCTTGGAAGATTAAATCATGAAGGCTCACTTGTGCTAATTTTAGTTAGGGAAAAACCCTTCACTCCACCAAACAGGATTACATAGTCTAGAAGCAGTTCGTTTCTTTGCAAAGATAAGACTATCTCGCAACACGAAGAATGACATAGTGTCACTTATCAGATTCAGACAAACCACAAATCATTATCAAGCAATGTTATTTTTAATCTGGTCAGTCATTCCATATTTTCCAACAAAAAATAAATTATGTACATCATGTATATTTTGATCTTAAACTATAATTTCAGTGCAACAAATTCCATATGTATATACTAAAGAAAGAGACAGTAATGATTACTATTTTGAGCTTAGACAATCATTGCAACAGATTCAGTAACAAATTGTCCTCCTCTGGTATTAACGCAAAGCAACATTAAAACAATCATTCATAGTTTGGGTCATAAGAATTTGGATTTTATACTCTACTAGCTAAACACAGATGCAAGATCCAGTAGTAGCTAAGGAATCAAGAGTTGAAAGAACAAACCAAATATCGTCCATCTGCATATACCAAAATAAGAATCACTTAGCAGATTATTCACATCTAGTCTTAACATAAAGTAACATTACAATAGCATAAGAATTGGATGAGGAATTTCTAGTGTACTAGCAAATATCAATTGGCAGGGATTTAAACCGAACAAGGTATGAAGGTATTTCCCCTGGATGGCACATACGTGTCTTGGATGGAGCTGCTGCACACGCATCCTGTTTTTTTGTACAAAGCTGACTCAGGCCAAGAACCCGCCATCCGTAGATACTGATGCCCATACTTTAGATTTATTTGCTGAAATCAATTACTACGAGGAAACATTGATGATACCCATTACTACAAATTGATCCCCTTCAATGCACCAATCTACATCAATCAGTTGTAGTCCAAGTTAAATTACGGCCCATATCCAAATGCTAGAATACTCACAGTAGGACCAAGCCTCAGAGCACAAACAAAGCAGGAGGATTTTTCAGTAATCCATCAGAAACAACGGCTTAAACTAAATAAATAGCAGCTATAAAAAAGGGGTAAAGCTTGATTTTGAAGCAGTAGTATACAGATCTACTACCAATTAAAAGGAGGCGGTTTGTGCTCACTCGAGATTGCTGATGGTGGGCTTTAAGATGGCCGGTGCTCATGTTCTTGGATCTGGAACCCAACAAGTTCAAGCATCAGTTCATGCACCTTGAGTGCACGGATTGGAGAACAAAATATGAGGTGGAAGAGGAGGGGGTAACCTTGGTCGAAGTAGGTGTCTGCCGCTGCCGCCGCCGCCGCCGTTGCTAGATGGGTCAGCAACTTCGAGGCGGAGGGTGATTCGGGGAAGGAGGAGGGTGACGGCCATGGCCCATTGCTGCCGCTGACACTGGAGGAGCGGAGCATGGATGCTGAGCACCGGGCGGAGGAGGTCGAGGGACGTCACTTCGGTCGCTGGGGGAAAAGCTTAGATGCGGAGGAGGATCTTGGTCGACGACGCTTGTCGGTCGTGAGAGAGCGAGATGAGTCGAGGGTTTTCTCCCTGACCTATCGACACCGGGCGATCTATCCCCGGGATGGGCTGCGGAAAGGCCAGGGGTCTTTCCCCGCCGTGTGTCACCAAATGGTGCCGTCCACTCCCCCGGGCCAACTCAACCCATGGTTCTCCCACCCAGGGAAATAACAGGGATCCCCCCGGGATCCCGCGGAACCAAACGAGGCCTAAGGGGGGGGAGGAGGCCGGCCCCCTAGGGGCGTGCCAAGTGTGGGGAGTCCTACTAGGACTCCCTAGTCCTAGCTAGTAGCATTCCCCTCTCCTCTTTTTTTCGTTTTCCAGAGGTAGCAAAGGGGGAAAGAGAGAAGGAATAGGAGTGGGAAAGGGGGGGCGCCGCCCCACCCGTTGTCCAATTCGGATTGGCAAGGGGGCGCGTGCCACCTCCTGGCTGGCCGTCTCTCTTCTCCACTAAGGCCCATGTTGGCACATTAACCTCCCTGGGGGGGGTCCGGTAATCCCCTGTACTCCGAAACTTATCTGAAACTATTCCGGTGTCCGAATGTAACCTTCCAATATATGAATCTTTACCTCTCGACCATTTCGAGACTCCTCGTCATGTCCGTGATCTCATCCGGGACTCCGAACAAACTTTGGTCATCAAATCACATAACTCACAATACAAATCATCATCGAATGTTAAGCGTGCGGACCCTACGGTTTCGAGAACTATGTAGACATGACTGAGACACATCTCCGGTCAATAACCAATAGCGGAACCTGCATGCTCATATTGGCTCCTACATATTCTACGAAGATCTTTATCGGTTAAACCGCACAACAACATACGTTATTCCCTTTGTCATCGGTATGTTACTTGCCCGAGATTCGATCGTCGATATCATAATACCTAGTTCAATCTCGTTATGGGCAAGTCTCTTTACTCATTCCATAATGCATCATCCCGCAATTAACTCATTAGTCACATTGCTTGCAAGGATCATAGTGATGTGCATTACCTAGAGGGTTGTCACATCCCTAGTTCTGGTATGCTCTGGGCTAGCTATTCATGTGTTGCATCATGTTTAAATTGCATTTAAACTTGAAATGGGGATTGATCCAAACCCCAGCACAAGTGATTCCAACTAGGTTCAAATAAAAATAATTTTCAATGAACCCAAAATGCCTTTGGAAAAGTTCATCATTTTTGAATTGGTCTAGAACCTCTGCCAAAAATGGTGCACATTTTTCTAAGCCACTTTGGATTTTTGAATTAACCCATAGAGTATTTGAATTTGGGCATTTAACCGCTATAAATATTTTAAATGCCCAATTAATCCTGAAAGCAGTTGTAGCGACCAGACCTCAAACAGTTTGATCTCTATGCTCCGGTGTCATCCCTGGATTAGTAATGCTGACACCACACAGTACTCAGAGGAGTTATAGCAGAGTAGCAATCACACACTTATTACATCGAGTGTCTCAAAAGAGAATTTAATACAATAAATATGGCTTAAGGCCATCTAATAACGATAACAGCGGAAGGCTTGGAAGATAAGTGAGTCCATCAACTCCAACGGCATCACTGAGTATAGAACCACGACCTAAAAACTCCTTAATCATCGTCTGAAAAGTCTGCAACATTAACGTTGCAGCCCGAAACAGGTCAGCACATGGAATATGCTGGCAATGTAACACATAGAGAGTAATGGAATGAAACAGCTATACTATATGTATATTTGGCTGGTGGAAAAGCTCTATGGTTACAGTTTTGCGTAAAGCCAATTTTTCCCTACTTCAAAGGAATACATTTATTTAACTATCATGGTAGTTGTTAAACATTGAGAATGGTTGAAAGCATTCTCAATCCCAATTAAGCATCATCATTAAACATAACCCAACAAAATTAATTTAGACTAACATGTTGAGATTCACATGATAATCCAGGTACTAGATACTCAAGATGTCCATAACCGGGGACACGGCTAACCATGATTAGTTTATTACACTCTGCAGAGGTTTGCGCACTTTTCCCCACAAGACTCGATCGCCTCTGTTTGGTTTCTCGCACTACATAGTGTTTGAGAAGACGGATGACCGAGACATAGTCTTTCAGAAGCGCTAGCACCTTACGATCGGGTAGACCGTACCACCTACATCCCCTACATCTGCCAATCTACCACTTTAAGAGTTCGCACAACTTAGTCAACTATGCTAGAGCCCATAAAAGCTTGTGGCTGCACACGGAAGTTTCTAGTATGAATAGTCTCATGATCCCTTTGAGCCTGGGTGGCGGTCCAAAAGAAAACAGGCAAGTCCTAGAATATCCAGGTGCCTCAATCCACCCAGATGTGTGTTTAAGTTGCCACCTTAGATAAACCATTAATTAACAAAACTCACATCTGTCATGGATATCACTCACCCAATCCACGTCTACTAGCATAGCATGGCATAATAAGCAAACGTAGAAGTAACTCCTAAAGGTTTGATAATAAACAGGTAATAGGTACTACCTCATCTACTTCCCATCCCACAATTTAATTAGATCCTAATCATGCAATGTGAGAGGATTGATCTAATGCAATAAAACTGGGTAGTAGGAAAGGTATGATCAAAGTGTTACTTGCCTTGTTGATGATCCGGGAAACCTAGAGATTCGAAGTAACAGGCGGCGCACTCCGGGTATTCTATCGCAGACAAACAAACAAGCATACAATAAGTACTCAACTAATGCACAGGTAAAACTCAAATAAGAGATCTAACTAGAAGGTTCAACTCAAGAACTCCGGTTGGCAAAAAGAATCAAATCGAACGAAGCAACGAAAGTCAAACGGCGAAAGAAAACAACTTCGTTCTACTAATCTGGATCTAGGGAAAAAATTTACAGTACCAAAATCTTGTTTAAGTTGGTTAAATGGTTAGAGGGTTTCGAGACGAAACTCTAGGCGCTTGAATCGCCTGATTCCACTAAACAAGCGAAAAGTTATACTAAAACGAAAATCGAATCAGGAATCGCGATGAGAAAAATCGCGGATTTAATCCGAGAAAAAGAAAAACGACGAACGTTCGCTGGAACGAATGAACGGACGAACGCTCGCTATTTAAATAAACCGGAAAAACTGATCTATTTAAAAAAACCAAAACTAAAAAAAAACCGACGGAAAAACCGAACGGTTTTTCGAAAAAAAACAAAAAAAACGGCGTGGATTTCGAGGTGGCGGCGAACCTCGGGCGGCGGCGGCGGCGAGGCGGCGCGGCGGCGGGAGCTGGGGGCGGCTCGGGCTAGGGTTAGCTCTGGCTGGGCCTCGCCCCGGCTTAAATAGCCTAACGGGCCGGGGGTCCTAGTCGGACACGGCCCTAGGTCGGTTCGATTTTATTTAAATAATTACGCGCAGAAGAAAAAATGAAAGGAAATACTAAACGGACTCCAAAAAGTCCGAAATAAATTTTCACGGGCTTCTAAAATCAAGCCGCACAAGGTGAACATTTATTTGGGACCTAAATGCAATTTTGAAAAACGCACATTTTTCCTAAATTCAAATAAAACACCGAAAAACTCCGAAATAAAAACGTATTTGATTTTATTATTAAATCCTAAATATTTCTTTATTTTGGGAAAGTCATTTTATTCCCTCTCTCATATTTTCCGTAATAGAAATAATTGATGATAAAATAAATAAAATCAAATGATGCTATTCTCAAAATTTGAGAAAACTCAAATATGAAAATAATGAAATCCCCAACTCTCTCCGTGGGTCATTGAGTTGCGTAGAATTTCTAGGATCAACCAAAATGCAAAATAAAATATGGTATGCAATGATGATCTAATGTATAACATTCCAATTTGAAAATTTGGGATGTTACAAACCTACCCCCCTTAAGATGAATCTCGCCCTCGAGATTCGGGTTGGCTAGAAAATAGGTGAGGGTGGTCCTTGAGCAAATCTTCTTCTCGTTCCCAGGTGGCTTCATCCTCTGTGTGGTGGCTCCACTGAACCTTGCAAAACTTGATAACCTTGCTCTGGGTAACTCGGCTGGTAAACTCGAGGATCTTTACTGGTTTCTCCTCGTAGGTCAAATCGTTATCCAACTGAATAGTTTCCAATGGCACTGTGTCTCTCAAAGGTATGTCAGCCATCTCCGCGTGGCACTTCTTTAACTGAGAAACATGGAACACATCATGAACTCCTGACAATCCTTCAGGCAATTCCAACTTGTAGGCCACTTCTCCCATACGCTCCAAAACTCGATATGGTCCTACAAATCGTGGCGCTAACTTCCCTTTAACTCCAAAATGCTTTGTTCCCCGAAGTGGAGATACTCGAAGATAAGCTCTATCTCCGACTTTGTAAACTGTCTCCTTGCATTTAGAATCTGCATAACTTTTCTGTCTAGACTGGGCTACCTTGAGCCTATCACGAATCAACTTCACCTTCTGTTCAGACTCTTTAATCAAATCAGGTCCAAACAACTGGCGGTCTCCAACTTCGTCCCATGACAACGGTGTCCGACACCTCCTTCCGTACAATGCTTTGAAAGGGGCCATCTTTAAACTGGTTTGGTAACTGTTGTTGTAAGAGAACTCTTCATATGGCAAATTATCGTCCCAACTAGATCCATAATCTAGTGCACAAGCTCTCAGCATATCCTCCAAAATCTAATTGACTCTCTCGGTCTGTCCATCTGTCTGTGGATGAAAAGTTGTACTGAATTCTAGCCTGGCACCCAAAGTTTCGTGCAACTGCTTCTAGAACTTTGAGGTAAACTGGGTTCCTCTATCTGATACGATACTCCTTGGAACTCCATGAAAACATATGATCCTGGTCATGTATATCTTTGCCAACTTAGCACTGGTGTAAGTGGTCTTTACTGGGATGAAATGAGCTACTTTCGTCAATCGATCGACTACAACCCAAATCGAGTCATAGCCTGAACGAGTCCTGGGTAATCCCGTGATAAAATCCATGCCTAGCTTATCCCACTTCCATTCGGGTATCGGCAATGGTTGTAACAATCCTGCTGGCTTCTGATGCTCTGCCTTTACTCTCTGACATACATCACAAACTGCTACATACTCCGCAATATCCTTCTTCATTCCGATCCACCAGAAAATATCCTTCAGATCCAAGTACATCTTGGTATTTCCTGGGTGAATTGAACGGTGAGTCGTGTGCCTCTTGCAGTATCAACTTCCTGGTCTCCGGGTCATTGGGCACGTAAACGCGGTCTTCAAACCATAGGGTATCGTGCTCATCCTCACGAAATCCCTTAGCTTTTCCTTTGCTAAGTTTCTCCTTAATAGCGGCAATTTCTTTGTCAGTCTTCTGAGCTTCTCTGATTCTATCCATCAAAGTTGACTGAATCTCCAATGCTGCTACATAGCCTCTCGGAACTATTTCCAAACATAGTTCATGAAGATTTTCTGCTAACTCCCTTGGTATTTCTCCCGTCATTAATGTATTGACGTGGCTCTTACGGCTTAATGCGTCAGCTACTACATTAGCCTTTCCGGGATGGTAATGCAATCTCATATCATAATCCTTGATGAGCTCCAACCATCTCCTTTGTCTGAGGTTTAACTCCTTCTGTGTGAAGATGTATTTCAAACTCTTATGATCCGTGTACACCTCACAATGATTTCCAATCAGAAAATGTCTCCATGTTTTCAATGCATGCACTACGGCTGCTAACTCCAAATCATGCGTGGCATAATTCAACTCATGAGGCTTCAGTTATCTTGAGGCATATGAAACAACTCTCCCTTCCTGCATAAGCACTGCTCCAAGTCCTCGACGTGAAGCGTCGCAATACACCTCATAATCTTTGGTCTGGTCTGGCAAAATCAACACTGGTGAGGTAACCAAGCGTTTCTTCAACTCTTGGAAACTAACCTCACATTCCTCTGTCCATATGAACATGGTATCTTTCTTTAACAACTCAGTCATAGGCTTCGCAATCCTTGAGAAATTCTCAATAAATCTCCGGTAGTATCCTGCGAGTCCAAGAAAACTCCGGATCTCTCCAACTATTGTTGGGGCTTCCCACTTGGTCACGGTATCAACTTTAGTGGGATCAACTGCTATACCTTCGCCAGATATAACGTGTCTGAGGAATCCTACTTCCTTCAACCAAAACTCACATTTGCTGAACTTGGCATATAATTGATGTTCTTTGAGCTTCTCAAGTACTAGTCGCAAATGTTCCTTATGCTCCTCTTCATTATTTGAGTAAACCAGGATATCATCAATGAACACCACGACGAACTTATCCAAAAACTCCATAAATACTTTGTTCATCATGTTCATAAAATAGGCAGGTGCGTTAGTCAGACCAAATGACATAACAGTATACTCGTACAACCCATACCTGGTGGTAAAAGCTGTCTTAGGTATATCCTGTTCTCGAATCTTCAACTGGTGGTATCCTGATCGCAGATCGATCTTGGAAAATACGTTAGCTCCTTGCAATCGATCAAACAGATCATTGATTGTTGGTAGTGGGTACTTGTTCTTGATCGTTACTTCATTCAATCCTCGATAATCAACAACCATCCTTAACGATCCATCCTTCTTCTCCACTAGAAGTACTGGCGATCCCAAAGGTGAAGAACTTGGGCGGATATATCCCTTATCCAGTAACTCCTTAATCTGCTTCTTAATTTCCACCAAATCCTTTGTTGGCATCCTATATGGTCTCTTTGATATTGGCCCTGTGCCTGGCAATAGCTCAATCAAAAACTCAATATCTCTATCCGGTGGCATGCCTGGCAACTCCTCTGGAAATACTTCAGGGAAATCCCTTACCACTGGTACTTCCTCCTGCACAACTCCTGTTAGGCAATTTACTCAAGTCCTCTTTGGCACATGCCGGGATACATACTTGATCCTTCTCCCTTCTGGGGTGGTAACTTACTAGCACATTCAATATTCCCTTCATACTTTGATAACCAATCCATGCCTAATATCACATCCAATCCTTGGGATTCCAATACTATTAGGTCTGAGGGAAAAACATAGTTACCAATCCTTAATGGTAACCGATCACACCATAGACTAGCCACATACTCTGCTCCAGGCGAGGTTACTAACATGGGTGACCTAAGGGCTTGGGTTGATAGGTTATACTTATCCACAAATCCCCTTGAGATGTATGAATGCGATGCACCAGTATCAAAAGAACGAGTGCAGTAAATGACTTAACCAAAAACTTACCTATTACTGCATCGGGCTGAGCTTCAACCTCCTCCACGCTAACGTGGTTCACCTGTCCCCTGTTGAAAGGGTCCGGCTTCTTCCCAGAACTTCCATTGCCATTTTGGCCTTCAGGATATTCATTGGCATAATGTTCGGTCTTCTGACACTTAAAGCAAGTGACTTGGCTCAGGTCCTTCTTGGCTGGGGTTGATGGGTTGGTGCGGTTCTAGCCGTTGCTTCCTCCATTGCCATTACCATTCTTGGTGCCATTGTGATTGTGCGAGCTACCTCCTCCATGGGTGTGCTAAAGATGTCCTCCCGGTCTAGGGGTAAAACGTGGCTTCTGCTGAGCTCCTGAATTGTACTTCCCTTGTCCATACTTCCTCTTGCGATTCTCAATTTGCTGCTGCTTCCCTTCAATCATAAGAGCACGATCTACCAAATCCTGGTAGTTGTTGAAGGTTGCTACCATCAACTGCATGCTCAACTCATCATTCAGTCCTTCCAGAAACTTCTCCTGCTTAGCTGCATCCGTAGCGACATCATCTGGGGCATAACGTGCTAACTTACTAAAGTCCTCCACATACTGGCCAACTGTCCGTCCTCCTTGGTGCAAGTTGCGAAACTCACACTTCTTCATGGCCATAGCTCCTGCTGAAACATGTGCAGTATGAAAAGCCTGCTGAAACTGGTCCCATGTGACAGTGTCGACTCGGAAAGTGGCTGTGAAATTCTCCCACCATGATGCTGTAAGTCCTTCTAACTGATATGCGGCAAACTTCACCTTCTCCACATCTGTGCATACTGCTGTGGTCAATTCCCTAGCTGTCTTGCAGAGCCAATCATCGGCTACTATTGGCTCGGTGCTACTGGAAAACACCGGCGGATTCAGCCTAAGAAAACGGGCTAAGTGATCAACAGGTGGTGGTGGTGGTGGTGGGTTGTTGTTGTTGTTCCCTTGATTCTGATTCTGAACTAGCAATTGCATCAATGTGTTCTGCTGCTGGATCAACTGGGTGAGCTCCGGTGGAAAGGAAAATCCGGGGTCATGTCTCGGAGGCATCTGAGGGTTTATAAAAGATAAGATGTAATAGTAGAGGGGGTCTAAAGAGAAAACACTACCCATATGCACATGAGGCAAAAGCAAAAAATTCACTTCATTCAATCAAACAAGGGCATACAATCGATCTATCTATTGCAGAAGTGCTCGGACTACTATATTTACATGGTGGACTACTACTACTGATGAGGTGGTCTACTAGAAATATTCTTTGGTTGCAGACTCCATGATATCTGCTCCAACTTCATCAACATAGTCATCATCGCTACTATCTGGATCCGAATCGGTGCTGTCGATGATGATGTAGTCTTCCAGGCTAATCTCCTTGGGTTCTTCGTCTTCCTCTACTGGCGTAGGGCCTCCCATAAATATTCCAATCTTCTTTATCAGGTCGTCATTCTTCTCCACCAATACTTGAATTTCCTCTTCATAATCTTCACATGTAGCCTTGAGTTCTTCCTCCAGTTCCTTGATTCTAGTCTTAGCCTTCTTCAGATCTATCATGTCGGCGCACATCTGGTTCTCCTGTCGTCGAATGTGCTGGTTTAGTTCCTGGATAAAAGCTGCGATTGATCTATCCTTCCTTGTGCTGATCATCTCCCAGTGTTCATCTCGGTGCCCACAAATCTGGTAGGTAGTATCCTTGAGATCCTTGCGGTAGACTTCTCCAATGCGTCCCATGGCGATGTGAGCTGCCATGCTCTTTCCTAGACTCCAAGTTGGTGCATCAAAAGAAAACTCTATGGGCTCAGTGACTGGCACGAACGTCCTTCCTGGAACTTGAACTTGAATCATCCAGCGCTCTTCTTCAGGTAAAGTGGCGTTATAGGTTCGTGTGAAGCTTGGTATTCCTATGTTCAGGTATCTAGTGACTTCCTTCAAGTGACGTCCAAAGGGTGTATCTTCATCCGGTTGCATGAACTTGTTCCTTGCATCCGCCATCCTAAAGGAGTAGAAAAGATGAGAAGTCAGAAGAGAAGAGAGTGGATAGTGATCTAGGTCTTTTAGCTTAGTGGTCGTGTCCTACAGTCAGCGTGTGCTCTGATACCATCTTTGTAGCGACCAGACCTCAAACAGTCTAATCTCTATGCTCCGATGTCATCCCTGGATCAGTAATGCTGACACCACACAGTACTCGGAGGATTTATAGCAGAGTAGCAATCACACACTTATTACATCGAGTATCTCAAAAGAGAACTTAATACAATAAATATGGCTTAAGGCCATCTAATAACGATAACAACGGAAGGCTTGGAAGATAAGTGAGTCCATCAACTCCAACGGCATCATTGAGTATAGAACCACGACCTAAAAACTCCTTAATCATCGTCTGAAAAGTCTGCAACATTAACGTTGCAGCCCGAAATGGGTCAGCACATGGAATATGCTGGCAATGTAACACATAGAGAGTAATGGAATGAAACAGCTATACTATATGCATATTTGGCTGGTGGAAAAGCTCCATGGTTACAGTTTTGCGTAAAGCCAATTTTTCCCTACTTCAAAGGAATAAATTTATTTAACTATCATGGTAGTTGTTAAACATTGAGAATGGTTGACAGCATTCTCAATCCCAATTAAGCATCATCATTAAACATAACCCAACAAAATTAATTTAGAGTAACATGTTGAAATTCACATGATAATCCAGGTACTAGATACTCAAGATGTCCATAACCGAGGACACGGCTAACCATGGTTAGTTTATTACACTCTGCAGAGGTTTGCGCACTTTTCCCCACAAGACTCGACCGCCTCCGTTTGGTTTCTCGCACTACATAGTGTTTGAGAAGACGGATGACCGAGACATAGTCTTTCAGAAGCGCTAGCACCTTACGATCGGGTAGACCGTACCACCTACATCCCCTACATCTGCTAGTCTACCACTGTAAGAGTTCGCACAACTTAGTCAACTATGCTAGAGCCCATAATAGCTTGTGGCTGCACACGGAAGTTTCTAGTATGAATAGTCTCATTATCCCTTTAAGCCTGGATGGCGGTCCAAAAGAAAACAGGCAAGTCCTGGAATATCCAGGTGCCTCAATCCACCCAGATGTGTGTTTAAGTTGCCACCTTAGATAAACCATTAATTAACAAAACTCACATCTGTCATGGATATCACTCACCCAATCCACGTCTACTAGCATAGCATGGCATAATAAGCAAACGTAGAAGTAACTCCCAAAGGTTTGATAATAAACAGGTAATAGGTACTACCTCATCTACTTCCCATCCCACAATTTAATTAGATCCTAACCATGCAATGTGTGAGGATTGATCTAATGCAATAAAACTAGGTAGTAGGAAAGGTATGATCAAAGTGTTACTTTCCTTGCTGATGATCCGGGAAACCTAGAGATTCGAAGTAACAGGCGGCGCACTCCGGGTATTTTATCATAGACAAACAAACAAGCATACAATAAGTACTCAACTAATGCACATGTAAAACTCAAATAAGATATCTAACCAGAAGGTTCAAGTCAAGAACTCCGGTTGGCAAAAAGAATCAAATCGAACGAAGCAACGAAAGTCAAACGGCGAAAGAAAACAACTTCGTTCTACTAATCTGGATCTAGGGCAAATTTTACAGTAGCAAAATCTTGTTTAAGTTGGTTAAACGGATAAAGGGTGTTGAGATGAAACTCTAGGCACTTGAATCGCCTGATTCCGATAAAAGAGCGAAAAGTTATAATAAAACGAAAATCGGATCAGGAATCGCGATCAGAAAAATCGCGGATTTAATCAGAGAAAAAGAAAAACGACGAACGTTCGCTGGAACGAACGAACGGACGAACGCTCGCTATTTAAATAAACCAGAAAAACCGATCTATTTAAAAAAAACTAAAAAA
Source organism: Triticum dicoccoides (assembly GCF_002162155.2). Taxonomy (NCBI): domain Eukaryota; kingdom Viridiplantae; phylum Streptophyta; class Magnoliopsida; order Poales; family Poaceae; genus Triticum; species Triticum dicoccoides. Next base: position 512,622,756 of record NC_041386.1, on the reverse strand, counting down.
AACGACGGAAAAACCGAATGGTTTTTCGAAAAAAATAAAAAAACGGTGCGGATTTCGAGGCGGCGGCGGACCTCGGGCAGCGGCGGCGGCGTCTGGCGGTGAGGCGGCGTGGCGGCGCGAGCTGGGGGCGGCTCGGGCTAGGGTTAGCTCTGGCTGGGCCTCCCCCGGGCTTAAATAGCCTAACGGGCCGGGAGTCCTAGTCGGACACGGCCCTAGGTCGGTTCGATTTTTTTTAAAATAATTACGTGCTTAAGAAAAAATAAAAAGAAATACTAAACGGACTCCAAAAATTCCGAAATAAATTTTCACGGGCTTCTAAAATCAAGCCGCACAAGGTGAACATTTATTTGGGACCTAAATGCAATTTTGAAAAACGCACATTTTTCCTAAATTCAAATAAAACACCGAAAAACTCCGAAATAAAAACTTATTTGATTTTATTATTAAATCCTCAATATTTCTTTATTTTGGGAAAGTCATTTTATTCCCTCTCTCATATTTTTGGTAATAGAAATAATTGATGATAAAATAAATAAAATCAAATGATGCTATTCTCAAAATTTGAGAAAACTCAAATATGAAAATAACGAAATCCCCAACTCTCTCCGTGGGTCATTGAGTTGCGTAGAATTTCTAGGTTCAACCAAAATGCAAAATAAAATATGGTATGCAATGATGATCTAATGTATAACATTCCAAATTGAAAATTTGGGATGTTACAGAAGTTGAGGGTTGTTTGGAACATTCCAATATGTGCCCACAATTTATTCCAGGATTTATAAAAATGGTTTAGTACTTTTACTAAATCAAAACAGACAAAATAAAAGAGAAAACAGAAAAGAATTAGAGAGAGAGAGAGAGAGAGAGAGAAAAGGCAACCTGGGCCACTTACCTGTCGGCCCAATAGGTCAGCCCAGCCGACTGACCCTCCCAGTCATCTCCCTCCTCCCGCCAGAAGGACGAGAGGCGCGTGCTCGACGTGCGCGACCATGTGATGTGCCACGTCTTGCTTCCCGCCGCTGCCCCGACGCGTCTAGACGACACCACGCATCACCCCGAACCCTCTCGTCCACTCCCTTGTCCCCATTCCCTCCTCTCCCTCGCTTTACACCTCGTGCACGAGTGCCACCATCGCCACCGACGTCGTTCGTCGCGGCCATAGCCACCGCCTAGCCTCCCCAACACGTCCAGGAGCTCCGCCTCCGTCGTCTACGCCTCCTAGAGGACACACGAGCCTCCGGACACCCCCGAATGCCCACACCGCCGTCTTCTTCAACCTCGGGTCGTCGTGATCGCCGGCGACCTCCCGTCGTCACCAGCCCATCCTCGAGGTCGCCGAGGCCTCCGTTGTCAGGACCCCGACTCGATGCCACATCGATCTAGCATGTAACACCTCATATCGCTTTGCGGCCTCATGCACGGTATCCCCACGGGTGTCACCTTACCTTTGCCCGGGACCGTTTGCGCATTTTGGCACACGTATATGATGGTGTCGCTAGCATCCATATGATAAGGAGCCCGGGCTGACATGGCTAGTCGTAAACCCAAAGTGGCACTAACTTACAGGGACAGGCATCCATGACCCAGCATCGAACGTGTCGGTCATCAGCGAGTGAATCCAGGCTGTAGCACTGGGCTAACAGGACTCCGGTGAACCGGGCTGTAGCGGGCTAGCAGGACTCCGGTATTCATCGCGTGACATTTCCCCGAAGGGACAGACACAGGATCGAAGAAGGACACATGCCGGCCTGCCTAAGTGTTCCGGAGCAGTAGCAAGCTACCAGGGCTCAGTGGAAGCACTAGGAGACATTTCCCGGTAAGGGAGGCTACTAAGAATAAACAACTAGATAGTCAGATCCCACACATAGCAATACACATTACACGTACGCATAGCATGCAAGTATGTGCTGTACAACATGGCATCACAGCATAACTCAACAACTCATATAGATAAAGGCTCAGAAGAGCCGTCATAGCATAAATTGCAAACAGGGGTCACAAGACCCATCATACAGAGCATACAAGCAACAAGCGGAAGCATTACATGTCTGGGTACAGACATCTACAAAAGAAAAAGGCTGAAGAGCCTGACTATCTACAACATCCGATCAAGATCGTAGCTGAGGTACTAGCTACTAGTCGAAGTCCACGAGAACACTAGTAAGACCGGAGTCTCCGCTGCAAAACATAAATGAAGCAACATGAGTACAAAGGTACTCAGCAAGACTTACATCAGATCCTAGCATACATGCATTTGTATCAAGAGGGTAATGTGGAGTTTAGTTGCAGCAAGCCAGCTTTGACTCTGTGGCTATCCTGTTCTACGACTACCAGAAACTCTTGAGGTGAAACAACGTACACGAGTCCGCTAATCACCAAACAATACACTACTATGGATTCATCCCCGTCTCCCTACGAGAAGGCCATCCATAGCACTCACACTTGTCTTGGGCATTTTATAGTATCCACTTCAAGTTGTCTATGTACCATGTAAGCATCCAAGAAGTCCATAACCGCGGACCCGGCTATTCGAATAGATCATGTTAACCCTGCAGGGGTGTACTTCTTCACACACGCTCTCGCCACTTACCGCCATGTACACGTCATGTATCTCGGCAACCTTCAAGCGGAAGCCTGGCGAGGGTGTCGGCCACGACCTGACTAACCACACAAGACTCTAGTCCAGGTTTATCGCCTATTCGGGTTCCATCCGCAAGGAGATCCGGCCGGGGTGTCGCTTACGGCCCCAAACGATGTGTACAGGGTTCCCGAGCCCACCAACCGGGTGCCACTCGGTACACCGGGCCACGTGTGCCTAGTCTGTCCCAAGCCCACCCTGCCGGGTGCCACTTGGTAGAAAAATAGCACTACCTACAAACACCAGAAACTAGTTGCGACTCCTGGACAGAGATCAAGTTGGTTAATAAGTCGAGAGGGCTTGGAGCGCCCGGAGCCCAATGTGTGGTAGTATCGAGTCATTGGACAACATACACAGAACTCAGGGCTTAAGGACGGTTCCAGTAAGACAACCCACCATGTACTCCTACATGGCCTCTCACCGCTACCTTTACCAAATCGTGTTCACACACTTCACTCTCAGCATCAGAACATATCGTAACACTCCAATTCATTCCCAATGAATCAGACCTGACACAACTCTAAGCAATAGCAGGCATAGCATGGTAGGAACACATCAGTGGCTTCAATCAGCTCCTACACATGCTAGTGGGTTTCAACTATTTACTGTGGCAATGACAGGTCATGCAGAGGAATGGGTTCAACTACCGCAGCACAAAGTAGCAGATGAATCGTTGTTGTCCTAATGCAATAACTGAGAGCAGGAGCGAGAGAGTAGGGTTTTATCGAAATGAACAAGGGGGTTTGCTTGCCTGGTAAAACAACAAGGGAGGCACTGCTTCACAGACAGGTACTCTGGAACGTCTCCGGAGCAGGACCTATCGAGAAGGAACGGTGCCGGCAATCAAAACACAATCATATGCAACAATATGATGCATGAACATGGCATGTAGATGTGATGCTGTTGAGCTAATGCAACTAGTGTTCACTTGGTTTGAAGTCCATTTGAACCAAAGGTTCAAATGCATTTCTAAATTAAGTCTCTTATATATGCCATAATGTGTTTTCCCATATTCAGCATGTATAAGTTTGTTTTTCATGCATGAAACTAGTACAGATGGAAAGATTGCATTTTTCTGATAATTTTTCATATATAAATTATTTCAATCTGAGCTACAGTTGAATTTCTATGAATTTTTGAAGTTTAAATCAATTTCTGGATTTTCTGAATTATTTTAATTCCAGAAAATATATAATTGCGTCAGCATGACGTCAGCACGACGTCAGCGGTCAACTGGGCTGGTCCGGGTCAAACCTGACGTGTGGGACCCACACGTCAGTGACAGGGGGGTTAACAGGGGTTAATTTAATTTAATTAAAAGGTTAGGGGGGTCGGGCCCACTGGTCAGTGTCAGGATTAATTAACAGAGTTAATTAAATTTAAACTAATCCTAAACTAGAATTAGTCAGGGCCGGGCCCACATGTCATTGACCCAGGGGAGGTCAAACCCCCTGGTCAACCGGGGCTAAAGCGCCGGCGTTTAGCCGCCGGCGACAGCAAACGCGGCGGAGGGGCTCGGGATCGCCGTTCCGGCGATCATTCGGGCGGCGGAGACCACCCACGCGAAGCCCAGACTCGCGCGCGTCTAGGGGTTCATGCGGGAGGCTGCGGGGGCGGCGGAGCTCGCCGGAGCGGAGCTCGGGGCGGCGGCCGGAGCTCGGCTTCGAGCGGAAATGGGCTGCGGGGCACGGGGAGGCCACCTGAGGGGCTCGGCGGCACCCTCGTGGCACCATGAGCGCGATGGGAGGCTTGGTTTGGGCGGAGGCGGGCCGAGACGGCGGCGGCGACATGGACGGCGGCGAGGGGCTTCGGCCATGGTGGGGAGCGGCGCTACGGCACGGGAACGGGAGGGAGAAGAGAGGGGAACGGTGGAGGAGCTCACCGCGGATCCAGCGAGCGCGAGGGCGAGGTCGGGGATGCCCGGAAGCTCCCGAATCGACGGCGAGTACCCACGGCGGCCGGAGGCGAGGATGGCGACGGCGATGGCTCCACGGGATGCTCCGTCTTGCTTGGCTCGATGAGGAGGTAGAGGGGGTTGCGGCGGAGCTCGGGGGCTCTACGGAGGGGCGAGGGGACGGCGGGGAGCGCGTCGGTGGCGAGCTGCGGCGGCGGCAGTGCTTCGGGTGAGAGGGAGAGAGAGCAGGGGAAGAGGAGGAGGGCGAGGGAGAGTGAGAGCGGTGCGGGGCAGCTGCGTGGCTTCGTCCGGGGCATCGAGGGCGAGAGAAGGAAGCAGGAGGTGGCCAGCAGGGGGGAGGTGGCGCGCGCGCGTGCCGGCGAGCGTCGGGCACACGCCCTCGTCCTTCTGTCCGAGGAGGGGGACGACAGAAGGCAGCGGGGGTGGGCTGGGCCGCCAGCTGGAGATGGGCCAGGTAAGTGGCCCAGGTAAGTCTCTCTCCCCTTTTCTGTTTTCTTTTCTAATTTTCTGACATTTGTTTGATTTAATAACTATATTAAATCATTTAATTTTATTATGCCAATTTTTGTAGGGGCTAATGGTATTATTCCAGAGCTCTTGTATAATTGGCATAATTTTTGGACCATATTTCATATATATAGAAATATATTTCCAATGCAAATATTTATCGAATTAACCCAAATGGCCAAAATAAATATCCATGAGCTCCTAAAAATATTGTTTTGATTTTTATCTCTGTCCAATATTTTTAGAGGGCATCATGAGCATTTTCTTGGACCCTTTTGGAGAAATTTTTATTTGGGTCATTTTCAAAAATGATTCTGAGGGTTTCCACCAATCCTCATTTCAAATTAAATGAAATTTAAATATGATGCACAAATAGCTAGCTAGTCTAAGTCATACCAGACTAGGGATGTGACAACTCGCCCCCACTTGACAGAATCTCGTCTCGAGATTCAGGGGTCGACGGAAAGAAAGCGGGGTACTCCAGTCGAAGACGATCTTCTCGCTCCCAAGTAGCTTCTCTCTCGGAATGATGAGACCACTAAACTTTGAGAAACTTGACGTTCTGACGTCGAGTGACACGCTCTGCTTGATCAAGAATGCGAACCGGGTACTCTCGGTATGTGAGGTTATCTTGGAGATCAAGCGTTTCGTGGTCCACTCCGCGGATGGGATCCGAGAAGCAACGCCTGAGTTGAGAGACGTGGAAGACATCATGAACTCGAGAAAGATGTGGAGGTAGTTCCAATTGGTAGGCAACCTCTCCTCGGTTAGCGAGAATACGAAAAGGACCAATGTAACGAGGAGCCAACTTGCCCTTGATACCGAAACGATGGGTACCCTTCAAAGGAGTAACCCGAAGGTAAGCTTGGTCGCCAATCTCATAAGTCATATCCTTATGATGATGATCGTACTGACTTTTCTGCCGAGACTGGGCTGTTTTCAAATTCTCACGAATGATGCGAACTTGCTCTTCTGCCTCCTGGATCATATCCGGTCCAAAGAATTGTCTTTCACCGGTTTCTGACCAGTTCAAAGGTGTTCGACATCTTCGTCCATAGAGAACCTCAAAAGGAGCTTTCTTAAGGCTGGATTGGTAGCTGTTGTTATAAGCAAACTCGGCGAAAGGAAGACATTTCTCCCAATCCATACCGAAGGAGATAACGCAAGCTCTGAGCATGTCTTCGAGAATTTGATTGACCCGTTCCACCTGACCACTCGACTGAGGGTGGAAAGCGGTATTGAAGGAAAGATGGGTTCCCATGGCAGTTTGGAAACTCTCCCAGAAATGAGAAGTGAAAAGGCTGCCACGGTCTGAATTGATCTCTAGTGGAACACCATGGAGTGACACTATTCGAGAAATATATAAGTCAGCAAGCTGACCAGCAGTGATACTTTCTCGAACAGGGAGGAAGTGAGCCACTTTGGAAAGACGATCAACGACTACGAAGATAGCGTTATTCCCTCTCTTGGTCCTGGGAAAGCCGGTGATGAAGTCCATACTAACTTTATCCCATTTCCATTCAGGAATAGCTAAAGGCTGAAGGGTGCTAGCAGGTCTTTGATGCTCTGCCTTAACGCGACGACAAATGTCACATTTAGCAATGAACTCAGCGATTTCTCTCTTCATCCTGGTCCACCAGAACCTCTGGCGTAGGTCCTGATACATCTTAGTACTACCGGGATGAATCGTGAGAGGAGATTCATGCGCCTCCTTAAGGATCAATTGTCGCAGATGTTGATTCTTGGGAACCACCAAGCGATTCTCAAAGAAAACAACACCACGATCATCCATAGAGAAACATCCACCAACTCCCTTCTTAATGTTTCTCTTGATCCGAGAAATTCCTGTGTCTTGCTTTTGAGCAGCGATAATCCGATCTTCAAGATCAGGTTTCGCCACCAGGGTAGAAAGGAATCCGCGAGGAGCAATGTGAAGGTTAAGCTTACAGAATTCCTCATGGAGAAGTGGTTGGCCTTGCTGCAGCATGAGATTGTTGCAATAGGATTTACGGCTTAGAGCATCAGCCATGACATTGGCTTTGCCTGGGGTGTAGGTAATCCCTAGATCATAATCTGTGATCAACTCCAACCAACGTCTTTGCCTAAGGTTCAGATCCGGTTGGGTGAAGATATACTTGAGACTCTGGTGATCGGTGTAGATCTCGCAACGTTTACCAAGGAGGTAATGTCGCCAGGTCTTGAGAGCATAGACTACGGCTGCAAGCTCTAGATCATGTGTAGGGTAATTCTCCTCATGTGGATGCAACTGTCGGGATGCATAGGCAATCACATGACGATCCTGCATAAGAATGCAACCTAGTCCCTGTCGTGAGGCGTCGCAGTAGATAATAAAGTCTTTAGTGAAATCCGGTGGCACAAGTATGGGAGCAGAAGTCAGGCGTCTTTTCAGTTCCTGAAAACTGTACTCACACTGTGGGGACCACTCGAACTTTTTATCTTTCTTGAGAAGTTCCGTGAGGGGTTTGGCTACTTTGGAGAAGTTTTCAACAAAGCGGCGACAATAGCTGGCTAGGCCAAGGAAACTCCTAACTTGTTTAACGGTCTCAGGTGGAGTCCAATCGAGAACGGCTTGAACTCTCTCGGGATTGACAGCAATGCCCTTACCAGAGATTACGTGGCCTAGGTAGGTCACTTCTGGCAACCAAAATTCACACTTGGAGAACTTGGCATAAAGACGGTGCTCTCTGAGTTTTTCTAACACAAGTCTAAGATGTTCGGCATGCTCTTCCTCGTTCTTCGAGTAAATAAGAATATCATCGAGGTAAACCACGACGAACTTATCTAAGTACTCCATGAAGATCGAGTTCATCAAGCGGGAGAATGTGGCTGGGGCGTTGGTTAGGCCAAAGGACATGACGGTGTACTCGTACTGACCATAACGAGTGACAAAAGCTGTCTTGGGAATGTCCCCGTTTCTGATCTTGATTTGATGGTAGCCTAACCTTAAATCCATCTTGGAGAAGACTGAGGATCCAGCGAGCTGATCATACAGGTCGTTGATCCTGGGAAGCGGATACTTGTTCTTGATCGTGACCAAATTAACGGGACGATAATCAACGACCATCCGGTCCGTACCGTCTTTCTTCTTGACAAAGAGGACGGGGCAAGCCCAAGGAGAAGAACTAGGACGGATGAAACCCTTTTGCAAGGACTCATCGAGTTGTTTCTTAAGCTCGGCTAGTTCTAAGGGTGCCATCTTGTAAGGTCTCCGGGAGATTGGAGCTGTTCCTGGGATAAGATCTATGACAAACTCTACTTCTCTGTCAGGTGGAACACCTGGCAGTTCCTCTGGAAAGACATCCGGAAAGTCACGGACTACCGGGATATCTTCAAGGTCTGGAAGAGGGCTGGCATTAAGAGAATAGAGCTGACGCTTTGCAACTCTAGTGGAGACGGTGACTATCTTGCCAGATGGGTGTGTAAGCTGAACAGATCTTGTGTAGCAATCAATCTTGGCATGATGAGCTGTCATCCAGTCCATACCCAAGATGATGTTAATATCTGAGGACTTGAGGGCTACAAGCGATGCAAGGAATACAAGTCTATCAACAAGGATTTCATTACCATGGCTGATTCTGGTGGTCTGCCATCTAGACCCTGGGGTTTGGATTTCAAGCGGAGTTGGCATATCACAAAATGACATGTCGTGCAAACGAGCATAGCCTTCAGAAATGAAGGAGTGAGATGCTCCAGTATCGAATAGAACTGATGCTGGGTGACAATTGACAAGGAGTGTACCAAGAACGACATCCGGATCATCATGAGCGTCTTTAGCTGAGACGTGATGCACACGTCCACGTTCAGTGGAAACTGACTTGGCACTGATCATCTTGCGTGATGGCTTAACGCAGCCAACAGTCTTCTCGGGCTGGGGTGGAGCATAACTAGTCTGAGAGCAGTCACGTGCATAGTGTCCTGACTTCCCGCATGTGAAGCAAGTCCCTGAGGTTGGACGGGGACCCGCACTAACAAGCGGTCTACCAGTAGGCCTGGATGGAACATACGACTGAGCTGGGGAAGGCACCACATAAGACGGCCTCGGTGTATAACCGGAAGGAAGAGCGGAGTTTGGAACCCAAATCCGGCGTTTCTGGGAGCTAGAGCCAGAGGGAGATCCCAAATCACGGGTGTGCTTACGAGACTCCTCGTAAGTGAGTTGAGCTGTCTCTGCATTGATGGCCTTGTTCACAAGGGCTTGGAATGTATCGCAATGATGCAGGTGAAGATCACGATGCAACTTGGGGTTGAGACCCTTCCGGAACCTAGCCTGCTTCTTGGCGTCCGTGGACACTTCTTCTGTGGCATAGCGAGCAAGGTTCTCGAACTCTCTGCTATAAGCATCAACAGCCATCTTACTCTGGGTGAAACTACAGAACTCTTCTCTCTTGCGATCAAGGAGGGCTTGGGGGATGTGATGCTCGCGAAAAGCCTCAGTGAAATCCTTCCAGGTAGGAATCTGGCCAGCTGGAAGCATAGCCTCATAGTTCTGCCACCAAAGACTAGCAGGACCTTCCAGGTGATATGTGGCATAAGTGACCTTGTCATCTTCAGCTACGTTCACGGAACGCAGCTTATGGGTGATGCTACGGAGCCAATCATCTGCATCGAGTGGCTCGATGGAATGATGAAAGGTAGGTGGGTGCAAGCGAATGAAGTCATGAATGGTCACAGACTTGTTGGACTGATGTGCGGTGTTCTTCTCGATACGTGCCAACAAGTGGTTGGACTCACGCTTGTTCCTTTCCATCTCTAGCATGAACTCTGTCAACGAAGGCTGGTCGGGAGGATCCTCATCCCTACCATCTCCGTGGTTCTGGCTACAAACAATAGAACTTGATGACATCCTGAGAAACGAAAACCAGGGACGGAATCAGCATCAACTATAGACTGTAGAATGTAGGACAAGGAATTAGTATCACTCGAACTCTTAGGGAAAATCCGGCAGCATAACGGCAGTAAAATGCTCAGAATGAGACATCCTACTAAACATAGGGTGGTAACGTACTTATCATCATCACTCAAGGTTCTGAGATAGTACTAAACAGACTACACCGGAAGTACTCGAAACTGGGGTATGACTCTGATCAACCAATCCTATGGGACTACGGAGTAGTAACACGTGATCCTGATAGACGGAAAAGAAGCCTATTTCCTTAACCCCGTCGGAAAGATAGGATGACTCAGATCAGAAGGTCATGAGGTATAAGGAGTAAAAGAGCCTTACGTTCCAACCCACAATCAATTCCCTTACATAACTAAAGAATTTCTAGACTCAACTTCGACCAGTATGGCTTGGTAATCCTACAGGCAGTCAGGCTCTGATACCAAAGCTGTCAGGACCCCGACTCGATGCCACATCGATCTAGCATGTAACACCTCATATCGCTTTGCGGCCTCACGCACGGTATCCCCACGGGTGTCGCCTTACCTTTGCCCGGGACCATTTGCGCATTTTGGCACACGTATATGATGGTGTCGCTAGCATCCATATGATAAGGAGCCCGGGCTGACATGGCTAGTCGTAAACCCAAAGTGGCACTAACTTACAGGGACAGGCATCCATGACCCAGCATCGAACGTGTCGGTCATCAGCGAGTGAATCCAGGCTGTAGCACTGGGCTAACAGGACTCCGGTGAACCGGGCTGTAGCGGGCTAGCAGGACTCCGGTATTCATCGCGTGACATTTCCCCGAAGGGACAGACACAGGATCGAAGAAGGACACATGCCGGCCTGCCTAAGTGTTCCGGAGCAGTAGCAAGCTACCAGGGCTCAGTGGAAGCACTAGGAGACATTTCCCGGTAAGGGAGGCTACTAAGAATAAACAACTAGATAGTCAGATCCCACACATAGCAATACACATTACACATACGCATAGCATGCAAGTATGTGCTGTACAACATGGCATCACAGCATAACTCAACAACTCATATAGATAAAGGCTCAGAAGAGCCGTCATAGCATAAATTGCAAACAGGGGTCACAAGACCCATCATACAGAGCATACAAGCAACAAGCGGAAGCATTACATGTCTGGGTACAGACATCTACAAAAGAAAAAGGCTGAAGAGCCTGACTATCTACAACATCCGATCAAGATCGTAGCTGAGGTACTAGCTACTAGTCGAAGTCCACGAGAACACTAGTAAGACCGGAGTCTCCGCTGCAAAACATAAATGAAGCAACATGAGTACAAAGGTACTCAGCAAGACTTACATCAGATCCTAGCATACATGCATTTGTATCAAGAGGGTAATGTGGAGTTTAGTTGCAGCAAGCCAGCTTTGACTCTGTGGCTATCCTGTTCTACGACTACCAGAAACTCTTGAGGTGAAACAACGTACACGAGTCCGCTAATCACCAAACAATACACTACTATGGATTCATCCCCGTCTCCCTATGAGAAGGCCATCCATAGCACTCACACTTGTCTTGAGCATTTTATAGTATCCACTTCAAGTTGTCTATGTACCATGTAAGCATCCAAGAAGTCCATAACCGCGGACCCGGCTATTCGAATAGATCATGTTAACCCTGCAGGGGTGTACTTCTTCACACACGCTCTCGCCACTTACCGCCATGTACACGTCATGTATCTCGGCAACCTTCAAGCGGAAGCCTGGCGAGGGTGTCGGCCACGACCTGACTAACCACACAAGACTCTAGTCCAGGTTTATCGCCTATTCGGGTTCCATCCGCAAGGAGATCCGGCCGGGGTGTCGCTTACGGCCCCAAACGATGTGTACAGGGTTCCCGAGCCCACCAACCGGGTGCCACTCGGTACACCGGGCCACGTGTGCCTAGTCTGTCCCAAGCCCACCCTGCCGGGTGCCACTTGGTAG
>NC_041386.1:512571516-512608785 GCF_002162155.2 Triticum dicoccoides | reverse complement strand
TGGGGTGCGTGGCCGTCTCCGTGGCATCGAGGGCGAGAGAAGGAAGCAGGAGGTGGCCAGCAGGGGGGGAGGTGGCGCGCGCGCGTGCCGGCGAGCGTCGGGCACACGCCGTTCCCCTGTCGGGGGGGAAGACGACAGAGGAGGGGGGGCCAGGCGGGCTGGGCCGCCTCCTGGCTGGGCCGGCCTGCTGCTGCTGGGCTGCCCAGGGGAGGGGAGGCCCAGGTAAGCCCCTCCTTCCTTTATTTTTGTTTTCTAATTTTTCTGATATTTGTTTTGATTTAATAAATATATTAAATCATTTAATTTCCTTATGCCAATTTTTGCAGGAGCTAGATATATTATTCCAGAGCTCTTTTATAATTGGCATAATTTTTGGACCATATTTCATATATATAGAAATATATTTCCAATGCAAATATTTATCGAATTGATCCAAATGGCCAAAATAAATATCCATGAGCTCCTAAAAATATTGTTTTGATTTTTATCTCTGTCCAATATTTTTAGAGGGCATCATGAGCATTTTCTTGGACCCTTTTGGAGAAATTTTTATTTGGGTCATTTTCAAAAATGATTCTGAGGGTTTCCACTAATCCTCATTTCAAATTAAATGAAATTTAAATATGATGCACAAACAGCTAGCTAGTCTAAGTCATACCAGACTAGGGATGTGACATCCGTCGTAATCGTTGTGAGCCTCTGCACCAAACCCCTCTCTTCCCTCGCTCCTTTTCTCTCTCTAGATCGTGGTTCCATTGGAGCCCAGAGCCGGTTGCCGCCATAACCAGAGCTAGCAAAGCTTGTGCCCGAGCACGACTACGTGCTTAGCAGCTCCGCAGCAAGCTAACATCGCCACCAGCTCATCTTCCCGTGCACCATAGCACCGCTCGAACCTGAGCTCCGACAGCCATCGCGGGCTCCACTCCGGCAAGATCCGGCCTCCCCGCAACCCAGCACCTGCACCATTCGACGCGCGGGAGCAAGGGCTTTCCAACTCACCCAGGCACGCTTCGAACGAGGCCCTCTAGCACATTTCTGAGCCACGCCGTCGTCTCGGCCCTCGCCGGCGGCTAAATGCCAGCGGGTTTGACCTTTTTGACCGAGGGTTTGACCACGTCAGGTCAGTGACGTGTCGGCCCAAGCTTCTAACTAAATTAGGTTTAGTGTTAACCCAATGCTAATTAACCCTGTTAATTAGATGTGAGACTGGCATGTGGGTCCTAGCCATCAGGTTTGACCTGGACCGCCTTGTTGACCTCCTGACATCACCGTGACGCATTGCTGACGCAGTAATGTTTTCCGGATTTTAAATAAATCTAAATGATTTATTTATTTTCAGAACATAACCTAAACTTTGAAATATCATAGAAAATAAACTACAACTCCAAATGAAATAATTCATATATGAAAAATGATCAAAAAAATCCAATCTATCCATCTGTACCATTTTCATGCATATTAGAATAACTTATGGCTTCTGTTTAGGACAAACAAAATAAATGGCATTTGCATATCCACATATGGAGTTTGAATTTGAATCTTGGATTCAAACCAACTTCATTTAAATTGTTGCTAGTTGCATTAGCTCAAACCACAACATATTGCCATGCCATGATCATGCATCATATTGTTGCATTGTATTGATTGTGTTCCTTCTCTATTGCCGGTATTTGTCCCCTCTCAGTAGACGTGGTTTCGGCGATGAGATCGATGACACCGATGAAGAACTACACTATCTTCAAAAGTGCCAGGCAAGGAAACCCCCCTTGTTCATTTCGATACAATCCTACTCTCTGCTCTTGCTCTCTTTTATTGCATTAGGACAATAATGTTTCAACTGTTACCTTTTCTCGGTAGTTGGACCCATTCCTTTGCATGACCTGTTATTGTCACCAAATAGCTAAACCACCCTAGCATGCTTAGGAGTTGCTTGAGCTTTGTTGTGACCACTCTTCCATGCTCGCTTGCTATGCTTAGAGTTGCGTCGGGTCTGATCCATCTGGGTGATGAATTGGAATGAACATGTCCTAATGAACAGACTTAAGTGTCGTGACCCATTTTGGTCAAGTTGGTGATGAAAGGTCGTGTTGGAAAACATGGTGGATTGTCTTGTGATATGGCTCACAGGAATTGAGTTCCGTGCTTATCAGAGCCTACCTTGCGGTAACACGGACATTTGCGATCAGGTGTGCGGGCAGGTGACGCATGATGCGTGTGTCCGGGTGACACACGACATGGCACAGTGTCTGGACTAGATGTAGATATGTGTTCCAAGAGGGAACGTTGCTAATGGGACGGGGATGGGTTCCTTTGAGTAATGGTTAACATGATCTATTCGAATAGCCGCGTCCACGGTAATGGACTTCTAGGTTGCCTATACAGTTCATAGACAAGTGAAAGTGGATACTCTAAAATGCGCAAGATAAGCGTGAGTGCTATGGATGGCGTTCTCGTAGGAAGACGGGAGAAGATCCATAGTGGTGTATTGATTAGTGAATATGTGGACTCGTGTGCGCCACCCCAAAAGAGTTACTTGCAATCGTAGTTCAGGATAGCCATCGAGTCAAAGCTGACTTGCTACAGTTAAACTCCACCACCCCTTTGTTGATATTGATGCATATTTAGCTAGTTTTGATGTAAGTCTTGGTGGATACATTTGTACTCATGTTTGCTTAATTTATGTTTTTGCAGAGAGACTTCAGTCTCACTAGTAGTTCCATGTGGACTTCGATGTTTAGCTTGTTAACTCATCTATGATCCTGTGCCCTTGGCAGGGTCTTGTAGATAGTCAGGCTTCTCAGCCTTTTCCATTTGTAGTTGTCTATACTCAGACAAGTTAAGCTTCTGCATGTGCTTATTGCTTGTATGACTTGATTGCTGGGTCATCAGACCCATGTTTATAATATCTGGCTCCTCGGAGCCTAATGAATAAATACTTTTGAGTCGTAGAGTTTTGTTGTGATGCCATGTTGTATTTGCACATATCGAGCACATTGTGTGTATGACTTTGAATTGCTTGGTACATGTGGAATCCGACAACCTAGTTGTTTATTCTTGGTAGCCTCTCTTATGGGTAAATGTCTCCTAGTGCTTCCACTGAGCCATGGTAGCTTGCTACTGCTCCGGAACACTTAGGCTGGCCGGCATGTGTCCTTCTTCGTTCTTGTGTCTATCCCTTCGGGGAAATGTCACGCGTTATTCCTTTAAGTCCTTGTAGCTTGCCACGACTTGGGTTCATACGTTGATGACCGACACGTTCGTTGCTAGGTCATGTATGCCTATCCCTGTAAGTTAGTGCCACTTTGGGTTTACGACTAGTCATGTTGGACCGGGTTTTGTGCCATATGGATGCCAGCGACACTATCATATACGTGAGCCAAAAGGTGCAAACGATCCTAGGCCAGGTAAGGTGGCACCCGTGGGAATACCGTGCGTGAGGCCGCAAATTTATATGATGTGTTACACTTGAGGTTTTCATCAGATTCATCCTCACTTGATTCAGAGGAGGGGTATTTGAGTACCTTGGCACCTTTTGCCATGAAGCAATATGTGGGAGCGTAGTCATCACTGTAGTCATCAGCTGTGTTGGGGAAGTCATTTTCCTCAGAGTTGAAGATGGACTTGCTGACAAAAGCAACAGCGAGGGCTAGGCTCGCCACACCAGAGTCTGACTCCTCAGATGCCTCCTCTTACTCATTTTCGTCAGATTCAGCTTCAGAGTCCATTTCCTTGCCAATGAATGCCCGAGCCTTTTTGGAGATGCTCTTCTTGTGAGATGAAGACTTCACAGATTTTGACGATGATGACTTTAAAGATTTCTTCTTCTTCTTATTTGAGTCATTAGAACTATAATCCTTGTATTTCTTCTTCTTTGATTCCATCTCCCACCGAGGACAATCAGTAATGTAGTGACCAGGTTTCTTGCATTTGTGGCAAGTTCTCTTCTTGTAGTCACGGGATGAGGAATCTGATTTCAAGTCATCACCTCTTAAGGATTTACCAAAGCGACCATGCCTTGAGAACTTCTGGAATTTCCTCACGAGCATTGCTAGCTCTTGACTCAGTTCTTCAGGATCACCAAGGCTGCTACCAGAATCCTCACCTTTAGATTCAGAGACCGCCTTAGCCTTCAGAGCGCGTGATCTTCCATAGCTCGGTCCATAGAGATCTCTCTTCTCAGCAAGTTGAAACTCACGAGTGTTTAGCCTCTCATGGATATCAACGGGATCAAGTGACTTGTAGTCTCCATGTTCTTGTATCATCACTGCAAGAGTGTCAAATGAGGAATCAAGCGATCTCAGCAATTTCTTCACCACCTCATGGTCAGTGATGTCAGTGGCACCAAGTGCTTGAAGCTCATTTGAGATGTCAGTGAGGCGATCAAAGGTTTGCTGAACATTTTCATTGTCGACTCTTTTGAAGCGGTTGAAGAGATTGCGAAGAACGTCAACTCAAGAGTCACGCTGTGTTGAGACTCCTTCATTGACCTTGGAAAGCCTATCCCAAGTAAGCTTAGCTGTCTCCAAAGCACTCACTCTGCCATACTGCCCTTTGCTCAGATGGCCACATATGATATTCTTCGCTTGAGAGTCGAGTTGCTTAAATATCTTCACAACAACAGTGTTAATTGTAGAAGTGACGGAGGGAACACCATTTTCCACAACGTACCAGAGAGCATTGTCAATTGCCTCAAGATGCATTCACATCTTGTTCTTCCAGTAGGGGCAGTCTGTCCCATCGAAGGTAGGACACCTAGCCGAGACCTTGATCATGCATGCAATCAACATAACTAAAACTCCAGGCAGTTAAACCAAAATCACAAAGAACAAGAGAGTACCTTGCTCTGATACCAATTGAAAGTGCGTTATATCGACTAGAGGGGGGTGAATAGGCGATTTTTACAAATTCTTCAATGAGAAATTATTAGGTGAGGAAATTCCTAAGCAACAAACTACTTAGCAGCGGAATAAGTACTCAGACGCAAGCATAGCAGAGCAATAGCACAGTCATCATGATGAAATAAAAACAAGCATAGAGTACAAGTAGCGTATAACCAGGATAAGCAGGCTGAAGACAAACTGACTGAAGAAATAGGATTGAGAAAATTGATAAAGTCTTCAGTCAAAGTCTTCAAACACAGTAATGATCAAGTACCTCAACACAGAAATGAGGAAATGAAAGGGTTGAGGAAATAGAATCGGTAGCTTGGTGAAGACGATGATTTGGTAGACCAGTTCCAACTGCTGTGACAGTTGTACGTCTGGTTGGAGTGGCTAGGTATTTAAACCTGAGAACACACAGTCCTCGCCGTATTCTCCTTGATGTAAGGTCACACAGACCTCGCCCAATCACTCGTGGTAAGTCTTCAGGTGACTTCCAAACCTTCACAGACTCGGTCACTCGGTGATCCACAATTTCCTCTTGGATGCTCTAGACCACGATGCCTAACCGTCTGGAGGATGCACAGTCCTCAAAGGTAACAAGCGTCAGTTCCACATAGGAACAATCCCTTCAGTGATGCTCAATCACTTTGGGTTGGTAGGTGTCTGGGTTTGGGTTTTCCTCACTTGATGATTTTCGCTCAAAGTCCTTAGAGGATGGGATGCTCTCAATGACAAGTGTCAGTTTCTCTCAAAGCAGCCAACCAGCTAGTGGTTGTAGGGGCGGCTATTTATAGCCTAGGGAGCAGCCTCACATGATAATACATAAATGCCCTTCAATGATATGACCATTAGGTGGGTAGATATTTTGGGACAGCTAGCGCATAGCACAACTACGGTTGGAAATTTGAGTACCAAATTCCTCAGGGCTATCATGTTCCTCACTTGTAGGTAATCCGCACTGGCGAATTCCTAACTCCTCAGTCAGAACAAATTCCTCAGAGACCAGAAGATCTTCGCCTATGTCACTGAAGAAAATGACTGAACTGTATGAGATTTCCAATGGCTTCACTCGAAAGGATTGGGTAGGTGTAGGATTTTGAGATGAGCATCACTTGGAAACTTTTCCTTAGTTTTACCTCGACCCCTTTAACAGTACGGTGTTTCCTATGACTCAAGTAGGAGAAAACGAAACTGTGAAAACAAAAGTCTTCATGCTTCATATTCCTCGCATGAATATCAAGTCTTCATGGTCACACCAATTTCTTCACTTTCAAAGTCTTCAAGAAAACCAAAGTCTTCAGCTGAAGACATTCATTTTTATGGGTCAACTTTCATCATAAATATCAAACTCCTCATAGACTTATAGACCTGTGGACACTCACAAACTCATAAGTCCCTTAACCTATAAGTCTTCAATACACTAAAATCACTAAGGGGCACTAGATGCACTTACAATAAGTGCCAACAATACTATTACCTCACAGACTCCTTTGTGCGGAGGTTTGAATTTTCATCTAAGCGCAACACCCATACTGTTTTATTTGATCTTTATGATGAATCATATACCATGGACCTTGAAGATTTTACTACTGCTTGCAAAATCCCACAGTGGGGCCTTCTTAGGGAGCCTCACAAATCTGAATACAATGATTTTCTTGCTAGCATCACTATGGGAGAAACTAGAAATATCACACAAGCCTCCATGAGGAGCATTCATTTCCCTGACATACATTATTTTGCTCTCTTTTATAGGTAGATGCATTAATGATAAACATGACCATAGCCACCTCTGTGCATCAGATCTTACTGTCCTCAAGTGTGCAATGTTGGGTGATAAGCGATATAATCTCGGGCCTATTACCGCCAGGAGGTTACACCTTAATGCTAAAGATGGAGATTTATTTGGTGGGATTTACGCAACTCGTTTAGCTAATTATATTGGAGTATCCATAAGGGGGAATGATGTAGAGTTGCCACCTGCTTTTCTTAATTATAATGCTTTGGTGCGCTATTAGTTTCTTGAGAGGAACGAATAGTCCCTCCAGTACCGACTAATCTTTGACAGACGGCGTGCCGTCCATATTACCCTACCTGCTCTTGCATTCTTTAACTTTCAGGTAAATGGGAGATATTTTATAACCAGAGAGGAGGCAAACGAGTACGAGAGAACAACGGAGGCTGCTCGCCTCCAGGAGGCAGCTTGCCAAGCGGTAGCTGCTGCAGCACAATACGACCCCAACTATGATTTCAGACATCATCCGGGCCAGTGGTGGCCCTAGACCAAATTAGGCCAAAAGCCTAAGCTTGGGGGAGTACGTATTTCTCACCGACATTACATTCATGTTCACACACTCACTTCAGTTGTCGGTGTTCATACTTTTTCATTGTATCATCAATGCTAGTTTATTTTCTTTTTCCTGCTTTCTTCTTGTGTGTTTGAAGAACTTTGAGAAAAACAAAAAAACTACTTGTAGTTTCTATCTAGTTTACTTTCCATGTTCACTTAGTAGTAGTATTAAAAGAAAATCCAAAATGATTTCTCGTTCTTCTCTTGCTTGTTGGGAGCTTTCCCTTATAAATAATTTTTCTCGTTCCTGTTTTGCTTTCTTCAGAAAAACAAAAGCTCCAAAAACATTTCAGTGTGTTTCTTTGAAATTCTTTTCTTTTCTTTGGGGGTCGAGAGGAGAAGACCACGATGAAAATGTTGAGTGGCTCTCATATGCATTATTGTTGATCTAACAAAGAGCCCATATTACCTTGTCTTCTCCTTTGAATAAATGTTTGCAGATTCTAGCTTAGTCCAATGCATGTGCACTATTATTATTATCCACACCGTTCGGTCATGCAAGTGAAAGGAAATAATGACGATATATGATGAAATGATTAAGATGAGGAAAAGCTGGTATGAACTCGACCTATCTTGTTTTTGTAAATATGGTTAGTTCATCGTTCCTGATTCAACCTATTATGAATGAAACATGTTTGCAATGACAATTAGAGATTATAGCTACTCATGCCATGCTTAATAAGTTAGGAGTTTATAATGGTTTACCTTGTGTGCCAACATGCTTTTAAAATGGTTGTGATGTAGTATGATAGGATGGTATCCTTCTTTGAATGATTCTAGTGGCTTGACTTGGCACATGTTCATGCATGCAGTTGAAACAAAATCAACATAGCATCCACGATATTATGTTCATGGTGATTTATATCCTACTCATGCTTGCATTCAATGTTGGTTAATCTCAATGCATGTTTATGACTATTGTCGCTCTCTAGTTGGTCGCCCCCCAGTCTTTTTCTAGCCTTCACTTGTACTAAGCGGGAATACTGCTTGTGCATCCACTTCCATAAACCCAAAGTTGTTCCATATGAGTCCACCATACCTATCCATATGCGGTATTTACCTGCCGTTCCAAGTAAATTTGCATGTTCCAAACTCTAAACCTTCAAATGATAATCTGTTTTGTATGCTCGAATCGCTCATGTAGCAACTAGGTGATACGTCTCCAACGTATCTATAATTTTTTGATTGTTTCATGCTGTTATATTATCATTCTTGGATGTTTTATAATCATTTTATATCATTTTTTGTACTAACCTATTGGCATAGTGCCAAGTGCCAGTTGTTGTTTTTTGCTTGTTTTTTACATTGCAGGAAATCAATACCAAATGGAGTCCAAACGCAGCGAAACTTTTTGTGGATTTTTTATGGACCAGAAGACACCCAATGGGCCGGAGAAGCACCTGGGAGTGCCCTGAGGGGGCACAACCCACTAGGGCGCGCCCAGGTGGGTTGTGCCCACCTCGATGGCCTCCCACACCGCCTCTTCGCTCTATAAATACCCCAATATTCCGGAAACCCTAGGGGAGTTGACGAAAATCAATTGCAGCCACCGCAAGTTCCAGAAACACCAGATCCAATCTAGACACCATCACGGAGGGGTTCATCATCCTCATTGGTGCCTCTCCGATGATGCGTGAGTAGTCTTTTGTAGACCTTCGAGTCCGTAGTTAGTAGCTAGATGGCTTCCTCTCTCTTGTTTGATTCTCAATACAATGGTCTCTTAGATATCCATATGATGTAATTATTTTTGTGGTGTGTATGTTGGGATCCGATGAACTCTGAGTTTATGATTAGATCTATGTTTTTATCCATGAAAGTTATTTGAGTCTTTGGATCTCTTATATGCATAATTACTCATCAACATAACTCACATATCACATCACCATATCTCAAAACTATTACTAAGAATCAAGTTTATTTTGTCCAATGATCTTAATGAAAGTTTTTATTATATCCTTCTTGGATATCTATCACTTTGGGACTAATTTTAATATGTTGCTTTTGACAAGCTCAAACAAATATAAGTGAAGATCATGAGCATAATTTTTTTCTTTCTCTCAAATTAATTTGTGAAGCAAGAGAGAATTTCTTGAAATTTTTATTAACTCTCAAATAAATCTAAGTGAAGCAAGAGAGCATTTCTTCAAAAATACTAAAGCATGCCGTGCTAAAAAAGATATAAGTGAAGCACTAGAGCAAGTCCATAGCTCATAAAAGATTTAAGTGAAGCATAGAGAGCAATTCTAACAAGTAATGACATAATTTTGGATCTCTCAAATAGGTGTGTCCAGCAAGGAATCAAGACGTAAAACACAAAATAAAACAAGCAAAGACTCATATCGTACAAGACGCTCCGAGCAAGACACATAGTATGTGACGAATAAAAATATAGCTTCGAGTAAAATACCGATGGTCATTAGAAGAAAGAGGGGATGCCACTCGGGGGCATCCCCAAGCTTAGTTGGTTTCTCTCTTTTGGATAATATCTTGGGATGCCGGTGCATCCCCAAGCTTAGGCTCTTCTTACTCCTTATTCCTTCATCCATCGTAAGATAACCCAAAACTTGAAAACTTCAATCACACAAAACTCAACAAAACCTTCGTGAGATCCGTTAGTATAAGAAAACAAATCACTACTATAAGTTCTGTATCAAACCAATTAAGATTTTGTTCTTGCATTATATCTACTGTATTCCAACTTTTATATGGCAAAAACTCATCAAAGAAAACCATAGAGCCATCAAAATAAGCACACAACGCAAAGAAACAGAATCTGTCAAAACAGAACAGTCTATAGAAATCTGACTATTTACAATAGTTCTGGAACTCCAAAACTTCTGAAAAATTAGGAAGACTTGAGAAATTTGTATATTGATCTACTGCAAAATGAATTGGTATTTTATCACGCTCTGGTAAAAAATAAGAATTATTTTGGTGAGAGCAAAAGTTTCTGTGTTTCAGCAAGATCAAACAACTATCACCCAAGAAGATCCTAAAGGCTTTACTTGGAACAAACACTAATTAAAATACAAAAAACACAATAATAATAATAGCATAATTGTGTAAGCACTCAATAACGGAAAGCAAAAAGCAAAATAAATTTTATCATTGGGTTTCCTCCCAACAAGCGCTATAGTTTTACGCCCTTAGCTAGGCATAAAGCAAGGATCTAAGTTTTGTCATCTTTGTTTTGAGATCCATAAGATGCTATCATGATTGATTCATAAGGTAGCCTAATTCTTGTTCTAGGAAAGTGTTCCATACCCTTCCTCAAGGGAAATTGGAACTTAATATTGCCTTCTTTCATATCAATCACGGCACCGATACTGCGTAAAAACGGTCTACCAAGAATAATTGGACAAGGAGGATTGCAATCAATATCAAGAACAATAAAATCTATGGGCACATAATTCCTATTTGCAGGGATAAGAACATAAATAATTCTATCCATAGGCTTTTTAATAGTAGAATTCGCTAAGTGCAAATTTAAAGAACATGATTCAATATCGGTTAGACCAAGCACATCACATAAAGATTTCAGAATAGTAGAAACACTAGCACCCAAGTCACACAAAGCAAAACACTCATAATTTTTAATCTTGACTTTTATAGTAGGTTCCCATTCATCATGCAATTTTCTAGGAATTGAAACATCTAATTCCAACTTTTCTTCTAAAGCTTTCATCATAGCATCAACAATATGTTTAGTAAAAGCTTTATTTTGTTCATAGGCACGGGGTGAATTTATCATGGATTGCAACAAAGAAATTCAATCAATCAAAGAGCAACTATCATAATTAAGTCTTTGTAATCCAAAAGAGTGGGTACATCACTAGCTAAAGTTTTGACCTCTTCAAACCCACTTTCATCAATTTTCTCACAAGATTTTCACCCCTCCAAATTATCGGGACGCCTTCTAGCTAAAGTTGACTCTTATGCATTCCCTTTTTCATCAATCTTAACTTTACTAAACAAGGAATCAACAGAAGAAACACCAATCATTTTAATATCTTCATCACCTTTGCGAAAGTAATCACTAGAAAATGCTTTTTCTAAAATTCTCTTTTAGCTCTAAGCATAGCGGTTCTTTTCTTACTTTCATCCATAGAAACATAAAGAGATTTAATTGATTCATCAACCTTAGGCACAAAAATTTTCATCTTGAGATTTTCCACATCATGGGAAATTACATCAACACTTCTAGACAAATCATCAATCTTACTCAACTTTTCTTCTATGGAAGTGTTGAAAACTTTTTGTGTGTTGATAAATTCTTTAATTTTACTCTCAAGATCAGAGGTGTTCCAATTATTATTATAAGATTGATTTCCATAGGAATTACCATAATTATTAGAGGAATTACTAGGAAAAGGCCTTGGATTAAAATTACCTCTATAAGCATTGTTGTTGAAATTATTTCGAGAAATAAAATTCACATCTATGGCATCACTATTTTGCTCAATCAAAGTAGACAAAGGCATATCATTAAAATCAATAGGAGCACTTCTACTAGCAACCAATTTCATAAGAGCATCAACTTTTTCACTCAAAGAAGAAATTTCTTCAATCGAATTAACTTTTTTACTAGTAGGAGCTCTTTCGGTATGCCATTGCGAATAATTTGCCATAATATTATCAAGCAATTTGGTGGCTTCACCCAAAGTAATTTCCATAAAAGTACCACTAGTGGCGGAATCTAAAACATTACAAGAAACAAAATTCAATCCCCCATAAAAAATTTGTATGATCATCCAAAGATTTAATCCATGAGTTGGGCAATTCCTTAGCATCATTTTCATCCTTTCCCAAGATTGTGCAACATGCTCATGTTCAAGTTTCTTGAAATTCATGATCTGGGTTCTAAGGGAAATAATTTTTGCGGGCGGAAAATACTTAGTGATAAAAGCATCTTTGCACTTATTCCAAGAATCGATACTATTTTGAGGCAAAGAAGAGAACCAAATTTTTGCAGAATCACGCAAAGAAAACGGAAATAATTTCATGTTCACCACATCATTGTCCACATCTTTTTTGTTTTGCATATCGCATAATTCCACGAAGGTATTAAGATGGGACGTGACATCCTCATTAGGAGTACCAGAAAATTGATCTTTGATAACAAGATTCAGCAAAGCAGTATTTATATCACAAGACTCCGCACTAGTGGCAGGAGGAGCAATCGGAGTGCCGATAAAATCATTATTGTTGGTATTTGAGAAATCACATAACTTGGTGTTCTCTTGAGCCATGATGACCACACAACAAGATTGCACTCAAAAACAGATCTGGCAAGAAAACGGTGAACGGAAAAAGAGGGGCGAATAAAATGGCAAATTTTGTGAAGTGGGGGAGAGGAAAACGAGAGGCAAACGGCAAATTTTGTGAAGTGGGTAAACAAATTACTGTTGGGCAATTGATAGGACTTCAAATAATCATGACGATATCCAGGCAATGATCCTTATATAGGCATCACGTCCAAGATTATTAGACCGACTCCTGCCTGCATCTACTACTATTACTCCACACATCAACCACTATCCAGCATGCATCTAGTATATTAAGTTCATGGAGAAACGGAGTAATGCAATAAGAACAATGACATGATGTAGACAAGATCTATCTATGTAGAGATAGACCCCATCGTTTTATCCTTTGTAGCAATGATACACACGTGTCGGTTTCCCTTCTGTCACTGGGATCAAGCACCGTAAGATTGAACCCACTACAAAGCACCTCTTCCCATTGCAAGATAAATAGATCAAGTTGGCCAAACAAAACCCAAATATCGGAGAAGAAATACGAGGCTATAAGCAATCATGCATATAAGAGATCAAATAAAGTCAAATAACTTTCATGGATATAAAAAGATAGATCTGATCATAAACTCAAAGTTCATCCGATCCCAACAAACACATCGCAAAAAGAGTTACATCATATTGATCTCCAAGAGACCATTGTATTGAGAATCAAATGAGAGAGAGGAAGCCATCTAGCTACTAACTATGGACCCAAAGGTCTACGAAGAACTACTCATGCATCATCGGAGAGGCACCAATGGAGGTGGTGAACCCCTCCGTGATGGTGTCTAGTTTGGATCTGGTGGTTCTGGACTCTGCGGCAGCTAGAATTGATTTTTGGAATATTGAGGTATTTATAGAGCAAAGAGGCGGTCCGGGGGGCACCCGAGGTGGGCACAACCCACCAGGGCGCGCCTGGGCCTCCTGGCGCTCCCTGGTGGGTTGTGCTCTTCTCAGAGCACCCCCAGGCGTAGCCTTGGCACAATAGGTGTCTTCTGGTCCATAAAAAATCTCTGTAAAGTTCCGTTGCATTTGGACTTCGTTTGGTATTGATTTTCTGCAATGTAAAAAACATGGAAAAAACAGCAACTGGCACTTAGCACTATGTCAATAGGTTAGTACCAAAAAATGACTATAAAACATCCAAGATTGATAATATAACAACATGGAACAATCAAAAATTATAGATACGTTAGATACGTATCAATGGTCTCTCTCAAACAACCTTGCAACCAAATAACAAAGAGTCTCTTGTGTCCCCAACACACCCAATTCAATGATAAATTGTATAGGTGCAGTAGTTCGGCAAAGAGATGGTTATACAAGTGTAATATGGATGGTAGATATAGGTTTTTGTAATCTGAAAATATAAAAACAACAAGGTAGCTAGTAACAAAAGTGAGCAAAACGGTATTGCAATGCTTGAACAAGGCCTAGGGTTCATACTTCCACTAGTGCAAAGCCTCTCAACAATGATAACATAATTGGATCATATAACAACCCCTCAATGTGCAACAAAGAATCACTCTAAAGTTTATATCGGAGAACGTAGGACCAAAACGTGCACCAACCCTACGCATAGATTGCCCCAATGTCACCTCAGTAATCCGCCAATTGAGTGCAAAAACATACATCAAGTGAATCAATAGAACATCCCATTGTCACCACAGATATCCCATTGTTGCAGGCCATACATCAAGTGTTCTCAAATCCAATACTCAATCCAACATAAAGAAACCTCAAAGAGCAAGACTCAATTCATTACAAGAAGGTAGAGGGGGAGAAACACCATATGACCCAACTATAGTAACAAAGCTCGCGGTACATCAAGATTGTGCCAAATCAAGAACACGACAGGAGAGAGAGAGAGAGATCAAACACATAGCTACTGGTACATACCCTCAGCCCCGAGGGTGAACTATTCCCTTCTCATCATGGTGACCGCTGGGATTGTTTTTTCATGGCTACAGAGGCTTGCATCGGCGAAACTTCCGATCTAGGTTTCTTTTTAGAGGTTTCTATATTTATAGGAATTTTTGGCGCCAGAAACAAGTAAGGGGGTTCCCGAGGATCCCACAAGCTAGGGGCATGCCCTAGGGGGGGCGCCCCCTAGGCTTGTGGTCGCCTCGGGACTCTTCTGGACTAACTCCGATGCTCTGTGGGTCTCTTCTAGTCCATAAAAAATCACCATAAATTTTCAGTTCATTTGGACTCCATTTGGTATTCCTTTTATGTAAAATTCAAAAACAAGGAAAAAATAGAAATTGGCACTGGGCTCTAAGTTAATAGGTTAGTCCCAAAAATAATATAAACTAGGACTACCCTTATGTATCAAGATCTGTCTTTCTCTTTCTCATCAAGAAAATATATTATTTTGGGAATTCTCAACTCAATGAAAGCAATAATATATTTATATTTTTGGGTCAAAACTTTGACCATATATATGACTAACAAAATATGGTTTATGTGCTTCAAAACTATAATGTTGGATCTGTATTCGGAGGAAGATTTGCATTGTATAATTTTTGTGACATATAATTTTTATTTTATTATTTAAATTCATGGTGAAAATTCAACTCTAAATATGAGAGGGTCGATATATCCGGACGGACAAAGTAATCAAGAAATTTACTCGGTGTCTTGTGACACTGATAACCTACAAGTATAGGGGATCAATCGTAGTCCGTTCGATAAGTAAGAGTGTCGAACCCAACGAGGAGCAGAAGGAAATGACAAGTGGTTTTCAGCAAGGTATTCTCTGCAAGCACTGAAATTATAAGTAACGAGTAGTTTGATAGCAAGACAATTTGTAACGAGCAAGTAACAAAATTGCATCAAGGTAGCCTAATCCTTTTGAGGCAAAGGACAGGCCAAAACGGTCTCTTATGATAATCAAAGTGTTCTTGAGGGTACACGGGAATTTCATCTAGTCACTTTCATCATGTTGGTTTGATTTGTGTTCGCTACTTTGATAATTTCATATGTGGCTGGATCGGTGCTTAGGTGTTGTTCTTACTTATACGTCTCCAACGTATCTACTTTTCCTCACGCTTTTTCTCTTGTTTTGGACTCTAATTTGCATGATTTGAATGAAACTAATCCCGGACTGACGTTGTTTTCAGCAGAACTACCATGGTGTTGTTTTTGTGTAGAAATAAAAGTTCTCGGAATGGAACGAAACTTTTTGAGGATTTTTTATACCAATAATAAGAATTTCTGGAGCCAAGACCCACTAGAGAGGGGCCCCTGGGTGGGCACAACCCACCAGGACGTGCCCCCTCTCCTAGCGCCCAGGTGGGTTGTACCCACCCGGTGGCCCCGCTGATGACCCCCCTGATACAATAAATTCACATTATTCCAGAAAAAATCAGGGATAAAGAACTATCGCAATCCACGAGATGGAGCCGCCGCCAAGCCCTGTTCTTCCTCGGGAGGGCAGATCTGGAGTCTGTTTGGGGCTCCGGAGAGGGGGATCTTCGTTCTTCGTCATCACCAACCCCTCTCCATGATGTCTACTACACAACTATCTTCTTGTAGACGTTGTTGGGCCTCCAAGTGCAGACGTTTGTAGGACAGTAGAAAATTTCCCTCAAGTGGATGACCTAAGGTTTATCAATCCGTGGGAGGCGTAGGATGAAGATGGTCTCTCTCAAACAACCCTGCAACCAAATAACAACGAGTCTATTGTGTCCCCAACACACCCAATACACTGGTAAATTGTATAGGTGCACTAGTTCGGCGAAGAGATGGTGATACAAGTGCAATATGAATGGTAGATATAGGTTTTTGTAATCTTAAAATATAAAAAATGTAAGGTAACTAATGATAAAAGTGAGCACAAACGGTATTGCAATGCTTTGAAACAAGGCCTAGGGTTCATACTTTCACTAGTGCAAGTTCTGTCAACAAGGATAACATAATTTGATCATATAACTATCCCTCAACATGCAACAAAGAGTCACCCCAAAGTCACTAATAGCGGAGAACAAACGAAGAAATTATCATAGGGTATGAAACCACCTCAAAGTTATTCTTTCCGATCAATCCATTGGGTTATTCCTATAAGTGTCACAGACAGCCCTAGAGTTCGTAGTAAAATAACACCTTAAGATCAAATCAACTAAAACCCTAATGTCACCTAGATACTCCAATGTCACATCAAGTATCCACGGGTATGATTATACGATATGCATCACACAATCTCAGATTCATCTATTCAACCAACACAAAGAACTTCAAAGAGTGCCCCAAAGTTTCTACCGGAGAGTCAAGACGAAAACGTGTGCCAACCCCTATGCATAGATTCTCAAGGTCACAGAACCCGCAAGTTGATCACCAAAACATACATCAAGTGAATCAATAGAATACCCCATTGTAACCACGGGTATCCCACGCAAGACATACATCAAGTGTTCTCAAATCCTTAAAGACTCAATCCGGTAAGATAACTTCAAAGGGAAAACTCAATCCATTATAAGAGAGTAGAGGGGGGGAAACATCATAAGATCCAACTACAGTAGCAAAGCTCGCAGTACATCAAGATCATGCCAAATTAATAACACGAGAGAGAGAGAGAGATCAAACACATATCTACTGGTACATACCCTCAACCCCGTGGGTGAACTACTCCCTCCTCGTCATGGAGAGCGTCGGGAATGATGAAGATGGACACCGGTCATGATTCCCCCATCCGGCAGGGTGCTGGAACAGGGTCCCGATTGGTTTTTGGTGGCTACAGAGGCTTGCGGCTGCGGAACTCCCGATCTAGGTTTCTTTTTGGGGGTTTATGTATTTATAGGAATTTTTGGCGTTGGTCTCACGTCAGGGGGTCTCCGAGTCATCCACGAGGCAGGAGGGCGCGCCCAGGGGGGTAGGGCGCGCCCTCCACCCTCATGGATGGCTCGGGACTCTTCTGGCCCAACTATTTTACTTTGGGGGCTTCTTTTGGTCCATAAAAAATCATCAAAAAATGGCACGTCAATGGGACTCTGTTTGGTATTCCTTTTCTGTAAAACTCAAAAACAAGGAAATAACAGAAACTGACACTAGGCTCTACGTTAATAGGTTAGTCCCAAAATCATATAAAATAGCATATAAATGCATATAAAACATCCAAGATGGATAATATAATAGCATGGAACAATAAAAAATTATAGATACGTTGGATACGTATCACTCCATCGCCAATTCCATGATGCTCCCCACCAGGAGTGAGTAATTCCTTCATAGGCTCGCTAGTCGATGAGGAGTTGGATGAGATTCATCATGTAATTGAGTTAGTTTTATTAGGGCTTGATCCCTAGTATCCACTATGTTCTTAGATTGATGTTGCCATGACTTTGCCATGCTTGATGCTTGCCACTTTGGGCCCGGGTGCCATGATTTCAGATCTGAACTATTTATGAATTCATCATTATATTCATGTTTTTAGATCCGATCTTGCAAGTTATGGTCACCTACCATGGTTATGATCCGGCAACCCTAGAGTGACAACAACCGGGCCCACTCTCGGTGATGACCGTAGTTTGAGGAGTTCATGTGTTCACTATGTGTTAATGCTTTGTTCCGGTTCTCTATTAAAAGGAGGCTTTAATATCCCTTAGTTTCCAATATGGACCCCGCTGCCACGGGAGGGTAGGACAAAATATGTCATGAAAGTTCTTTTAATAAAAACGTATGACCATTTACGGAATACATGCCTACATTATATCGATGAACTGGAGCTAGTGCCATATCGCCCTAGGTTATAATTATCTCATGATGAATATCATCCAACAAGTCACCGATCCAATGCCTACAAATTTATCTTATATTGTTTCTGCTAAGTTACTATTGCTATCATCACTGTTGTAAGGGCATATTTATCCCTAAGTGTTTTGGTGATTGATGACAACGCATTTGCGGACTAATCATGTGCCTTGAGTATTCCAGACACTACATTGCTAGGCACAAGACGGTTGAGTGCCCCTCGAAGACTGATGAAGACAGCGTCTTTTCTACATTTCTTTTTGGTGGATTTGAGTCGTAGGAAAGCCGTACTATTAAGAGGGGGTCCGTGTTGGAAAGGTTTGGGTGGAATCATCACATACACGTCTCCTTCTTGTCCCCTCCTTTTTCCTTGGAGCTTCCTACGTTTCTTGCCTCCCTTGTCTGGCTGTTGTGGTTGGTCGCAGTAGTACTGCTCCCAGGAAAACGCTAGTACCGTAGGCATCCGCGGTAGTACCGCGCGGTGGCGCGATAGTACCGCAGGTGCCCACGGTAGAACCGCTCCCCTGGAGCCGCACTACCGCTGCCCACCAGGCTAGTGCCGCCCCTTTGCGGTAGTAGGGGCGGATGTAATTTTTTAAATCCGCACCTACCATGGTAGTACCATTTTCGCCGAGCGGTAGTACCGCGCTATGCAGTCAGGCAGTAGTACCGCCCCTCGGCGGTACTAATGTGTCGGGTTTTTGCTACTTCTGTTTCTTTGCAGAAGTAGGCACGGAAGTTTCCTTCCTCCTGGCTGGGTTTTTTTGCCTTGCGGTAGTACCGCATGGGGGGCGCGGTAGTACCGCGCTTGCGGAAGTACCGCCCCCATCTCCTGCGCGTCTGTTTATCTTTACTATTGCTGGGGTTGCGGCAGTACCGTGGGTTGGTACGGTAGTACCGCATAGCCGTGCGGTAGTACCGCTTGGTTGCAAGCAGTAGTACCGCATGGTCCCCTTCTTCCTCGTTGACTTACCTCTTCCACCCCAAGCTCCATTATTGCTCTAAGCTCCATTTTCGCCCGATCTCACTCCCTAGCCGACCAAACTTGTTGATTTGCTCGGGAGTGGTTGAGAAGGCCTCGATCTACACTTCCACCAAGAGATATTTGATTCCCCCCACCAATCCCTTGCGGATCTTGTTACTCTTGGGTGTTTGAGCATCCTAGACGGTTGAGGTCACCACGAAGCCATAGTCCATTGTGGTAAAGCTTCATGGTGTCGTTGGGAGCCTCCAATTGAGTTGTGGAGATTGCCCCAACCTAGTTTGTAAAGGTTCGGTCGCCGCCTCCAAGGGCACCAATAGTGGAATCACGGCATCTCGCATTGTGTGAGGGCGTGAGGAGAATACGGTGGCCCTAGTGGCTTCTTGGGGAGCATTGTGCCTCCACGCCGCTCCAATGAAGACGTACTTCCTCTCAAAGGGAAGGAACTTCGGCAACACATCCTCGTCTCCACCGTCTCCACTCTTGGTTATCTCATGCCTTTACTTGGGCAAGCTTATTTGTTTCATATATCTTGCTTGCTTGTGTTCCTATCCGTGTTGCATCATATAGGTTGCTCACCTAGTTGCATATCTAGACAACCTACTTTGATGCAAAGTTTAAATTGTTAAAGAAAATCTAAAAATTGTTAGTTGCCTATTCACCCCCTCTAGTCAACCATATCGATCCTTTCGATTGGTATCAGAGCCTCGTCTCTTTATTAAGGACTTTACTGTCCAAAGAGTATGGTTGATACCGTAGACGGTGTGGAGGAACACTCTGGTGTGAATCCGACCTCGTCTATGGGCGATGGGGGAACCTCGGTCTCTCCTGAGGAGTTCAGTGTGGCCCTGGAGACATTGAAAACCTCCATGACAACCAAAGTTGAAAGCATGTTTACTAAATTTCTTGAGGGGCTTAAACTATCCACCGCACCGTTGAAAGTGGGTGACCCCACCGACAAGGTGACTGATGCTATCCCCGACAAGGGGGAAGCTAGTAGTGAAAAGGCTCCTTCTTCTAGTGGTAAAAATGGCACCGGCATCTTTGCTCATGTGGAACCACCACTTGTTTGTGGTGGACCGGTTCCTTCCACTCATTTGAATCATGCCGGTCCTCCCCCTAAGATTGTGAAAAATGAGGAGTTTGATTCTTGGGTTTACCGCTTTAAACGTCATTTAAATCATGTGAACACTAACCTTTGGAGAATCATTGAAGAAGGTTTCTATCCGCATGATCCAAGCAACTTCACTCCTCGAGAAGCCGCGGATAATCAATTCAATGAGAATGCTCTCTTCATCATTCAAGATGCAATTCCACCCGAAGACCTACCTCATCTTCGTCCCTTCGCCTTGGCCAAAGATGCATGTCATTGTGTTGTCTCTCTCTACCGAGGAAGCGCAAGCATTCAACGCTCCAACTATGAAGTGGTGCAAGATGAGGCCAATGAGTTTGCAATGAAAGAAGATGAAGAACCTCGTGAGATTTATCGGAGAGTAACCAAACTCGCGGTCTCACTACGAGATCACGGGAGCAAGGACACGGATGACAATTGGATCAAGCGCAAATTCCTCAAGGCTATGATGCCCTATCACAAGGCCATGTCCTCCGTCATTCGTCAAAGACCAGACTTCCACACTTTGACCTCAAGCGAAGTGTTGGATGAGTTTGTGGCCATGAACATTTTGGACAAGACCGCCGACAATGCGGTGCTTCGTTCTCAAAGGGCAAAGAAGCCTAACCTTGCATTGAAGGCCAAGCTCACCGTTGAAGAAGAAGAAGAGGAAGAAGAGGAGAGAAACCTCGAAGATACGAAGTATGCGTATCATGAACACATGGCACTTGCTTCAAGGCAATTTTTTAGCAAGAAAAAATCGAGGCCAAACTTTAGCAAAAACAACTCAAGTGGCACGAAGAGCAGGCAACGTGTAAGGACTTGCTACAATTGTGGCAACGTGAGTCATTTTGTTGCGGAGGGCCCATATGAGAAGAGGGAAGACAATGGTGGCAAGCTCATCCGAAAGGACAAGGCCAAGTTGTTCCCCAACAAGAGCAACTTCACCAAGAAGACTCCTCCCAAGGCATTGGTGGTACAAGAAGAGTGCAATGAGGATGATGACGATGATGAAAGTGATGAGTCGGTTGCCATGGCCTCCGTTGCCATTGCGACGACTCCACGGGTGTCTCTCTTCGACTCACCCAATGAGAGCATCACCGCTAAGTGCCTCATGGCTAAAGCCACCAACAAGGTAACCTCCAACATCAAAACTACCATCATTAATCATCCTTCTCTAACGGATAGCATTAATGAACTTGAGGAAGCTAATGTGGAGGCTAATGAGTTTGAGGCCTTTATGGGAAAACTCAAGGGAAAATCCAAGAAGCACTTTGTTGCTCTCTTGGAACAACTTGGTAATGCCAATGACATGATCGAGGCTCACGCAAACACCATCACTAAGATGGAAGGGCATAGTCGTGACTATGCCGTTGAGATTTCAGATCTTTCCAATGCTCTTGAGGAAGAGCGTGGTCTTCATTTGGCTCTTGAGGAGTCACACAACGTTGATCATGCTAAGTTAAAGAAACATTATGATCATGTCCTCATTGTTTCTCATGTGCTAAACTCCGAGAAGGCCGAACTTGAGGTTGATCTTGCTAGACTCAAAGAGGAGTTTGATCTACTTGAAAAGGCTCACAAGGTCTTGAAGGGTGCTCATGCTAGCCTCAAAGAGTCTCATGATCAACTTCAAGTAAAGCTAACCAAGGAAAAAGCCACTTTCCCTCGTACGATGTTAATTGATAATGCAAATGCTACTAACCCGTGTTGTGAGCATGTGCATCTCGTTGAGGAGAATGCTAAGCTAAAGGGGCAACTTGAGAAAGGTCTTGCGACTTGCATACAAGGCAAGAAGAACCTCAACGATCTCTTGATCAACCAAAAGGGAGTTGTAGCCAAGGAAGGGATTGGATATGTGCCCGACTCCAAGAATAAGACGAAGAATGATAAGACCAAACGACCTCCTCCTCTCATGCAAGCCTTTGTGAAGGAGGGAGAAAGTGCCTCCGAGGAGAAGAATAAGAACAATGCAAAGGGTGGCATTGTCAAAAGGGGGGATGTCACTCCTCGCATCAAAGCCGGCGACTTTAATCCTTCTTATGTGTTATGCCGTGCTAGTGATGGGCATGTCTATGCCAAATTCGTTGGTTCTTTTCATGAATACATTGAATGGTCTATTTGGGTTCCAAAGACCCTTGTTACTAACATCAAAGGACCCATTACAAAATGGGTACCTAAAACCAAGCATTAATCTCTTGTAGGTGTTTGCTTCCGGTGGGGGATCATGGTTGCTCGATAGCGGAGCTACAAATCATATGACCGGAAGCAAGGACTTGGTGGTGGACGTGCACAAGATTCCATCTATGCCCACCAATGTCGAGTGGGGTGACGCCTCATCCTCCAAGGTATTGGGACTTGGCAAGGTGGTCATCTCTCATGATCTCACGATCGAGAAGGTCATGCTTGTTGAGTCCCTTGCATACAATTTACTTTCCGTTCGTCAACTTGCAATCATGGGCTTTGCCACTTTCTTTGATATCGATACCGTGGCCCTCTTGTGGAGCAAGACTCTTAAAGTAGCCTTTGTTGGCCATGTCGAGAACGGTCTATATGTGATTAACTTTTCAGAGTGAGCCACTAAGACCGCGACATGCCTAATGGCTAAAGTTGATGTGGGATGGCTTTGGCATCGCCGTTTAGCCCATGTCAATATGAGATCTTCGCAAAGTCTCCTCAAGGGGGACCATGTCCGTGGACTAACGAATGTTAGTTTTGCTAAAGATCGTGCTTGCAGTGCTTGTATTGAAGGAAAGGTACATGAGAAGGCTCACCCTCCCACGACTATCATTTACTAAAAGAGGCCTTTGGAGCTCCTTCACATGGATCTCTTTGGGACTCCATCCTTCGACAGTCTTGGGGGTAGGAAGTATTGCTTGGTGATTGTGGATGACTACTCAAGATACACTTGGGTGTATTTCTTCAAGAGGACGAGCGAGACCCAATAAACTATCACTGACTTTGCAAATGAAGCACAACGTCAACACAATGCAAAGATCTTGACAATAAGAAGTGGCAACGGCACCGAGTTCAAGAACTACACCTTGGATGAGTTTCTTAGTGATGAGGGGATCAAGCATCAATACTCCGCACCTTACACCCCTCAACAAAATGGTGTTGCGGAGAGGAAGAACCGGACGTTGATGGATGCGGCAAGGACCATGATGGCGGAGTTCAAGTCTTCGTACAACTTTTGGGCCGAAGCCATCAATACCGCGTGTCACGCATCCAATCGGCTCTACCTCTGCAAGGGATTGAACAAGACTCCATATGAGATATTCACCGGTAACAAGCCCAACCTCAAGTACTTTCAGGTGTTCGGGTGTAAGTGTTTCATTCTCAAGAAAGGTGTTCGGTTGTCTAAATTTGAGGCTACAGCTTATGAGGGCATATTTGTTGGTTATGCTACAAACTCTCATGCTTACCGTGTCCTCAATAAATCCACAGGACTTATTGAGGAGACGTGTAACATGGAGTTTGATGAGAATAACGGCTCCCAAGTGGAGCAAAGTGGCACTTGTGATGTAGGTGATGAAATTCCTCACCAAGCCATAAGAAGAATGGGTGTTGGATTTATCCTACCCATTGAGGAACCCCTTGTGGCCGAAGGATAAGGACAAAGCTCCACTCAAGCGGAGCCATCACCAACCCAAGGCCCACACGCTTCCGAAGAACAACATGAAGGTCCTCATCCTCAAGAACATGACCAAGGGCAAGATTACGCTCAAGACGGTGTTGACACATCAAGTGATGCCCAAGGTCAAGTTCTCTCCTCCGAGCAAGTTCAAGAACAAGAACAAGCTCAAGACGATGCTCAAGATGATCAAGTGACCACTCCTTGTCTCACCCCCGAGGAGGAATTAGAGCGTCGTGCCGCCAAGGTTGCTTCCAAGCTCTCCACCAAGGATCATCTCATGACGAATGTGCTTGGAAGCTTAAGAAAGGGAGTAAGCACTTGTAGACAATTAGCAAATTATTGTGAGCATCACGCGTTTGTCTCTTGTGTGGAACCCCACAAGGTCTATGAGGCGCTAGAAGATCCGGATTGGCTCAATGCCATGCATGAAGAACTCAACAACTTCGAGCGCAACAAAGTGTGGAGATTGGTGCCAAGACCGACGGGGAACCACAGTGTCATCGGAACCAAGTGGATATTTAAGAACAAGCAATATGCCCATGGGATTATCATTCGCAACAAGGCTCGTTTGGTAGCACAAGGCTACTCCCAAGTCAAGGGTATCGACTACGGTGAAACTATTGCTCCCGTTGCTCGTCTTGAATCTATTCGCATGTTGATTGCCTATGCTTCTCATCATAACTTTAAGTTACAACAAATGCATGTGAAGAGTGCTTTTCTTAATGGTCCCATTAATGAATTGGTTTATGTCAAGCAACCCCCCGGGTTCGAGGATCCCTACTTTCCCGATCATGTGTATCAACTCGATAAGGCACTCTATGGCCTTAAACAAGCCCCACATGCGTGGTATGACCACCTTACCGAGTTGTTACAAGACCGTGGTTTCGAAGTTGGGCTAATCGACCCCACTCTTTTTACTAAGAAGGTCAAAGGGGAGTTGTTTGTGTGCCAATTATATGTTGATGATATTATCTTTGGTTCCCCTAACAATTCTTTCAATGAGGAATTTGCCGCTCTCATGACCTCAAAGTTCGAGATGTCTTCCATGGGAGAGTTGAAGTTCTTTCTAGGGTTCAAAGTGAAGCAAAGAAGAGAAGGAACCTTCATCAATCAAGCCAAATATACTCAAGACATGCTCAAAAGATTCAAGCTAAGTAATGTCAAGACGGCTTCCACTCCCATGCCCACCAAGTGCCAACTTGACATAGATCCCAATGGTAAAGCGGTGGATCAAAAGGTATATCGCTCCATGATAGGTTCCTTGCTTTACCTTTGTGCATGTAGACCGGATATCATGTTGAGTGTGGGAATTTGTGCATGGTTTCAAGCCACACCTAAGGAAAGTCACTATGTGGCGGTCAAACGAATCTTTTGATATTTGGCTCATACCCCAAACTTTGGCCTATGGTACCCAAGAGGAGCAAACTTCAAGCTTGTAGGGTATTCGGATTCCGATTGGGCGGTAGACAAAGTGGATAGGAAGTCCACTTCCGGAGGGTGCCAATTCCTTGGTTGCTCTTTGGTAAGTTGGTCTTCCAAAAAGCAAAGTTGTGTGTCTCTCTCGTCCACCGAAGCGGAGTATGTGGCGGCCGGTAGTTGTTGTGCACAACTCTTATGGATGAGGCAAACTTTAAAGGATTACGGTGTCATTTGTGACAAAGTGCCTCTTTGGTGTGACAATGAAAGTGCCATCAAGATCTCTCTCAACCCGGTGCAACACTTCAAGACGAAGCATATTGAGATCCGGTATCACTTCATCCGGGATCACATTAGGCGAGGAGAGATCGAGCTCAACTATGTCAACACTCATGATAACCTTGCAGATATCTTCACGAAGCCCTTGGATGAAGCAAGATTTCGCGAGTTAAGGCATGAGCTAAATATCATTGATTCGAGCAATGTTGCTTGAACCCTTGCACACCCCACCATACTCAACATGTTGTCCTGTTTAGATGTAGGCATGGACATAGGGGGAGTGATGTTCTCTCAATGAACTCTCCCTCCCCCCATTATGCATAAATCGATCAAGTCTTTCACATTAGCCATGTCTGATGGTACTTGTGCTCCAAAGACGAGTTTTGGTCATGGACCCAAGGATAATTCTTCGCGGTGCCATACCAATTGACTCAAACATAGGTGGCTACGGCCACCGCCCTCTCTTTGGAGAGGTGGTGACTCGTGGTTGTTTCTTTTGTCGTGTGCCTTTCTGGCTTTGTGTGTTGCGTGGTCTTGTGGTGTCATGTTGGCTCAGAGTGTTCGTGCAAAGACCCAGTTTTCCGTTTGCTCGAAACGTGCATCTTCTTGAGCCCATGGTACTACCGCGGCTGGCCGCGTTACTACCCCTTTGGGAGGCACGATACTACCGCCCCACAACATGGTACTACCGCTCAGGTGCGGTACTTCGGAAGTACCGCACCGGGCGGTACTACCGCGTTGGGGCACGGTACTACCACGCCTTTGAGGGAGCGTGGGGTTATGACTCGGGCAGGGGAGTTCCAACTCCCCATACCCATTCATTTGTCTCTCTCCCCATGTCTCTCTCTCTCTCTCGCTCAAGAACGACGCCGGAGGCCCTCGCCGGATCTCCGTCTCCGGCCACTCTCCTCGGATTCCGACCGGTGGGATCGTTCCCCACCACTTCCTCTTGCCATGGACCAAGGTTTTTCCCCAAATCCCTCTTTTTCTTGGCTGTTCTCTTGCTTCTAGGTTTTTGGGGAGAAACTTGTTGTTCTTGAGATTTTAGGCCAAGTCTATGCAAGAGTAGGATGTAGGAGAGTCGTGATGCGTAGGAATCATACTTGATATGCTGTCTTGTGGTAGCTTTGTCCAACCGTAGTACCGCCGTGGTTTCGTGGGCTTTTCTCAGATTTGACTTTTTCAGATCTGACATGGTGCGGTACTACCGTGTCTGATGTGCGGTACTACCGCTCTTGCGGTACTACCGCCCGTCAGGTGCGGTACTACCGTGCTAGCTTGTGCGGTACTACCGCTCAGCAGACCCGGTACTACCGTGTTAGCCGAGGCGCTAAGGTCGTACTACCGCTCCTAGACCAGGTACTACCGTGACCTTGCACGGTACTACCGCGTCTAAGAGCTGTACTACTATCTTAGCTTCGCAGCACTTGGCAGTACTACCGTAGGGATCAAATCTCTCTCTAGGCATTTATCATGTGTGGTTTCTGCTTGTTTCTCTTGCTTTGTTGTGGTCTTTGCATTAATCCCTCTTGGCTGTTGTGGGTGTTTTGCGTTTTTGTGTCTCAGGTGGTGGCTCTCGCCGTTCCAATCCCAGTCATGACACTGGCTCCAAGCGTCTGCGCAACCCCCAAGATGAAGCCCCAGAGGGCTCCAATGCCCCCAAGCGCAATGTCAAGACCACTGCCAGCAAGCAAAAGGAACCTGCTAAGGGCATGGACGAGATTTCTGTCTCTGAGTATGTCGAACGCCAGAGGATCAATCCCTATGTGACTCCTCGGGCTATGCTCAGAGGCACCGAGATGTTCTGGAACAAGCAATAGGTTCTCATCTATCTGGATGTGATCAAGAGCAAGCAGAATTCCTTCGTGGATGTCAAGTGGATAGACATGCATCACATGTGGAAGGACATGTTTCGTGACTATTTTGGAGAGGCTCTGGACTTGGTGGAGCAGTTTGCTATTGAGCCGGTGATCTCTTTTCACCATGACTATGACCCTGAGCTCATCTGTCAGTTCTTTGCCTCAGTGTACTTTCATCCCGGGGAGGAGCGGAGGATGACCTGGATGACCAACGGCCGTCAGCTGTCTTCTACATGGAAAGAGTTCATGGATCTGCTGCACATTCCTGATGACAGGCTTCACACCCCCGTTGGTGTTCGCCCCTGTCGGTGTCAAAACTGGCGGATCTCGGGTAGGGGGTCCCGAACTGTGCGTCTAGGTCGGATGGTAACAGGAGGCAGGGGACACGATGTTTTACCCAGGTTCGGGCCCTCTTGATGGAGGTAAAACCCTACGTCCTGCTTGATTAATATTGATGATGTGGGTAGTACAAGAGTAGATCTACCACGAGATCAGAGAGGCTAAACCCTAGAAGCTAGCCTATGGTATGATTGTTGTTCGTCCTACGGACTAAAACTCTCCGGTTTATATAGACAACGGAGAGGGCTAGGGTTACACAGAGTCGGTTACAATGGTAGGAGATCTACATATCCGTATCGCCAAGCTTGCCTTCCACGCCAAGGAAAGTCCCTTCCGGACACGGGACGAAGTCTTCAATCTTGTATCTTCATAGTCCAGGAGTCCGGCTGAAGGTATAGTCCGGCTATCCGGACACCCCCTAATCCAGGACTCCCTCAGTAGCCCCTGAACCAGGCTTCAAGGATGACGAGTCCGGCGCGCAGATTATCTTCGGCATTGCAAGGCGGGTTCCTCCTCCAAGTACTTCATAGAAGATTTTGAAGACAAAGGTAGTGTCCGGCTCTGCAAAATAAGTTTCCACATATTGCCATAGAGAGAATAATCATTTACACAAATCTAATCTGCTGACGTATTCCGTAGCGTGACATCACACCACGGCCAAGTCTTTATTCGAATCGTTTTACTGTCCCACCTCAGCACGTTTAGTGAGGCGGTTTCCTTGGCACGTCTTGTTAAAGCAGAGATCGTGTCCCCTTATTCCGGGATTCTCATCACTACGGGTGTGGGTAACCCAACCGCGCCATTGACTATGGCGCTTGGGAGATAAGCAAGTTTTACCAGGCTGGTGGGGGCGCATAGTCGCGTCTGCCCATATAAGGGGATAAGGATGCACCTTTTCATCCACGCCTTCTTCCTCCTTTGCCTATCCATTTCCGCGCACTCGAGCTCCAGCGCCCAAGTCCGCACACCCCACCTCAACCTTCTCCAGCCATGTCCGGAGCGGGAGGCAAGTGGATGGTCTCCTCCGTCATGGAGGGACACATCAAAAGACTGGGGAAGGCCGGATACTTGTCTAACGACATTGCGCACCGGCTTCCTGAACAGGGGAAGCTCATCCCCACCCCTAGGCCCCATGAGAGGGTGGTGTTCCTCCCCCATTTCATTCGGGGACTGTGCTTCCCTCTCCACCCATTTGTCCGGGGGCTCATGTTCTACTATGGCCTGGATTTCCACGATCTGGCCCCGAATTTTGTCCTCAACATCTCGGCGTTTATCGTCGTGTGCGAGGCTTTCTTCCACATCCACCCCCATTTCGGCCTATGGCTCAAGACTTTCAATGTCAAGCTGAAGGTGGTGCGGCACCCAAGCGGAGTGCGGAGGCGCCATGGTGGGCAAGATGCCCAACGTCCTATGGTTCGAGGGCTCCTTCGTGGAGTCCCTAAAGGGGTGGCAGTCGGGGTGGTTTTACATCACCGAGCCGCGCGACCCTGAATGGGTCGCAGCCCCTGAGTTCCGATCCTGACCCCCTACACGGCTCGCCTCCTAGAAAGAGACGGGCCTGTCGTGGGGTAAAAAAGGAGAGCTGGCCAGACTCCAAACATGCGCCCAAACCCTGGTGGACAGGAATCTCAAACTTGTCAACGTAGTCCAGGTTATGCTCATCCGTCGGATCCTCCCGTGTCAACAACGGGCTTTTAACCTGTGGGAATTCGACCCGGCGCGGCATCGAACTCTGAGCAGGCTCTTCGACACGACGTACGAAGATGCCTGGAAGGTGCTTTTTAAGGGCGCCGAGGCCCCCGCATCCGCTACCGAGGATCGCGGATTCAGCACGCAACGTCACGCTCGTGCAGTAAGCTGTTTTCACCTTTTACAGGGTATTAGTTTTTCATAGGGTGACTCCATGCGTGATCTAAGTTCCCTTACCTTTGACAGGATTGGCAGGAGATGTACGGACAGATCAACTGTCTGGCTCCTTTGCCCGAAGGCCCAGCGGACGCTCGTTTGGCGAAGCTGCTGGCTCCGGCACCTTACGTGGTGCCGCAGAAGAAGGCCAAGAAGAAGGCCACGGGGACTCGAAAGAGCGCCCGGCGCCAGGAGGTGTCGGATTCACCATCCGACGACTCCAAGGCGCACTCCTCCCATGAAGACGAGGAGGAAGAATAGACCTCCCCCCCTCCAGCGTGGGGAGGGAAGAAAAGGAAGGCTGCCCCAACTGGGGAGGCCGAAGGGTCCAAGAGGGGGAAGACCCCTCCTCCGGACTACTCCACCAACGCCGATGACGGCGAAGAGGAGTGCCGCACAGGGCCAAGCCCCTGGCGAGATCGTAAGTATCCGGATACCCGAGTGATTCATAGTATTCCCCCATTACACAACTTTTCCTTACGTTGAACATGATTGTGCAGTCCGCCCAAGGCCGGGCTCGACGAGTCGTCGAGCGGCTCCCTGGATTCATCGGATGTGAATTCGCTTCCGACGGCTTCCTCCCCCACCCTACAGACGGCGCCGAGGTGGTGTACCAACAGGTTCGAAGCCAGGAGGAGGTGGTCCTGGAGGCACCGCAAGGCAACCTCCCGGACTCCAGACGTAAAGGGGATAGAACCCCCAAGGGTTCCAAGTCCGGCCTTGAGCCGGACACCACGCCGGAACCTTCAACGGTTCCGGACTCCGGTAGGCAGCCTCCTTCCAAGAGGAGCAAGTCTACCGAGCCGGTGACCTCCGTCCAACCGGAGGCACCGGACAATTTGCTGGAGACGCTTAACGGCGCCTCCATCGACGAGGGGCACCACACTATTATGAGTGCGGTGATCCAGAAGGTTCAGTCCGCCAAGAGTGGACTGACTGAAGCCTGTGCCAGCCTTCTAAGAGGCTTTGAGGTAAGTAAAGAATATGTAAAAATATTACCGCATAGACAGTAGCCCCTGATGCTCTGTTCGGTGTTCGGAAAGAAAAGCCGAATAGAGGATCTAATAATCGCAGGAGTCTAACATAATCAAGTCAATATGCGTATGCAGGCTTCGCTGTTGGCCTCCGCCACACTGACTGCGGAGGTGGATACGCTGAAGCAGAACCTCGAGCGGTCCGAGCAAGAGCTTGGCCTAGCCAAGAAGCAGCTCGAGGAGAAGGAAGGTAAGAAATACCTTATTGAAATATGTGAAAGGTGCAATTGCAAAAAGTGACAGGATTAACGCGGCTATTGTAGGGGCCACAACTGAGGTGGCGACCCTTAAGCAAGCGTTGTCCGAGGGCGAAAAGAGGGCGGCCACGGAGTGCACCGAGCGGGAGAAGCATGAGACGCATGTTGGCGAGGTGCGGCAAGAGCTCCAGGCTCTCATGAAAAAACATGAGAGTTTGGAGCTTGACTCGAAGACGTGAGAGTATGAGCTCGCGGCGGCCATTGAAGATGCCAAGTCTGCCAAGGCCGAAGCCCAGAAGGCCCTCCAGGAGGTTGAGGTAGTAAAAAAGATAGTGGCGGGTAAGGCATTCTTTATGCAAAGCAAGCACGTAAAAGTGAATTACTTGTCACTTACCCGAATCTGGAGCTCTCCAGGAGCATTCGCAGACTTGCCCCGTAGCGTGTCGGATGCCGCCGCCTTCTACCACGCCAACGAGGGAAGCTTGACGGAGAAGGTGTTCTGGTCTCAGTATGCTGAGGCCGAACACCCGGTGCCCTTAAGCGACCAGCTGAAATAGCTGGTCGAGCTCCATAAGGTGGCCGAAAAGGCCATGAAGGGCCTCATAGTCTGGCTGTGGCCTGGAGAGGCCATGCCTGGGAGCTACTTCGGGTTGGTGAGGCGGCTGGTGGAGGCATGTCCAACGCTCGAAGTCATCAAGCGCTCCATATGCATCGAGGGTGCCCGTAGGGCGCTTGCCCGTGCGAAGGTGCACTGGGCAAGCTGGATGCTGAGAAGCTTGTGAAGGACGGGCCACCGTCGGGCAAGGAGCATCGCAAGCCCGAGATGTATTATGAGGGCGTTCTGAAGGGTGCCCACCTTGTAGCGGATGAATGTTCCATGAATGTAATTTTTCAGTGAACTCGCTCGTTTTGCTGTGCGCTGAAAACTTGTTCATGTGCGCTAAGCAATGCTTTTTGAATTTAAAATATTACCTTCTGTGCGACCGTTTATCAAATTTGAGAGATGGCAAGTCGTCGGCTTCTGCCCCCATGGCACGAGTGCTGGGGTGTTCGGGATAAACATGAGCACTCTTTTTCCCATTCTTGGGTCCTTCGAAGGAGGCGCTCAACACAACGAACAAGGCAATCGGACTATAGTGCTTGAACACTCTCACTTAGCCATAAAATTCTATAATTTTAAATTTCGACGAAGCCCCTAGTGTTCGGAAGACCAAGTTCGGGGCGCTATCCACGCCTAGGCCGGACAAAGCCGACTCCTCGCTCTAGGCGGCATAAGTCTTTAGGGACTCGAAAACCTCTCGAACATCGACCAGCTCTCGCCTCATCATGACAGTCAGTTTTAGCTTTCTCTACTGAGGTGCTTAGCCCAGCTCAACTGGGGCACAATCGTAGTAGTTCTCCTAGTGCTACCTTAGCCGATATGACCGAACATAAGGTACCAAAACATAGGAGCTGGGCAAACCCAACTATTGACCCAAGACATGATTCGGA
Organism: Triticum dicoccoides; assembly: GCF_002162155.2. Classification (NCBI taxonomy): domain Eukaryota; kingdom Viridiplantae; phylum Streptophyta; class Magnoliopsida; order Poales; family Poaceae; genus Triticum; species Triticum dicoccoides. The sequence goes on along the minus strand of NC_041386.1, from coordinate 512,576,260 downwards.
GCCGATGCATATAATGCTATAAGTTCGGGGTGCCGCACTTGTGAAAGTGTTCAGACTTCTCACACCATGTTGTGGGGTACTTAAGCCCCTGGTGTATTAGCCGTACCAAAGTGTACGGGTGCAACATGTCATTAATGAACATATATTCGGAAAAAAAGGTAATGCAATAATAGACGGAAGCTATGCATTGTTTATTTTAAAAAGGCTACGATTAAAGCAGAACGATACAAATAGTGCGATAAGCAAAAGATGGGACTATCAAATATGTCCTTTCCAGGGGCGAGCTGCGGAATGTTATGCGAAACAGGTATACTGCTCGTTATAGAGACCACCTTAGAGTTCCGTAGTGCGGCATAGCTTTCTGCTTCCCTGGTTGTATCGTTTGTGCGGCAATTGTACTGCCGGACAAGCCTTCCGAAGAATGGAGTCCTGAAAATAAGATAAAATTAAGAAATCGGCAGCCCCTAGTGCGGTTTAAGCCGCGTTTCGGGCGTGCCGTGATGGTGCCCCTCCCCCTATGCCCATGGTATTTCCAGAGCGTAGTTATGTACGCGCAGCACTGGTTTCGCCTGTTCGTGAGGGCTAGGGTTGGGGCCGCATTGCTACGCTTGCTCTGAACGTGCCGGGCGGTCTTGGCGTAGGTTACTCTGGGCACGCTTGATGGTGTCCGAACGTTTAATGGCCGGACTAGAGAATTGCCTTGAGAGGCTGCTTTGTACTTCCGCTGCGATAGCCGCCGTATGCTCCTCCGTTCGAAGAGAGCGTTCGGTGTTTCCATTGACTGTGATGACGCCTCGAGGGCCTGGCATCTTGAGCTTGAGGTATGCGTAGTGCGGCACCGTATTGAATTTGGCAAATGCGGTTCGCCCGAGTTGTGCGTGATAGCCACTGTGGAACGGGACTATGTCGAAGGTAACTCCTTGCTTCGGAAATTATCCGGAGATCCGAAGACCACTTCAAGTGTAACTGAGCCTGTACAGTTGGCTTCTACACCTGGTATGACACCTTTAAAGGTCGTTCTGGTGGGTTTAATCCTCGAGGGATCGATGCCCATTTTCTGCACTTTATCCTGATAAAGCAGGTTCAGGCTGCTGCTGCCATCCATAAGGACTCTAGTGACGTGAAATCCGTCAATAATTGGGTCTAGAACCAATGCGGCGAATCCGCCATGATGGATGCTAGTGGGGTGGTCCCTTCGATCAAAAGTGATCGGGCAGGAAGACCATGGGTTGAACTTTGGGGCGAGTGGCTCCATCGTGTATAAGTCCCTTAGCACACGCTTCCGCTCCCTCTTGGGGACGTGGGTTGCATATATCATGTTCACCATCCGCACTTGTGGGGGAAAACCTTTCTGTCCACTGTTGTTCGGCGGCCGGGCTCCTCCTCGTCATCGCTATGCAGCCGCTTGTCTCTGCTTTTGGCATTTAACTTGCCTGCCTGCTTGAACACCCAACAATCCCTGTTGGTGTGATTGGCTGGCTTTTCGGGGGTGCCATGTATCTGGCATGAGCGGTCGAGTATTTGGTCCAAACTGGATGGGCCTGGAGTATTTCTTTTGAATGTCTTTTTCCGCTGACCGGGTTTAGAGCCTCTGAATCCGGCATTAACTGCAGTATCCTCAGCATTGTCACCGTTAATGCGGCGCTTTTGCTTGTTGCAACGTGACCTGCCACTGCTGTCCTTGGTATCTGAATTACCAGGGTTCTTGGTCATGTTATTGCTGCGAGCTAGTCAGCTGTCTTCTCCCGCGCAAAAGCGGGTCATAAGTGTCGTGAGGGCTGCCATAGATTTCGGCTTTTCCTGTCCTAGGTGTCGTGCAAGCCACTCGTCATGGATGTTATGCTTGAAGGCTTCTAAGGCCTCTGCATCCGGACAGTCGACAATTTGATTTTTCTTGGTTAGGAACCGTGTCCAGAATTGTCTGGCCGATCCCTCTGGCTGCTGAATTATGTGGCTTAGGTCATCGGCGTCTGGTGGTCGCACATAAGTGCCCTGGAAATTGTCGACGAATGCGGCTTCCAGGTCCTCCCAACAACCAATTGATTCTGCTGGCAAGCTGTTAAGCCAATGCCGAGCTGGTCCTTTAAGCTTGAGTGGGAGGTATTTGATGGCGTGTAAGTCATCACCGTGGGCCATGTGGATATGAAGGAGATAGTCCTCGATCCATACCGCAGGATCTGTTGTGCCATCATATGATTCGATGTTCACGGGTTTGAAACCCTCAGGGATTTGATGATCCATTACTTCATCTGTGAAGCATAGTGGGTGTGCGGCGCCTCTGTACTGGGCTATATCATGACGCAGCTCAAACGAGCTTTGTCTACTGTGTTCGGCCTGGCCGGATTTACTATATCCGGCGTGACGAGTACCGTCTCGTGCCGTGGGGCGCCCACGTGATCCGTAGATCGATCTTTTGCCTTGCCTTGTCCTCCAATGTGTCTCGCAGGTATGGCGCATTTTCCCATGCCTTGGTAGTTTTTGAGCGGCGCCGGGGTGCGACTTGAGTGGAGGGCCGAGAGGCCTCTCTGTCGCGGCCACGGGGTGGCCGGTTGGACGCATCATGCGCTGGTGATGTAGGTTTAAGTGCTTCCTCCTCTAATTGGGGTAGCAACCTGCGCTTTGGGTAGCTCTTGGAGGGGCGTTCGAGTTCATACTCTTCGGGCGCAAGGACTTCGGTCCATCTGTCGGCTAGCAAATCTTGATCAGCTCTAAGCTATTGCTGTTTTTTCTTGAGGCTGCTCGCCGTGGCCATAAGCCTGCGTTTGAAACGCTCTTGTTCGACGGGATCCTCTGGCACGACAAATTCGTCATCGTCGAGGCTTGCCTCGTCTTCGGAGGGAGGCATATAATTATCGTCCTCGACCTCTCTGCCTGCCGCTCTCTCATGAGGGCTGGATTCTCTATCCTCCTGTGCTGAATGTTGCTAGAGGTGGTTGTCTTCGGCACTGTCCGGGGTGTTATTATCCCCCGTGCCGGAATCACCGTTTTTGTTTTGGCGGGATTTAGAGCGGCGCCACTGACGCCGGCGCTTAGGATGCTTCTTGGAGGGGTCACCCTCCGCTGTTCCATCGCCATTGCCTTCTTTTGGGGTGTCCACCATGTATATATCATACGACGAGGTGGCTTTCCAGTGCCCTATAGGCGCTGGTTCTTGATCATCTCCTGCATCGGCGTCCATACCGTCGATGTCTTCGGAGTCGAAGTCGAGCATGTTGGTTAAATCATCGACAGTGGCTACGAAGTGGGTGGTGGGTGGGCTTTGAATTTCTTCATCATCCGCATCCCAACCTTGCCGACCATAGTCCGGCCAGGGCTCTCCTGACAAAGAGAGAGACTTTAGTGAATTCAGAATATCGCCGAAGGGCGAGTGCTGAAAGATGTCCGAGGCGGTGAACTCCATGATCGGCGCCTAATCGGGTTCGATCGATCGGGGTGCGGAGGGCTCGGAGTCTAGAGAGGAGTCCCGCCCCTTGGAGTCATGGGCTTCGTAGAGAACAGGGCTGGTGTTCGGCTCGATCGCCGTAGAAATTGCAGCCCTCGAGGCGGTGTCTAACCACCCATCCTCGGTTGGTGTGATCGGCTCCGAGTTAGTGGTCGGAGCAGACACAGGTGCGGCCTCCAGGGCACTGTTCGGTGGTAGAGCTAAATCATGCCCATCGTGACAGTGCGGCGCGCTCGGCTGTGGCTCGAATCCGTCAAAGATCAAGTCTCCGCGGATGTCGGCCGTGTAGTTCAAACATCCAAATCTGACCTAATGGCCAGGGGCGTAGCTTTCGATCTGCTCCAGATGACCAAGTGAATTGGCCCGCAGTGCAAAGCCGCCGAATACGAAGATCTGTCCAGGGAGAAAAGTCTCACCTTGGATCGCATCGCTGTTGATGATCGGAGAAGCCATCGGGCCTAAAAGCGACGACGCAGAGGAACTCTCAATGAAAGCACCAATGTCGGTGTCAAAACCGGCGGATCTCGAGTAGGGGGTCCCGAACTATGCGTCTAGGTTGGATGGTAACAGGAGGCAGGGGACACGATGTTTTACCCAGGTTCGGGCCCTCTTGATGGAGGTAAAACCCTACGTCCTGCTTGATTAATATTGATGATGTGGGTAGTACAAGAGTAGATCTACCACGAGATTAGAGAGGCTAAACCCTAGAAGCTAGCCTATGGTATGATTGTTGTTCGTCCTACGGACTAAAACTCTCCGGTTTATATAGACACCGAAGAGGGCTATGGTTACACAGAGTCGGTTACAATGGTAGGAGATCTACATATCCGTATTGTCACATCCCTGGTCCTGTTATGCACTAGGCTAGACCTCATGTGAGTATCATGTTTTAATTCAAATGAAATTTGAATTGAGGAATTTTTAAAGCCTCAGAAACCTTCTAAAAATGATCAACATTAAAATCTCCTCAAAGAAGTCCAAGAAAATGTTCCTCTTAGTCTCTGAAAATATTGCAAAGAGGTAAAACTCAAAACAATATTTTTGGTATCTCAGAGTTAATTATTTTGGGCCTTTGAATTAAATAAATAGCTATTTGCATTGGATATATATTTGATATATAAATAATATATGTCCAATAATTACTGGAACATTTTATGTGGTTTGGTATATTTTAGTCCTAGCCACATAACTATTTCCAGGATTTTATAAAATGGTTTAGTGTCTAAAACTAAATCAAAACAAACTACAGAAAATAGAAAACAGAATTAAATAGAAATGAAAGAGAGAGAGAGAAGGACTTAT
>NC_041386.1:512553632-512570923 GCF_002162155.2 Triticum dicoccoides | reverse complement strand
CTCCCGAACTCTCCCCCCCTCCTCTGCTTCCTCTCTCCCTCACTCGCCCGAACGGAGCCGCCGCCACCGACGAGCTCCCTCGCGGCCACCGCCACCCCCTAGCCTCGTCGATGCGCTCAAAGGCTCCGCCTCGACCCCCTCTTCCTCCCCACCGATCCATGGCCCTCCGGAAGCCCTGGATGCTGCCAGCTTCGCCGTTCCCCTCCTCGGCCACCGCGGATCGCCGCCATCAAATCCGCTCCCGTCCGGCCTCCCTCAAGCTCGCCGTCCACCTCTACAAGGTCTACGTGAGCTCTCCGTCCGTTTCCCCCTCTCTGTTTCGTCGTTCGCGCGCCATAGCTAGGTTATCCACCACGGCCGAGAGCTTCTCGCCGCCGGCCATGGCGTGGCCGTGGCCACAGCCACCGCAGCTCGCTCCCGAGCCCACCGTCGTGCTCACCGCAACCCCAGGAGGCCGCAGCGCCCTTCCGTTTCCCCTCTTGTGCATCGTAGCGCCGTTCCCGCCAACGCCCGAGGTCCGGCAGCCGCTGAGCTCGACGCCGGCGAGGATTACGGCCGCCCTAGCTTCTCCCATTTGCCCTGTTAGATGCGCGCGAGCCTGGGCATTCCGTAGATGCCCTCCGCCGGCCATTTGGTCGCCGGAGCAAGAAACCCGAAGGCCTCCGCCGCCTCGGCCTCGCCGGCGACTCAACGCCGGCGGGATTGAGTCGTTTGACCAGGGGTTTGACCTCCCCTGGGTCTATGACAGGTGGGCCCCCGCCATCAGGTGATTAGTTTAAGCTAATCACCACCTAAGCTAACCCCCTGACACTGACATGTGGGCCCTAGTGCCCCTAATCTTTAATTAAACTAAACTAACCCCCCCTGTCTAACCTGTGTCACTGACGTGTGGCCCCCACACGTCAGGTTTGACTCTGGGCGCCCAGTTGACCCTGCTGACGTCACTGTGACGTGGTGCTGACGCCATAAATCATTTTCTGGAATTATTTTAATTCTAAATATTCAGGAAATTCCAGAAAATGCCTAAAACTTCTAAAATTCATAGAAATTCAACCGTAGCTCCAAATTAAATAATTTATATATGAAAAATTATCAGAAAAATTCAAGGAATCCATCTGTACCATTTTCATGCATGTTAGAACAACTTATAGCTGCTGTTTAGCACAAATCAATTAAATGGCATTTGAATAATCACATATGGAGTTTGAATTTGAATCTTGTATTCAAACCAACTTCATTTAATCTGTTGCTAGTTGCATTAGCCCAAAACACATTCATTTTGCCATGTCATGATCATGCATCATATTGTGCATTACATTGATTGTGTTCCCTTCTGTGTTGCCGGTATTTGTCCCCTCTCGATAGACGCGATACCGATGATGTGATCGTTGACACTGATGAAGACTCAATGTTATCTTCAGAAGTGCCAGGCAAGCAAAACCCCCTTGTTCATTCTGATACAATCCTACTCTCTCGCTCCTGCTCTCTTTTACTGCATTAGGACAACACCGATTCATCTGTTACTTGCTGCGGTAGCTGAACCCCTTTATCCTTTGCATGACCTGTCATTCCACAGTAAATAGATGAAACCCACTAGCATGAGTAGGAGTTGTTTGAGCCCTGATGTGCCTACTCATTCATGCTTGTTTGTCATGCCTGCTACTGCTTAGAGTTGAGTCGGGTCTGATTCATCGAGGATGAATCAGAGGTGTGTGAACATGTCCTACTATGTGTGAGCTAAGTGTGTGAACACGATTTGGTAAAAGGTGTCGATGAGAGGCCATGTAGGAGTACATGGTGGGTTGTCTCATTGAAGCTGTCCTTAGGAACTGAGTTCTGTGTTTGTGATCCATGATTCAGCTACTACCATGCATTGGGCCCTGAAATATGACCCCGCTCGACTTCTTATTCACCCTAGTCCTCTGTCCAGGAGTTGCAAGTAGTTTCTGGTGTTTGTAGCTTACTGGAGGCCGTGGACAGCGCTGACCGTAGGGGTGGGCTGTGATGCGGTAGGTACGTGGCACGGTGTACCGGATGCCCGTTTGGTATCTCGGGAACCCTGTTCACATCGTTTGGGGCTGTGAGCGAAACTCCGGCCGGATCTCCTCATGGATGGAACCCGAATAGGCGATAAACCTGGACTAGAGACTTGAGTGTTTAGGTAGGTCGTGGTCTACACCCACGTCGGCTTTCTCTTGAAGTCTGCCGAGCACATGTCTTGTGCAGACGCTAAGTGGTGGAAACATGTATGAAGAAGTACACCCCTGCAGGGTTAACATCATCTATTCGAATAGCCGTGTCCATGGAAAAGGACTTCTGGATTGCTTATATCAGTTCATAGACAAGTGAAAGTGGATACTTTAAAATGCGCAAGATAAGCGTGAGTGCTATGGATGGCGTTCTCGTAGGGAGACGGGAGCGGATCCATAGTGGTGTATTGATATGGTGAATATGTGGACTCGTGTGCGCCACCTCAAAAGAGTCGCTTGCAGTCGTAGTTTAGGATAGCCACCGAGTCAAAGCTGGCTTGCTGCAGTTAAACCCCACCATCCCCTTGTTGAAAATGATGCATATGTAGTTAGTTCTGATGTAAGTCTTGCTGGGTACATTTGTACTCACGTTTGCCTATTTTATGTTTTTGCAGAGAGACTTCAGTCTCACTAGTAGTTCCACGTGGACTTCGACGTTTAGCTTGTTACCTCAGCTACGATCTTGTGCCCTCGGCAGGATCTGATAGATAGTCAGGCTTCTTAGCCTTTTTCATTTATAGATGTCTGTACCCAGACATGATAGCTTCCGCTTGTGCTTTGATTTGTATGCTCTGAATGTTGGGTCATGAGACCCCTGTTTGTAATATCTCGCTCCTCGGAGCCTATTGAATAAATTACTTGAGTCGTAGAGTCATGTTGTGATGCCATGTTGTGTTTGCACATATCGAGCATATTGTGTGTATGTTATTGAAATGCTTGGTATGTGTGGGATCTGACTATCTAGTTGTTTATCTTTAGTAGCCTCTCTTATCGGGAAATGTCTCCTAGTGTTTCCACCGAGCCATGGTAGCTTGCTACTGCTCCGGAACACTTAGGCTGGCCGGCATGTGTCCTTCTTCGTTCCTGTGTCTGTCCCTTCGGGGAAATGTCACGCGATGAATACCGGAGTCCTGTTAGCCCGCTACAGCCCGGTTCACCGGAGTCCTGCTAGCCTAGTGCTACAGCCTGGATTCACTCGCTGATGACCGACACGTTCGATGCTGGGTCATGGATGCCTGTCCCTGTAAGTCTGTGCCACTTTGGGTTTACGACTAGCCATGTCAGCCCCGGGCTCCTTATCATATAGATGCTAGCGACACTGTCATATACGTGTGCCAAAAGGCGCAAACGGTCCCGGGCAAAGGTAAGGCGACACCCGTGGGAATACCGTGCGTGAGGCCGCAAAGTGATATGAGGTGTTACATGCTAGATCGATGTGGCATTGAGTCGGGGTCCTGACAGCGTTGGTATCAGAGCTTGACTGCCTGTAGGATTACCAAGCCAAACTGGTCGAAGTTGAGTCTAGAAATTCTTTAGTTATATAAGGGAATTGATTGTGGGATGGAACGTAAGGCTCTTTTTACTCCTTACACCTTATGCCTTCTGATCTGAGTCATCATCATCTCTTCTACGGGGATTAAGAACTAGGCTATCTCTTCTTTCTATCAGGATCACGTGTTACTAATCCGTAGACTTATAAGATTGTTGATTCAAGCCTCAGTTCAGTTCCTACTATCTTCTGTATGTTAACTGTTGATCTCGAAACCTTGATATTGTGCTCCTGAGCGGTTATGCCACCATTTTGTGATTGTCTCAAATCTTTTGAGCAATTATAGCCGTTATGCTGTCCGAGTCATCCCAGGTTTCTAAATAGTTTGAAGCAATTTGCAAATTCCTTCCTCCCGCCTCGATGTTCCTTTGGGCCAGATTAACCACACTAATCGGTGTGTTGAGATAATTATTGCCTCGACATATATGTTGGAATTATTATTATGACCCTAAGTGCTTAGGGGATCATCTAGTGGTCTAGCCATGATCTGTGTTCCCAGTGTGATGATTCTGGCCTTTATTCTCGGAAGCATCCCGTGATGCTACTTAGTAGTAGGTATTCTACTCCTGGGTTCTGAACCCGAGATTCACTCTACCTACTTCATGTTGATAGTAATTGCTAGTGCCTTTAGGATATTAGTAACCTTTGCGATAGTCCTTGAAGTCCGTGGTATCTTCTTCTTCCAAATACCATGAACTACTTATGGCAGATGTTTATTGGATCAAAAAAATCACAATTAGAGTACTCTTGAGGAGTTCTCCATTCATAAATCGTGACTCTGCCAGTTCTACCTTTCTGCATGGGTTATCCGGAAGAAATATGTTGAACTTGGTTCGACATACTAATCTATGCATCCACAACTCAGAAAATTATATGTTCCTTTGAGATGTTCTCTTTAGTTGCATTCTGACCCTCGTCTATCAATTGATAGTCAAGAGTATGCGTGCGTTCGTTTATCGATGCCTATTACTCTTGTGGTCCGTCAAGCCATTCTATCGCGGAATGACTAGGAGAAACAAACTCCAGTACCTCATCCATATCTAGGATTGGGTCAAAGTAGTTGTATTCCGCAGATCAAATGCCAATCCAGCTTTTGGTTCTGTTCTACCTTGGAGTATTACCATATTTATATCAAGAATGTCATGGGAATTGCACACCATCCTATGAACTCTTGACACAGTGATACTTCTCGCCATCATTGTTCATTCCTCGGTTCCTGTGTATCGTAACCGGAATGTCGACAAGTGAATCGTGATGTGTGAAATCAATACTCCTAGCAACCTTGTTGCTTGGTAGTTAAAGGACAATAATTTCATTCTTAGTGTGTTGGTTATTGAATCATCATTCTAAGATTGATCGTGCTACCTAGTCCATTCTCCTGGTTCACTCCTCGATCGATGAGTTAGGATTATTTCAAATCCTTGCTCTATTGATCATATCGCCTTGCCCTGAAAAGCAAGATTGTTCTCGAGCTTAGTAACATACCGGTGGTTCGTGATTTTCTGAATATCTTCTCAGAAGTATTACCAGGTTGTCACCTGACCGCTATGTTGAGTTCGTGATCAAGTTGGTTTATTCCTGTAAACCACCCCTTCTCCAAGAATCCGTGTTGGATACCCTGAGCTAGTTGGATAAGCTAAACAACAACTTGGAGAGTTGGAAGATAAAAGCTTGTCCGACTTAGTTCATGTTAAGGGATATCTTTTTGTGTGTGTGTGTGTGTGTTGAAGAAAGATGATATCTTCATCAATTGGTCCTTGTGAACAATTGTTGGATCTATTGTCTTACCCAAACCTTTGATTGAGTATGGGCTATCATCCAATCAGACCAGAACCAACGATATTCGTAATGTTGTCTTACTCGTGGTTGATCCCTCGAGCATAGACCATTATATCTTTTGGGTCTGACCAATGCTATCACTTGTTCACTTAACTATGGAATTCCTTTTAAAAGGAAACCCAGATGAATTGTTGTTGTGCCCATTGACAACATCCTTGTCTTCTCCATAATTTTGCTGAACATTAAGCTAGTGTTGGAAACTTTTGAAAGCATTTGTTCATGCTAGCTCATGAAGCATATGTTCGGATGTAAGAAGTGACTTCCTCTAGTTCATGTGCATTTGGTGCAAGTTGCCGCCGTGGACTCGAGAAAGTCAATGTTGCTTCCTCTGGAATCATCGCAAGTCAGTCATGCACACGTGCGAAGTATTCTGTGGTCTGGAGACTTGCAACCTTCATTCCATATGTGTATCCTAGCACACCAAGCCACTGACTGATTTGTTCAAGGAGAAGGAGTATCTTCATAGGAGCTAATCCGGACTTATGAAAGAACTTCGATATCCTCGTTGATGGTTCCCAACCTGAACCCGGTAGCGTTTTATTGTAAGACTACCATGTGGGCATGCTTGTCTGGGACAACGTGTTCACATGTTTGTAGCAGAACCAGCTCATGTTTTGGAGCTTGCTATCGTAGTTCATTCCCCGAGAATCTCGCAACGTCATCTCGACGATTTGTGTTGCAAACTTTCATTTTTCTTCCTAGACTCGATGAGTCTGGAATATCCTGACACCAACCAGATCTGAATCTCAGGCAGATATGATGGTTGGAACATTTCCCCAAGAACTATAATATTGGTTCCTCGATAACTGGTAAAGTGGATGTCGTGGCCAACACACCCAGCCGGAAGACCTGTTATATAATATCTTGATTGATGAAGTTGGCCACCTCCCCATAGGGATTTCGTAGGGTTTACTCCCTAGTTGCCCCTATGGATTTTTGTGTTCCCGAAGTCCGACCTTTTTACTTGATGTTCTAGATATCAAACCATATCTATGAATGGGTTACACTAGCACATCAAGGAGAACATTAGAAGCGGAGTGCTAAATGTCTCTCGGTCGATCATCCAGATTTTTATTTCCTTGGCCTCGCTAAGATGAAAATCTGAGAGGTGTTATCTTCCTTTGCATCTGCATCCTCCATCACCATTCATCATGGTAGTAAGTTGTGTTACCGGACCCTTGACACGGATGTTGGTAAAACCTTGATGATTATGGAATTGCTCAAGTTCTTGAGAGCACGCCCAAGCGCTAGGTGTTATCATCGGTACTAATTGGATTGCTCTCAGTTTCCTCGGCAATGCTATGACCTCTTCAAACAGTGAATTCACTCTCTCTTGTGGGTTCTTCCCCAGTTTCCAGAATCATTCCCAGCATTGCATTTTGTTCCCAGCTTGCACCGCTAATGTGCCATTCTACCATGGGTCTCTTCCATTTCCGGCGATAAGCAAATTCATCCATTACGTTGTCTTCAACAAGGTAATCCACATCATCCAAGTCCGGGTATGCCTTTCTACCGAACCCCTCTAAATGATCGATTATGATTGCCTTAAGCTGGTATAAAGAGTTTCAATGATCTTTGAATCAAAAGTAATTCTTTTTGCCACTTAAGGGGATATCTCTACGAGTCACCTTCCCTAAGGTGTATCGTTATGGTATCATGGCAACTCAACTCCTCGCTACGTTGACAATCGATTACCACCTTCTTAAGCGTGAAATTGTGGTCTACCTAGTGAACCTTCGTCATCTGCTTCACTCCATTCCTATGGATGTGTGCTTCGCCTCTCAGCTCGAGAGATGTTGCTATGTCTCATTCCGTGAGTTAATCCTGAGTTGTTCGACCTTCGGGAAGAACCATTCTTTTAGGATCTTTCCTTTCCTCTCGTTGTCATGTTAGTTGGAGTTCTCAGAGCAAGACTTCGAGACAAAGATGGTGATCGAATCAACGCTTTGATAAAGTGCACCCTGGATCGTGAAGATTGTGCTAGTTTGCGTTTCCCCTTCACCCTACCCTACGCTTGAATCTCGGGACGAGATTTTTGTTTAGTGGGGGTGAGTTGTCACATCCCTGGTCCTGTTATGCACTAGGCTAGACCTCATGTGAGTATCATGTTTTAATTCAAATGAAATTTGAATTGAGGAATTTTTAAAGCCTCAGAAACCTTCTAAAAATGATCAACATTAAAATCTCCTCAAAGAAGTCCAAGAAAATGTTCCTGTTAGTCTCTGAAAATATTGCAAAGAGGTAAAACTCAAAACAATATTTTTGGTATCTCAGAGTTAATTATTTTGGGCCTTTGAATTAAATAAATAGCTATTTGCATTGGATATATATTTGATATATAAATAATATATGTCCAATAATTACTGGAACATTTTATGTGGTTTGGTATATTTTAGTCCTAGCCACATAACTATTTCCAGGATTTTATAAAATGGTTTAGTGTCTAAAACTAAATCAAAACAAACTACAGAAAATAGAAAACAGAATTAAATAGAAATGAAAGAGAGAGAGAGAAGGACTTATCTGGCGCTCACCCGGTAGCCAGCCGGCCCAGCTCCTGTGCGGCCCAGCCCATCTCCACTCCCCCCCCCTGTCGCCTTCCTCCTCGCGCCAGTAGGCACAGGCGCGTGGCCGACGCACGCCGGCGCACGCCCCGGCCACCTCCTGCTTGCCGCTCCACCTCGACACCCCGGACGCCTCCATGCGTGCCACGCCACCCCCCTGGAACTCCCTCACTCTCCCGAACTCTCCCCCCCTCCTCTGCTTCCTCTCTCCCTCACTCGCCCGAACGGAGCCGCCGCCACCGACGAGCTCCCTCGCGGCCACCGCCACCCCCTAGCCTCGCCGATGCGCTCAAAGGCTCCGCCTCGACCCCCTCTTCCTCCCCACCGATCCACGGCCCTCCGGAAGCCCTGGATGCTGCCAGCTTCGCCGTTCCCCTCCTCGGCCACCGCGGATCGCCGCCGTCAAATCTGCCCCCGTCCGGCCTCCCTCAAGCTCGCCGTCCACCTCTACAGGGTCTACGTGAGCTCTCCGTCCGTTTCCCCCTCTCTGTTTCGTCGTTCGCGCGCCGTAGCTAGGTTATCCACCGCGGCCGAGAGCTTCTCGCCGCCGGCCATGGCATGGCCGTGGCCACAGCCACCGCAGCTCGCTCCCGAGCCCACCGTCGTGCTCACCGCAACCCCAGGAGGCCGCAGCGCCCTTCCGTTTCCCCTCTTGTGCATCGTAGCGCCGTTCCCGCCAACGCCCGAGGTCCGGCAGCCGCTGAGCTCGATGCCGGCGAGGATTACGGCCGCCCTAGCTTCTCCCGTTTGCCCTGTTAGATGCGCGCGAGCCTGGGCATTCCGTAGATGCCCTCCGCCGGCCATTTGGTCGCCGGAGCAAGAAACCCGAAGGCCTCCGCCGCCTCGGCCTCGCCGGCGACTCAACGCCGGCGGGATTGAGTCGTTTGACCAGGGGTTTGACCTCCCCTGGGTCTATGACAGGTGGGCCCCCGCCATCAGGTGATTAGTTTAAGCTAATAACCACCTAAGCTAACCCCCTGACACTGACATGTGGGCCCTAGTGCCCCTAATCTTTAATTAAACTAAACTAACCCCCCCTGTCTAACCTGTGTCACTGACGTGTGGCCCCCACACGTCAGGTTTGACTCTGGGCGCCCAGTTGACCCTGCTGACGTCACTGTGACGTGGTGCTGACGCCATAAATCATTTTCTGGAATTATTTTAATTCTAAATATTCAGGAAATTCCAGAAAATGCCTAAAACTTCTAAAATTCATAGAAATTCAACCGTAGCTCCAAATTAAATAATTTATATATGAAAAATTATCAGAAAAAATCAAGGAATCCATCTGTACCATTTTCATGCATGTTAGAACAACTTATAGCTGCTGTTTAGCACAAATCAATTAAATGGCATTTGAATAATCACATATGGAGTTTGAATTTGAATCTTGTATTCAAACCAACTTCATTTAATCTGTTGCTAGTTGCATTAGCCCAAAACACATTCATTTTGCCATGTCATGATCATGCATCATATTGTGCATTACATTGATTGTGTTCCCTTCTGTGTTGCCGGTATTTGTCCCCTCTCGATAGACGTGATACCGATGATGTGATCGTTGACACTGATGAAGACTCAATGTTATCTTCAGAAGTGCCAGGCAAGCAAAACCCCCTTGTTCATTCCGATACAGTCCTACTCTCTCGCTCCTGCTCTCTTTTACTGCATTAGGACAACACCGATTCATCTGTTACTTGCTGCGGTAGCTGAACCCCTTTATCCTTTGCATGACCTGTCATTCCACAGTAAATAGATGAAACCCACTAGCATGAGTAGGAGTTGTTTGAGCCCTGATGTGCCTACTCATTCATGCTTGTTTGTCATGCCTGCTACTGCTTAGAGTTGAGTCAGGTCTGATTCATCGAGGATGAATCAGAGGTGTGTGAACATGTCCTACTATGTGTGAGCTAAGTGTGTGAACACGATTTGGTAAAAGGTGTCGATGAGAGGCCATGTAGGAGTACATGGTGGGTTGTCTCATTGAAGCCGTCCTTAGGAACTGAGTTCTGTGTTTGTGATCCATGATTCAGCTACTACCATGCATTGGGCCCTGAAATATGACCCCGCTCGACTTCTTATTCACCCTAGTCCTCTGTCCAGGAGTTGCAAGTAGTTTCTGGTGTTTGTAGCTTACTGGAGGCCGTGGACAGCGCTGACCGTAGGGGTGGGCTGTGATGCGGTAGGTACGTGGCACGGTGTACCGGATGCCTGTTTGGTATCTCGGGAACCCTGTTCACATCATTTGGGGCTGTGAGCGAAACTCCGGCCGGATCTCCTCATGGATGGAACCCGAATAGGCGATAAACCTGGACTAGAGACTTGAGTGTTTAGGTAGGTCGTGGTCTACACCCACGTCGGCTTTCGCTTGAAGTCTGCCGAGCACATGTCGTGTGCAGACGCTAAGTGGTGGAAACATGTATGAAGAAGTACACCCCTGCAGGGTTAACATCATCTATTCGAATAGCCGTGTCCACGGTAAAGGACTTCTGGGTTGCTTATATCAGTTCATAGACAAGTGAAAGTGGATACTCTAAAATACGCAAGATAAGCGTGAGTGCTATGGATGGCGCTCTCGTAGGGAGACGGGAGCGGATCCATAGTGGTGTGTATTGATATGGGGAATATGTGGACTCGTGTGCGCCACCTCAAAAGAGTTACATTGCAGTCGTAGTTCAGGATAGCCACCGAGTCAAAGCTGGCTTGCTGCAGTTAAACCCCACCATCCCCTTTGTTGATAATGATGCATATGTAGTTAGTTCTGATGTAAGTCTTGCTGGGTACATTTGTACTCACGTTTGCCTATTTTATGTTTTTGCAGAGAGACTTCGGTCTCACTAGTAGTTTCGCGTGGACTTCGACGTTTAGCTTGTTACCTCAGCTACGATCTTGTGCCCCGGCAGGATCTGGTAGATAGTCAGGCTTCTCAGCCTTTTTCAGTTATAGATGTCTGTACCCAGACATGATAGCTTCCGCTTGTGCTTTGATTTGTATGCTCTGATTGTTGGGTCATGAGACCCATGTTTGTAATATCTCGCTCCTCGGAGCCTATTGAATAAATTACTTGAGTCATAGAGTCATGTTGTGATGCCATGTTGTATTTGCACATATCGAGCATATTGTGTGTATGTTATTGAAATGCTTGGTATGTGTGGGATCTGACCATCTAGTTGTTTATCTTTAGTAGCCTCTCTTACGGGGAAATGTCTCCTAGTGTTTCCACCGAGCCATGGTGGCTTGCTACTGCTCCGGAACACTTAGGCTGGCCGGCATGTGTCCTTCTTCGTTCCTGTGTCTGTCCCTTCGGGGAAATGTCACGCGATGAATACCGGAGTCCTGTTAGCCCGCTACAGCCCGGTTCACCGGAGTCCTGCTAGCCCAGTGCTACAGCCTGGATTCACTCGCTGATGACCGACACGTTCGATGCTGGGTCATGGATGCCTGTCCCTGTAAGTCTGTGCCACTTTGGGTTTACGACTAGCCATGTCAGCCCCGGGCTCCTTATCATATGGATGCTAGCGACACTGTCATATACGTGTGCCAAAAGGCGCAAACGGTCCCGGGCAAAGGTAAGGCGACACCCGTGGGAATACCGTGCGTGAGGCCGCAAAGTGATATGAGGTGTTACATGCTAGATCGATGTGGCATTGAGTCGGGGTCCTGACACGTATCGCCAAGCTTGCCTTCCACGCCAAGGAAAGTCCCTTCCGGACACGGGACGAAGTCTTCAATCTTGTATCTTCATAGTCCAGGAGTCCAGCCGAAGGTATAGTCTGGCTATCCGGACACCCCCTAATCTAGGACTCCCTCAGCCCCCATGCCAACTCGGAGTCTACCAACAAGAACCTGCTTCAGCCTTTCCTTGTTGAGAAGGTGCTCCCCAATGGCAAGTCAACTTGGGTGTTAAACTCCTTTCTGGATATCATGCATCGCATCTTCCGCAACACTCTGTTCCCACGCATTGGCGACAAGGACAAGGTCCATGCATATCTAGTGGACATGTTGCTCCTGTGTGCAGAGGCACGTTCTTCTCAGACTCAGCCACTGGATGCCTCACACATCATGTGGTGTGAGCTTCGGTTTGTGGTGTTCACTCGCAAGGTACCTATCTATGGACCGTACCTGTTTCGGCTGCTCTCCACCACTTGGGAGAAGATGTACCATGGTGATGAGTTCCTTGCTCCAGACTAGATTCGCCATGAGTCCATCAGCCTTCGCGTCAAGCCCAACTGGGCCAACACCACTACCCGTGCTGAGGCCTCTTCTGCTAGGAGGGCTACTGGTGAGGAGGCGGCTGCTGCTGAGAATGTTGCTGAGGACCGTGCTGCTAGGTCCACCACTCCTTCCCTTGAGCCGTCATAGGCGAAGAGGCTAAAGGACAAGATGAAGACTCTCTTCTGCATGCAGGCAAAGGGACAGTACAGGGCTCCCGTGGCAGACGAGGAGAGTCGCCGCCGTGCCAAGAAGGTTATGAGGCTCTTTGGAGAGGATGTGTCTGGCGGGTCTGAGGACGTCATCACACCTGAGGCTGCCTGGATGTCAAAGCAGGGATACAAGTGGACCAGTTCATAGGACGACTTCGAGGAGACTATCCCCGCCGCTGAGTCTGACGAGGAGCACGAGCAGCAGTGGGATGACTTCTCTACCTGAGCCACCCCGTGTGTGTAGGTGTCCTCTCTGCCTTTTTGGCGTCTCGATGCCAAAGGGGGAGAGAGTGTAGGGATTTGCGTTGTGTCGTGCTTGGTGCGTTTATTTGCTTTGTCTTTTGAACCTCGTTTGTGCTTGTTTGCTCTTGTTTGGTTTGTGCTTTCGAGACCTTTCCTCATATGGTGTAAGACATATGCACTTTATCTATCGTAGTTAACTTATGTGTGTGCTATCTTGTCTAGTGATAGATATGCCTTGTCTCTATAATATAGGGGGAGCTTTGATCCTAGTATTCGTGTGCCGTGCAGTCCAAAGCACTCATCTAGGTGGCACACATCTAGGGGGAGCCCGTCTATATTCTAGAGAGGAGGGGTTTGCATTTACTTAATATTATTTTCCTTGTCCAAATCCCGTATTGTCATCAATCCACCAAAAAGGGGGAGATTGTAAGGGCATATTTATCCCTAAGTGTTTTGGTGATTGATGACAACACATTTGTGGACTAATCGTGTGCCTTGAGTATTCCAGACACTTCATTGCTAGGCACAAGACGATTGGGTGCCCCTCGAAGACTGATGAAGACGATGTCTTTTCTACGTTTCTTTTTGGTGGATTTGAGTCGTAGGAAAGCCGTACTATTAAGAGGGGGTCCACGTTGGAAAGGTTTGGGTGGAATCATCACGTACACGTCTCCTTCTTGTCCCCTCCTTTTTCCTTGCAGCTTCCTCCGTTTTCTTGCCTCCCTTGTCTGGCTGCTGTGGTTGGTCGCGGTAGTACTGCTCCCAGGAAAACGGTAGTACTGTAGGCATCCATGGTAGTATCGTGCGGTGGCGCGGTAGTACCGCATGTGCCCACGGTAGTACCGCTCCCCTGGAGCCGCACTACCGCTGCCCACCAGGCTAGTGCCGCCCCTTTGCGGTAGTAGGGGCGGATGTAATTTTTTACATCCGCACCTACCGCGGTAGTACCGTTTTCGCCGAGTGGTAGTACCGCGCTATGCAGTCAGGCAGTAGTACCGCCCCTCGGCGGTACTACTGTGTCGGGTTTTTGATACTTCCGTTTCTTTGTGGAAGTAGGCACGGAAGTTTCCTTCCCCCTGGCTGGGGTTTTTTGCCTTGCGGTAGTACCGCATGGGGGGCGCAGTAGTACCGCGCTTGCGGAAGTACCGCCCCCATCTCCTGCGCATATGTTTATCTTTACTATCGCTGGGGTTGCGGCAGTACTGTGGGTCGGTATGGTAGTACCGCACAGCCGTGCTGTAGTACCGCTTGGTTGCAAGCAGCAGTATCGCGCGGCCTTGCGGTAGTACCGCTGGCCAGGCGCGGTAGTACCACTGGCCGCGGGCTGGTTGGTGGGTAACGGTTGGATCCTTATCCCACACTATATAAGGGGTCCCCTTCTTCCCCGTTGACTTGCCTCTTCCACCCCCAAGCTCCATTATTGCTCTAAGCTCCATTTTCGCCCGATCTCACTCCCTAGCTGACAAAACTTGTTGATTTGCTCGGGAGTGGTTGAGAAGGCCTCGATCTACACTTCCACCAAGAGATATGTGATTCCCCCCACTAATCCCTTGAGGATCTTGTTATTCTTGGGTGTTTGAGCATCCTAGACAGTTGAGGTCACCGCGAAGCCATTGTCCATTGTGGTGAAGCTTCGTGGTGTCGTTGGGAGCCTCCAATTGAGTTGTGGAGATTGCCCCAACCTAGTTTCTAAAGGTTCGGTCGCCGCCTCCAAGGGCCCCAATAGTGGAATCACGGCATCTAGCATTGTGTGAGGGTGTGAGGAGAATACGGTGGCCCTAGTGGCTTCTTGGGGAGAATTGTGCCTCCACACCGCTCCAACGGAGACGTACTTCCTCTCAAAGGGAAGGAACTTCGGCAACACATCCTCGTTTCCACCGTCTCCACTCTTGGTTATCTCGTGCCTTTACTTGGGCAAGCTTATTTGTTTCATATATCTTGCTTGCTTGTGTTCCTATCCGTGTTGCATCATATAGGTTGCTCACCTAGTTGCATATCTAGACAACCTACTTTGATGCAAAGTTTAAATTGTTAAAGAAAAGCTAAAAATTGTTAGTTGCCTATTCACCCCCTCTAGTCAACCATATCGATCCTTTCGATTAGTATCAGAGCCTCGTCTCTTTATTAAGGACTTGACCGTCCAAAGAGTATGGTTGATACCATAGACGGTGTGGAGGAACACTCCGGTGTGAATCCGACCTCGTCTACGGGCGATGGGGGAACCTCAGTCTCTCGTGAGGAGTTCAATGTGGCCTTGGAGACAATGAAAACCTCCATGATGACCGAAGTTGAAAGCATGTTTACTAAATTTCTTGAGGGGCTTAAACTATCCATCGCACCGTTGAAAGTGGGTGACCCCACCGACAAGGTGACGAATGCTATCCCCGACAAGGGGAAGCTAGTAGTGAAAAGGTGTAACGCCCTCGATGCGTCTATATCTCCTACGTGTCGAAGCACAACTTACAGGCATAACCGCATTGAAAGCAATGTCGCAAGTAAGGCAATCTTCACAACATCCCATGTAATATAGATAATAAAAGGGGAAGGTACACAGTTGGCTTACACTCGCCACGTCAAACAAAGTACATAAATAGCATTACATCGTCCAATCACTCATGGCCCGACTACGGTGCCAAAATTAAAAGGCCAACCCAACATGCGACACGGTCCCGATCGCCCCAACTGGGCACCACTACTGATCATTAGGGAAAGACACGTAGTAACAGCGTGAGTCCTCGTCGAACTCCCACTTGAGCTCAAGCGCGTCATCTGGAACGGAGTCATCAGGACCTGCATCTGGTTTGGAAGTAATCTGTGAGCCACAGGGACTCAGCAATCTTGCACCCTTGCGATCAAGACTATTTAAGCTTATAGGTAAGGCAAGGTAATATGTGGAACTACAGCAAGCGACTAGCATATATGGTGGCTAACCTATTCGCAAATGAGAGCGAGAAGAGAAGGCAATGCACGATCGAATAACTAGAGAACAACCTGCGACAAGCATTACTCCAACACCGTGTTCACTTCCCGGACTCCTCTGAGAAGAGACCATCACGGTAACACACTTAGTTGATTCATTTTAATTCAGTTAAGGTTCAAGTTATCTACAACCGGATATTAACAAATTCCCATCTTCCCATAACCGCGGGCACGGCTTTAGAAAGTTCAAATCCCTGCAGGGGGTCCCAACTTAGCCCATGACAAGCTCTCACGGTCAACGAAGGATATTCCTTCTAGCGGGAAGACCCGATCAGACTCGGAATCCCGATTACAAGACATTTCGACAAGTTAAAACAAATCCAGTAACACCGCCCGAATGTGCCGACGAATCCCGATAGGAGCTGCACATATCTCGTTCTCAGGGCACACTCAGATGAGCGCTCCATATAACTAAAACCAAACCTCGAGTTTCCCCGAGGGGGCGCTGCACAGGACTCTAGTTTGGACAAACACTCAGAGAGCACTGGCCCGGGGGGGGGGGGGGTTTAAATAAGATGACCCTCGGGCTCCGGAAACCCAAGGGAAAAAGAGGCTAGGTGGCAAAATGGTAAAACCAAGGTTGGGCATTACTGGAAGAGTTTTATTCAAGGCGAACTATCAAGGGGTTCCCATTATTACCCAACCGCGTAAGGAACGCAAAATCCGGGAACATAACACCGATATGACGGAAACTAGGGCGGCAAGAGTGGAACAAAACACTAGGCAAAAGGCTGAGCCTTCCACCCTTTACCAAGTATATAGATGCATTAAGATAACAAGATAATATAATGATATCCCAACAAGAAAATAATGTTCCAACAAGGAACGGTCTCCAATCTTCACCTGCAACTAGCAACGCTATAAGAGGGGCTTAGCAAAGCGGTAACATAGCCAATCAACGGTTTGCTAGGACATGGTGGGTTAGAGGTTCGACATGGCAATTTGGGAGGCATGATAAGCAAGTGGTAGGCATCGTAGCATAGGCATAGCAAAAGAGCGAGCATCTAGCAAAGCAAAGATAGAAGTGATTTCGAGGGTATGATCATCTTGCCTGCAAAGTTGTCAGAGTTGATTGGATCCTCGAAAGCAAACTCAACGGGCTCCTCGTTAGCGAACTCGTCTCCCGGCTCTACCCAAACAAGACAAACAAGCAAAAAGGACACAATCAACTCAAATAGCACTCTTCCAACAACATTTCGGTCAACAAGATGAGCTCAGATGAAAATGATGCAATGAGATGAAACGATGTTCTCTCTGAGACGAACATTTTGATATGCTATATGCCCAAAACGGATCTACGGATGCAAAGTTATGGCACGATGAACATGGCAATTTGGACTGCAGACTTAGGGAAAAAATGGGGTCAACCTAGGGTTTTCAGATCTGGATCGGATCGCCGACACATGAACCGAGGCGGCCGGATCCTCTCGCCAGAGAAGAGGGGCGGTGGCCGGAGCTGTCGGTGAAGGGCGTGGGCGCGGTGGCCGGGCGCGGACTCCGGCGCCGGCTGGTGGCGAGGACGAAGCGGCGGGGTCGGCGTCCGGTGGGGCGGCGGTGTCACTGGCGAGGGCGTGGTGGCCAGCGTCGGCTTCGTGTTGCGGCGCGGTGTCGCCGGCCGGCGGGAAGAAGGCGGCGGGGCGCAGGGAGCCCGTGGGGCGGCGGC
>NC_041386.1:512530919-512553484 GCF_002162155.2 Triticum dicoccoides | reverse complement strand
CGAGCGCGGGCCAGGGAGGGCCCCGCCTGGGCCCCGGCGGGCCGGCGCGGTGATGTGGGTGCGCGGGCGGCGGGCGAACCGGGCGATGACACATGGCGGCGGCGGGCGGACCGGACACGTCCGACCTGCGGAAAAATCGTCCAGCGGCGGCGGATGGAGTGGATCTAGGGTTTCAGGAGAGGGGAACCGAGAATTTCGGAGGGGGTGTATTTATAGGCATAGAGGGAGCTAGGAGTGTCCAAATGAGGTGCGGTTTTCGGCCACGCGATCGTGATCGAACGCTCTAGATGATGAAGAGGGTTTTTTGGTGGGTTTTGTCCCAAAATGGAGGGGTGTTGTTCTGCAACACACACGAGGCCTTTTCGGTCCCTCGGGTTAACCGTTGGAGCATCAAACAAAGTCCAAATGGTACGAAACTTGACAAGCAGTCTACCGGTAGTAAACCAAGGCCATTTGGCAAGTCTCAGTACAGTCCGGAAATGTTTAACCCCCACACACGAAAGAAAGGTAGAAATGACCACCGAAGGAGAACGGAGCGCTAGAATGCAAAACGGACAACGGGGAAAATGCTCGGATGCATGAGACGAACACGTATGCAAATGCAATGCACATGATGACATGATATGAGATGCATGACAACAACAACACACGGAGACAAAAACCCGAACCCGAGAAAATAAAATAACTTAGCGCCGGAAACGGCAAGAGTTGGATTACATATTAGGTAAATTACATCCGAGGTGTTACAACACTCCACCACTACGAAAGGATCTCGTCCCAAGATCTAGGACTGGAAGAATGTCGGATACTCAGAACGGAGATGATCCTCGCGTTCCCAGGTGGATTTACGGTCGGAATGGTGTGACCACTTGACTTTGAGGAATTTGATTGACTTATTGCGAGTCTTGCGTTCAGTCTCTTCAAGAATAGCCATGGGGTGCTCACGATAAGAGAGATCTTCTTGGAGCTCAATGTCTTCGAAGTTGATGGTGTGGTCAGGAGTCTTGAAGCACTTGCGGAGCTGAGAGACATGGAACACGTCATGCACATTTGCAAAGTTTGAAGGAAGCTCGAGTTGATAGGCGAGATCACCTCTCTTGCTGACGATCTTGAAAGGTCCCACGTATCTAGGGGCAAGCTTCCCTTTGATACCGAAGCGACGAGTACCTTTCATTGGAGAGACACGGAGGTAAACATGATCTCCGATCTCGAAAGCCAAATCACGGTGCTTACTATCATAGTATCTCTTCTGGCGCGATTGCGCTGCTTTGAGGTTATCTCGAATGACTTTGCACATCTCCTCTGCCTCTGTGATTAAGTCATTTCCAAGAAGCTGACGTTCGCCGGTTTCAGACCAGTTGAGAGGGGTACGACACTTGCTGCCATACAGAATTTTGAATGGGCCTTGCCCGAACTTGATTGAAAACTGTTGTTGTAGGAGAATTCAGCATAAGGAAGACAATCTTCCCACTTCATGCCGAAGGAGATCACACAAGCCCTGAGCATATCTTCAAGAATCTGTTGACACGCTCGACTTGCCTGCTAGTTTGAGGATGGAAAGCTGTGCTAAAGTGGATGTTGGTGCCCATGGCCTTCTGAAAAGAATCCCAAAACTTGGAGGTAAAGATGCTGCCACGGTCCGAAGATCACCTGTGGAATACCGTGCAGAGAGACAATCCGAGAGGTATAGAGCTCCGCCAATTGAGCTGCAGTGATAGACTCTTTGATAGGCATAAAGTGAGCCACTTTAGTGAGTTTGTCGATGACAACGAATATAGCATCATTGCCACGCTTGGACTTTGGAAACCCAGTCACGAAGTCCATCTCAATGTGGTCAAACTTCCATTATGGAATGGCAAGAGGTTGGAGGAGACCCGCTGGCCTTTGGTGTTCTGCCTTCACTCTTCTGCAGACATCACACTCATTCACGAACTGAGCAATCTCACGCTTCATTCGAGTCAACCAATAAGCCTGCTTGAGGTCCTGATACATCTTCGTGCTCCCAGGGTGGATGGAGAGGAGTGAATTGTGAGCCTCGTTCATGATAACTTTACAAAGATCACCTTTGGGCACAACAATACGATCCTGGAAGAAGAGAGTATCCTTGTCATCTAGGCGGTAGCACTTGTACTTGGGTTGGCTCTTGGCAATCCCAATCTTCACCTTCTTCACCATAGCATCAAGAAGCTGAGCTTGGCGAATATGGTCTTCCAAGATAGGAGAGACTTGAAGGTTGGCGAGGAAACCTTGAGGAACAACTTGCAGATTTAGTTTACGGAAAGCTTCACAAAGCTCGGGTTGATAAGGCTTGAGAATCAGACTGTTGCAATAAGCCTTCCTGCTCAATGCGTCAGCAATCACATTGGCCTTGCCTGGAGTATACTCAATACTCGGATTATACTCTTGAATCATTTCGACCCATCGAGTCTGCCTGAGGTTGAGATTAGGCTGAGTGAAGATGTACTTGAGACTCTTGTGGTCAGTGAAGATGTCCACTTTTCTTCCCAATAAGAGATGTCTCCAAGTCAAAATAGCATGCACAACTGCCGCCAACTCGAGGTCATGAGTGGGGTAGTTCTTCTCGTTGGGCTTCAATTGGCGAGAGGTATAAGCCACAACTTTCTTCTCTTGCATCAAAACTGCACCAAGACCTTGGAGAGAGGCATCGCAGAAGACCTCGAACGGTTTGGATTCATCAGGAGGAGTCAGAACTGGAGCAGTGACCAATTTCTCTTTCAAAGTGTTGAAAGCGATGTCACATTCCGGAGACCAAACGTACTTGACGTGCTTCTGGAGAAGATTTGAGAGAGGCCTCGCGATCTTAGAAAAGTTCTCAACGAACCTTCGACAGTAGCTTGCGAGACCGAGGAAGCTACGGAGTTGCTTCATGGTCTGAGGTGGTTCCAAATTCACAATTGCAGATACCTTCTCAGGATTCGCCGCAATGCCCTTGGCAGAGATTATATGCCCAAGATAAAGAACCTCATCGAGCCAAAATTCGCACTTGGAGAACTTGGCGTAGAACTGGTGTTCCCTGAGCTTATCGAGTACCAAACGCAAGTGCTTGGCATGATCTTCCTTGTTCTTCGAAAAGACCAGAATGTCGTCGAGATAGACCAAACAAAGTCATTGGTGTAGGCGTTGAAGATGAAGTTCATCATGCGAGAGAAAGTCGGAGGAGCGTTGACGTGGCCGAAAGACATGACAGTGTATTCATATGAACCATAGCTTGTCCTGAAAGCCGTCTTGGGAATATCTTGCTCACGGATTCGAATCTGTTGATAACCCATATGGAGATCAAGCTTGGAGAATACTTGGGCACCTTTGAGTTGTTCGAACAGCTCGTTGATGTTGGGAAGTGGGTACTTGTTCTTGATAGTCTTCTTGTTCAATGGACGGTAGTCAACACAAAGTCTGTCCGTTCCATCCTTCTTCTTCACAAAAAGAACTCCACAACCCCATGGAGAGGAACTAGGTCGAATGAGACCCATTCGCTCTTGAATATCGAGTTTCTTCTTTAGCTCCTTCAACTCTTCAGGTCCGAGCTTGTAAGGACGCTTGCACACTGGTTCCGTGCCAGGCTCAAGATCGATGACGAATTCAACTGGCCGGTGCGGAGGCATTCCTGGAAGCTCTTCTGGAAAGACGTCTTGATATTCGCAAACGACTGGAATTTGAGAGATGGCATCCAGTTCACCCTTCTCATTTAGAGAAAACAGACGGATGGTATCATCACGAGCGGCAAAGACAATTACATCCTCAGACGAATGAGTCAATTGAATCTGCCTGGCAGCACAATCAAGATGCGCCTTGTGCTTAGAAAGCCAATCCATTCCGAGAATAAGATCAATATCCGAGTCGCCCAGAATAATAGGAGAAGCTAGAAATTTGTAGTCGCCCAACGTGATAGTAACATCCGGGACGCAGGTATTAGCTGTCATTTGCTTGCCCGGTGACACGATTTGCAAGGAACTTTGCAGATACTGATAATTGCACTCATACTTTGATGCAAAAGGTTTGGAAATGAAACAATGCGATGCACCAGTGTCAAAAAGAACTCTTGCAGGAATATCGTTAACAGGAAGGTTACCCATGATGACATCTGGCGAGTCCTCTGCCTGAGCTGCGTTCAACAAGTTGACCTTGGCGTGCTTGGGGTTATGCTTAACCACAGCTGTACTTGCCGATCTCACAGGAGGAGGAGGAGGGAGACGCCTCTGGTTGAAGAATTTGTTGGCATAGTGACCCTTCTGTTGGCACTTGTTGCACGTGACCTCTGAAAGCGGACGGTGATACGGAGCACTCGATCTTGGAGCTTGAGATGAAGTCTTGGTCTGAAAGCCAGGGTTGGGTGGGTGGGAAGATCCACTGCCACCTTTTCTCTTTTGATACGGCTGAAGGAACGGAGGAGGAAGCCAATACTTCTGCTGCTTGGCCACTTGAGTAGAGGAAGAAGGAGTAGCATCTCTGACTCGCTTCTTGGAAGCATCACACTTCAGTTGAGCAGCCTCTTGCTTCAATGCCATGTTGTAGAACTCATCGTACCTCAAGGGCTCAAAGAGAACAAGAGCTAGCTGGATTTCTTCTCTGAGATCACCCCTGAACTGATATATCATGCTCTTCTCGTCAGGGACGTCCTGCTTAGCAAAGCGGGCGAGCTTCTGAAACAACTTGTTGTAGTCATAGACAGACAAAGAGCCTTGCTTCAGGTTGCGGAATTCCTCATGCTTGCTTTCAACCACGCTCTGAGGAATATGATGAGCTTTGAAGTCTTGACGGAATTCATCCCAGGTAATCACACGGCCTCCTCTGGAATCTTTATACTGCTGGAACCATTCTGCAGCTTGGTCTTTGAGTTGGAAGGAAGCGAACTTGACAAAGTCCTCAGGCCTGACGTTACTGCACTCGAAATGCTTGCATAAGTCCACGAGCCAATCGTCAGCATCAGTTGCCTCAACACAATTGCTGAAGGTCTTTGGCTGGTTATTAAGGAACTGGTTGAGTGTAGCAAAGTGATTCTGATTGTTGCCTTGGTTGCCTTGGTTCGCTTGATTGCTCTCTTGAAGAATTTGCATGATCAACTGCGTGTTTGCATTGGTTGCGGCCATCACAGCTTGCCATGCCTCCGGAGGAGGAGGAGGTGGTGGCGGATCAGGATTCGGAGTCGTGCGCGTTGGAGGAGCCATCCTGAAGAGGCTGGCACCCATTAGCACACTGATAGACAAATATTGAAGCTGAATCCAACGGAATGAAATTGCAACAAATCGTCATCACATCCGAACAAAATGAATGAATGCATTCCACTTGAAATGGTCACATATCCATAAATTGAGAAGCCACTTAGAATTTAGGTAGGGGAATAAATCAACAAGGTACGGATCAAGAACGAATACTCGGTAAGAAATCCCAATCTCAAACCAAATATCCGTGGAAGAAGAACTAGAGCTACAAGAATTCCCACATATGAAACTCCCGAACCTTTCCGGTTATGCAATCAGGTGTTGGGGATACAGGGGAAGCATAATATCTCACCCAAATCTAGCAAATCCTACATCCAGCTGTATCCGTCCTTCAACACATAACCGAGAAAACTTCAGAAACCATCTACCTCAACCTTCGAAAAGCATCCGTTATACAAGTTATGGCAATACTCCCAAACTCCCGCCCCAGTACTGGGTGGCGTCGAGGTTATCTCACCAACAACTGCATAAAAGAGATTTTCGATGTCGGCATACTAAACTCAGGTATTCCAGAACTGCAACGATAAAATTGTGACGACAACACCTCGGAGCTCAACTCCCCGGGACACTGCCACAACCCCTAAATGACAGGAGGCACCAAGAACAATGTTCTCGTCACAAATCCATCAGAACGATTCCAAGATACCCGCGTGATCCTAAATTTTTTTTAGTGAAATTTGAGAAGAGAAGAGTCAAAACTCTACGTCAGGATGCCTTACCAGAGCGATGAAGGGGCTGGGGAGTAAAAATAATTCCTAAACTCTCCGATATATAATTCCTAAATGACTCAAAACATTTTTTTCTAGACTCCACTCGGCTGCTAAAACCGATCAAGCAGTGGGGGCTCCTAAGGTCGGGGAAGGCTCTGATACCAACTTGTAACGCCCTCGATGCGGCTATATCTCCTACGTGTCGAAGCACGACTTAGAGGCATAACCGCATTGAAAGCAATGTCGCAAGTAAGGCAATCTTCACAACATCCCATGTAATATAGATAATAAAAGGGGAAGGTACATAGTTGGCTTACACTCGCCACGTCAAACAAAGTACATAAATAGCATTACATCGTCCAATCACTCATGGCCCGACTATGGTACCAAAATTAAAAGACCAACCCAACATGCGACACGGTCCCGATCGCCCCAACTGGGCACCACTATTGATCATCAGGGAAAGACACGTAGTAACAGCGTGAGTCCTTGTCGAACTCCCACTTGAGCTCAAGCGCGTCATCTGGAACGGAGTCATCAGGCCCTGCATCTGGTTTGGAAGTAATCTGTGAGCCACATGGACTCAGCAATCTCGCACCCTCGCGATCAAGACTATTTAAGCTTATAGGTAAGGCAAGGTAATATGTGGAACTGCAGCAAGCGACTAGCATATATGGTGGCTAACCTATTCGCAAATGAGAGCGAGAAGAGAAGGCAATGCACGATCGAATAACTAGAGAACAACCTGCGACAAGCATTACTTCAACACCGTGTTCACTTCCCGGACTCCGCTGTAGGATCGAAAGTATGTCTAGAGGGGGGGTGATTAGACTACTTGACCAAATAAAAACTTAACCTTTTCCCAATTTTAGTTCTTGGAAGATTTTAGCTATTTTAGGACAAGTCAAGCAATCATCACACAATTCAAGCAAGCATGCAAAGTGTTTATGGGCAGCGGAAAGTAAAGCATGCAACTTGCAAGAATATAAAGGGAAGGGTTTGGAGAATTCAAACGCTATTGGAGACACGGATGTTTTTCCCGTGGTTCGGATAGGTGGTGCTATCCTACATCCACGTTGATGGAGACTTCAACCCACGAAGGGTAACGGTTGCGCGAGTCCACACAGGGCTCCGCCCAAGGACAACGGTTGCGCGAGTCCACATAGGGCTCCACCCACGAAGGGTCCACGAAGAAGCAACCACCCACAAAGGGTCCACGAAGAAGCAACCTTGTCTATCCCACCATGGCCATCGCCCACGAAGGACTTGCCTCACTAGCGGTAGATCTTCACGAAGTAGGCGATCTCCTTGCCCTTACAAACTCCTTGGTTCAACTCCACAAGCTTCTCGGAGGCTCCCAAGTGACACCTAGCCAATCTAGGAGACACCACTCTCCAAGAAGTAACAAATGGTGTGTAGGTAATGAACTCCTTGCTCTTGTGCTTCAAATGATAGTCTCCCCAACACTCAACTCTCTCTCATAGGATTTGGATTTGGTGGAAAGAAGATTTGAGTGGAAAGCAACTTGGGAAGGCTAGAGAACAAGATTCATATGGTAGGAATGGAATGTCTTGATCTCAACACATGAGTAGGTGGTTCTCTCTCAGAACAAATGAGTTGGAATGATGTGTGTGTTCTGATGGCTCTCTCACTGAATGAGAAAGAGGTGGAGGGGTATATAGCCTCCACACAAAATCCAACCGTTACACAGTTTTCCAATCTCGGTGCGAGTGAATCATAAAACTCGGTCTGACCAAAATAGTAAACCTAGTGACCGTTAGGAATTTCGGTGGGACTGACATGCAACTCGGTGGGACCGATTCGGTTAGGGTTTGGGCATAACGTAATCTCGGTGAGACCGATTACACAAACTCGGTGAGACCGAATTTGGTAATTAGCTAACCAGAGAGTTGGTCAGGCAAACTCGGTGGGACCGATTTGCTCTTTCGGTGGGACCGAGTGGAACTCGGTGAGACCGAAAAGTTACAAAGGGGAAACACTGAGTTTACATTGCAATCTCGGTGGGACCGATTCGCTCTTTCGGTGGGACCGAAAAGTTACGAAAGGGAAACAGAGAGTTTGCAAACCCATCTCGGTGGGACCGAGAACCTTATCGGTAGGACCGAATTGCTAGGGTTTGGCAGTGGCTAATGACAATTGAAACTCGGTGGCGCCGGATAGGAAAAATCGGTAGGACCGAGTTTGGCTTAGAGTTTAGGTCATATGTGGATGTGGGAAAGTAGTTGAGGGTTTTGGAGCATATCACTAAGCACATGAAGCAAGAGGCTCATTAAGCAACACCTCATCCCTCCTTAATAGTATTGGCTTTTCCTATGGACTCAATGTGATCTTGGATCACTAAAATATAAAATGAAGAGTCTTGAGCTTTTGAGCTTGAGCCAATCCATTGTCCTTAGCATTTTGAGGGTTCCACTTTCACATCCATGCCATGCCAATCATTGAGCTTCCCTGAAATAATTGTCTTGGAATAGTATTAGCTCAATGAGCTATATGTTGTTATGAATTACCAAAACCACCTAGGGATAGTTGCACTTTCAATCTCCCCCTTTTTGGTAATTGATGACAACATATAGATCAAAGCTTCGACAAAAGATAATAAGCATGAAATATATCGTCGCTTTGAGAAGTATGTGATAAGTAAGAGCTCCCCCTAAATTTGTGCATATTTAAAATTTGCTTTGGACTGCAAATGCACAAAGAGTTAGAGTCATGGGTTACTCTTCCATGTCACATACATCTTGGTGGAG
Organism: Triticum dicoccoides; assembly: GCF_002162155.2. Classification (NCBI taxonomy): domain Eukaryota; kingdom Viridiplantae; phylum Streptophyta; class Magnoliopsida; order Poales; family Poaceae; genus Triticum; species Triticum dicoccoides. The sequence continues at coordinate 512,544,766 of NC_041386.1, read as the reverse complement.
CACTCAAAATGATAAGATTGAAATACATGCACTCATCACCAAGAATAGTGAATGATCACAAACGATATAATATTTAAGCAAGCATTAAGCAAACATTAAGTGTAGCTTATGATCAAACACATGATCATTGATGTCTCACAAGCATAAGGACGTAGTATCAAGCACTCAAAAGCAGAAGAGGTTCGAAAAACCACCAAATAAAGCAAGAGAGAAAAGCAACACTCTCTCTCTCCAAGCCTATGATCTATACATCTTCTCCCCCTTTGGCAACAAGTTACCAAAAAGTTCCTAGAAAATGCATAGTGCTAAATCGATGCTCAGGCTTGATCTTCAGGTGGTGGTGGAGTCCAGATCACTCCAAGGACTAAGGCTTCTGTAGATGTTGAAGTAGTCGCTGGAGTTGGAGCTGAAGTAGATGCTGGAGCTGAGGCTATAGCTGGTGCTGAAGTGGTGGCTCTGGTGTCAGCAACTGGCAGTGCAGACGACCTCGGACCTCGTGGCACTCTAGAAAATGCTTGAGTCGTGGTCCTGCCTCTCCTCTCATTTATGTCCTCCTGGAGCTGCTCCACTGCAGACTGTACTTCTGTTACCTTGACATCCAAGTCATAGAACTTCTGTTCCATGATCCTCTCTAGGCTCTCCTGATTCTTAGTGAGGTTTGCCAAACTTTGCTCAATTCTCAGCGTGGATGCAATCAAGTAACTGAGCTGCTCTTGCTTGGTCTTCAAGAAATAGTCAGATGCCTCCTCTTGAGTAGGCATCCTGGCAGCTTTTTCCTTCTTCGCCTTCTCCTTCTTTGCAAATGCTTGTGCAGACGATGGCTCATTCTCTGTCATCACAACTTCATTGTCCTCGAAATCTGGACGGATGGGCAGGTGTTCCTTATCCAACAAATATACACCCGTGCCCATCTTGGAATTGATGAGCTCCTGAATCTGAGGGGCATATCCACAACTCCTCTTCTGATCTGCCGCAGTCCTTTTGATCGTTTCCACTATGAGGCTCATGACCTTGAATTTCTGAGGCACATCAAACACATGTAGCAAATTGATCGCGTGACCTCTGATCATCTTGTGATCTCCAGATTTGGGCAGTAGAGTGTGCCTAAGGATCCAGTTGATCGTAGGCAATCCTGATAGCAGATAATGCACTGAGCCAAACTTGAATGTGTCAAGTGCTTCATTGGGGATCTCCTTGTACATGTTGGACATTGAGTTATGATCCATTTTCTTCTTGGCATAGATATCCAAGTCATCTGCTTGCTCCTCTGGGGCATTGATTAGCTTCGCCCATTCCTCAACAGTAGAGTTGTACCTTGTACCTTCTGACATCCATGTGATCCTTCTATCCGGATAAAAGTGTGCTGTGGAGTAGAATTGCATGATAAGTTCCTCGTTCCACTTTGTGAGCTTCTGCCCAACAAAGTCAGCTACTCCACAAGCACTAAAGCTGTCAAATACTCCTGGGTAGTACTCCTCATTCTCCTTGATATATGTCCAGTCAACCCATCGCATATCACAGACAATGGGCTTCTTATCTAGCAGCACCGTCTCATAGAAATCCTGCTGCTCCTTGGTGTGAAACCTGTAGTCCACGACAGTCCTTCTCCTTGAAGCATATGGGTCTGCTTCTCTCCACTTCCTGAGCCCTGAGTCTCTCCTAAGCTTCATATCCTCAGCCACAGGATGAGCATCGTTGTGGTCTGGGATCTTGGGCTTGAGCTTCCGATGGACATTCTCTTCCTCATCCTCAGCAACAGTCTCAGGCACTGGGGCCTTGTTCTTCTCAGCTGCAGGAATGCTCCGTGTGTTCCTCTTGGGCTTTGGCTTAGATGCAGCCTTAGGAGCTTCCTTGGGCTTGGATGCAGCTGTACCTGACCTTATGGCATCTCCCATAAGTTTGGTTGCTTTGGGCGCTGGTGCAGCTGCCTCTTCTACCTCCTCCTCTTCTAGCATGATGGAGGCTCTCCCAAGCACTTTGGCTACAGTCTTCTTCACCCTCTCTTTCCTTTTCTTGCTCTCAGCAGCAATGGGCTCAATGGGAGCAGGTGCAGGCTTCTCAGTTGAAGCTCTAGCCTTTGACATTGGTTGCCTGCCTGCTGGCCTCTTGATTTTCAGCCCTGGCTTTGAGCCTTGAGCTGGCTCAACTCTCTTGGAGGTGGCCTCTTCCTCTGCCACATAGTCCTCATCTTCAGAATCAGACGTTCTCTTCTTCCTTTGATGTGTGGCAGCCTTAGGCAGATTGCTGGGGGTGCTTCTGCTGCCATCATCAGAAGAACTTGAGGGGCTAGTGCCCTCACTCATCACAACTTGCTGCTCTGAGAGGTTCTGGCTGTCACTTTGATCAGACATGTTGCAAACTGACTGCTGACCCTGTGAATAGATTATAGAAGAGATAGAGTGGATGAGCATCACAAAAAGCAGAGATTTTTGCAAAAGATTAATTCAAAAACTTAGTTTTAGTTTTCCACAGAAAGCATCTCGGATCTACCGATTTTCAAACTCGGTGACACCGAAGCAGTTTTGGCACCAGAACTGGTGAACTCGGTAGGACCAAGTCACAGTTCGGTGGCACCGAGACTGCTAGGGTTTCACAGAATTCCAAAATCGGTCGCACCGATAAGTTATTCTCGGTCAGACCGAGTTTCACTTGTGCAATGGCAAAAGCCAGATCGGTGGGACCGAGTTTTTCAACTCGGTGGGTCCGAGATGGTTTCGGCGGAAACCTAACCCTAAAATTTTTGAATTAAACCTAATCTACGAGCGTTTTGACTGGATAGAAGTGTTTCAATCATGGCAAGAATCATGATGATCACAATGTGCTAGGAATCAGATTGAGGAATAGCACAAAGATCAAGTCCATACCCTAGTTCGGCGTGGACTTGCTACGGCGGCAACGACGGGGCAGAAATCCCGTTGAAGGCGATGGAGACCAGCGACTGGAGGCTTCTGGCGGCGAGGAGGACGATCCGGAGACCTCGAGGGCAGAGCAGGCTATCGCGCGGGCGAAGAGGTTTCGGAGAAATTTCCAAAATTCTGCCCGTGACTATATATAGCCCGACCCTGTCGGTGTGACCGAGTGGAACAACTCGATGGCACCGAGATGCAAAACTGTGTGCAGTTATTGCAACTCGGTGTGACCGAAAAGTTCAAATCGGTTGCACCGAGATCGAAAACCTAGATCAACTTAATGAACTCGGTAGGACCGAAAATGGAGTATCGGTCAGACCGAGATTCATAAAGAGGTTTTGGAAGTTTAAGTCCATGACGAATCGGGGACTCCGATCGCTCCTCACACAGAGTGGTTCGAATCTGACTTGATCAAATTTTGTGATGCAGCATGAATAGAGTTTGAGACGAGAAAAGCATAGATAGCTAGAGGAGGTTCTTAGGCATTCTTGTCCATCCACTTGGCAAAAGAAGATAAAGCCAAACAATCAAAACAACAAGTGGATGTCCTTGAATGAGTAAAATATACAATCAGCATGCTCACACAATAAGATAGCAAATGAAATATGTGGCAAAGCATGCACAACCAATTCTAGCATCTATCAAGCAATTTGCGATGACTAGGTCATCTATATATGAGTATATTGACTTAGGAGTCAAGTGAGAACACTTGGTCGTAGGTCATACTCATCGTTTAAGCTCAAGTGGGGTTACCACTTTTACATAAAGCATTGTTTTGTTCACACCTTTGGAGTTGCTTTAGCTCAAGTCTTAGAGTAAAGCTCCCCCTAGATGTGATATCCCCCCTTAAGAGGGATGAACTAACCTTGGGTTTTGTCGATGATGACTTCATGTAGACATTGAAGATGTGGATGCTCAATGTTGATGTAGATCTCTTGGAGCTATCCATTTGAGTGAATTGCACTTTCAATACCTACATGGGTTAGTCCCACAAGGAACAAACAAGGATATCCATAGACATAGAGTGATGCACACAAAAGATGATGTCCATGAAAACTTTTTAGGTTACCTTGTCCCTTGTCTTACCAACAAGAGGGTTTGTGACTCCTTGAACTAGTGCAAGCTGTGGAAGTTGATTGCACTTGTTCTTGCCAAAATGATAAGAGTGAAGTATGTTGGCGGAGTCACCCTCAAGAACTCTCTAGTTCTTCTTCTTTTGGATCCACATCATCTTGATGGGAATCCTTGGAGTTGTAGTCGTACTTGATGAAGTTGAACTTGAGGTAGTCTTGGGAATCCACTTGACTAAGGTCTTAGGAGCTTCTTCAAATGCATCAATTTCCTCTTGAAGCTTGTCCTTGCCTTTTTGCTCATAGTCTTGTGGTGGAAGATCATCTTGAGCTTGTGTCCCCTTGAAAGAAGTATACTTCTCTTGTTGAGGGACAAACTTTGTCTTGGGGTATTGATCTTCTTCCCATTCAACTCCATTGGCATTGAACTTTCGTTCAAAACCAACACCTTGATTCTTCCGGCGCATTCCTTGCTTGCGCACAATTTCCTCGAATTGCTTACTCCCGGCAAGGCTTTTGTACACTCCTTTCTCTATAATTCCCTTCAATAAGATATTTTCTTGCTCAAGTGTAACTTGGCTAAGAGAATCATTAGTGGAATCAAGAGAACTACTAGAAGCAACAATATTGGATTTAGCATGATCATTGTTACTACTAGAGGAAGAATCTTTCTTGTTAGACTTGACTTGAGGCATGTAAGTGGATAAGAGTAAACGCTTGGCAATGTAAGAAGAACTTTTCTTGCGGAGATCATCATTGATTGCCTTTAAGAACTCATGATCTTGCTCAAGATTGAGCTTTTCAAAGCGTAGCTTCTCATGAGCTCTTAAAAGTTCTCGATGATCTTCGAAGATAGTGTCATGAGCTAACTTAAGAGTTTTTAGTTCTTTAGTTAGAGCCTCAATCTTCTCCTTATCATTGTCATTCGTTTTATCTTGATTAGCATGATTAATTGGTCTTTCATCATAGTATTCATCACTAGAGTTGTCACCAAGAAAATCATCACCTAACAAGTCATCTTCATCACTATCGAAATCAACATACTCGGGGTGTGTTACCTTAGGACCTTTGGCCATGAAGCATCTTCCAATTCCTTCATTTGGTGAGTCAAATATGTTGTAGGAGTTGGTTGACACAAGTGCTAGACCGGCAACACCTTCATCTTGAGTATCTTCGGAGTCGGAGTGATAACTTCTCTCGGAGTGGCTGTTGGAGTCGGAGCCGGATACCCATTCACCAACATGAGCTTGATGTCTTCGTCTTGTGTAGCTCCTTGATGATTTTTCCTTCCTTTCCGAATCCTTGCTTCTCCGTGAGTGTCTTCGTTCATAACGGTCATCTCTACTCCTTCTCTCTCTTGGTGGTGATCCTTTGCTTCTTCTTTTTGGAGAATCTTCTCTTCTCTTGTAGGGAGCCGTACACTCATTGGAATAGTGTCCGGGTCTTCCAAAATTGTAACAGTTTCGCTCTCGACTAGAAGATCTTTTGTCATTGTAGGACCTTGACTTGGAGCTTCTATCTTTGCTTCTACTCTTGTAGAACTTGTTGAAGTTCTTCACCATTAAGCTCAATTCTTCATTAAAGTCTTGTTTCTCACTTGATGATGTAGGAGCTTCACATGAGGCTTTATAGGCACCACTTGACTTGTTGTGAAGTTCCTCTTTATCCTTAAGTGACATCTCATGAGCAACAATTCTTCCAATCACTTCCGTTGGCTTGAGATCTTTGTAATTGGGCATCATTTGGATCAATGTGCACACGGTATCATATTTTCCATCCAAGGCTCTTAGGATCTTCTTGATGATGAATCTATCAGTCATCTCTTCACTTCCTAAGCCGGCAATCTCATTTGTGATGAGAGCAAGCCTAGAGTACATTTCAGTGACACCTTCACCATCCTTGAACTTGAACTTGTCAAGTTGGCTTTGAAGCACATCCAACTTGGATTCCTTGACGGAGTCGGTACCTTCGTGCATATCAATCAAAGTGTCCCAAATTTCCTTTGCATTCTCAAGGCGGCTGATTTTGTTGAATTCTTCGGGGCATAATCTGTTGAAGAGAATATCACAAGCTTGAGCATTGTATTGCAACATCTTCAACTCATCCGTGGTAGCTTCACGGTTTGGTTCTTTCCCATCAAAGAAGTCACCTTGCAAACCAACACACACAATAGCCCAAACAGCGGGGTTATGTCCAAGAATATGCATTTTCATTTTATGCTTCCAACTAGCAAAATTAGTACCATCAAAGTAAGGACCTCTACGGTGATAATTTCCCTCGCTAGACGCCATACTCTCCTAGGTTGTGAAACCAAGGCTATGACCACCAAAAGCTATGGAGATCAAGCAAATGGAGACCAAAGCTCTGATACCACTTGTAGGATCAAAAGTATGTCTAGAGGGGGGGTGATTAGACTACTTGACCAAATAAAAACTTAACCTTTTCCCAATTTTAGTTCTTGGCAGATTTTAGCTATTTTAGGACAAGTCAAGCAATCATCACACAATTCAAGCAAGCATTCAAAGAGTTTATGGGCAGCGGAAAGTAAAGCATGCAACTTGCAAGAATATAAAGTGAAGGGTTTGGAGAATTCAGACGCTATTGGAGACACTGATGTTTTTCCCGTGGTTCGGATAGGTGGTGCTATCCTACATCCACGTTGATGGAGACTTCAACCCACGAAGGGTAACGGTTGCGCGAGTCCACACAGGGCTCCACCCAAGGGAAACGGTTGCGCGAGTCCACACAGGGCTCCACCCACGAAGGGTCCACGAAGAAGCAACCACCCACAAAGGGTCCACGAAGAAGCAACCTTGTCTATCCCACCATGGCCATCGCCCACGAAGGACTTGCCTCACTAGCGGTAGATCTTCGCGAAGTAGGCGATCTCCTTGCCCTTACAAACTCCTTGGTTCAACTCCACAATCTTGTCGGAGGCTCCCAAGTGACACCTAGCCAATCTAGGAGACACAACTCTCCAAGAAGTAACAAATGGTGTGTAGGTAATGAACTCATTGCTCTTGTGCTTCAAATGATAGTCTCCCCAACACTCAACTCTCTCTCATAGGATTTGGATTTGGTGGAAAGAAGATTTGAGTGGAAAGCACCTTGGGAAGGCTAGAGAACAAGATTCATATGGTAGGAATGGAATGTCTTGATCTCAACACATGAGTAGGTGGTTCTCTCTCAGAACAAATGAGTTGGAATGATGTGTGTGTTCTGATGGCTCTCTCACTGAATGAGAAAGAGGTGGAGGGGTATATATAGCCTCCACACAAAATCCAACCGTTACACAGTTTTCCAATCTCGGTGGGACCGAATCATAAAACTCGGTCTGACCGAAATAGTAAACCTAGTGACCGTTAGGAATTTCAGTGGGACTGACATGCAACTCGGTGGGACCGATTCGGTTAGGGTTTGGGCATAACGTAATCTCGGTGAGACCGATTACACAAACTCGGTGAGACCGAATTTGGTAATTAGCTAACCAGAGAGTTGGTCAGGCAAACTCGGTGGGACCGATTTGCTCTTTCGGTGGGACCGAGTGGAACTCGGTGAGACCGAAAAGTTACAAAGGGGAAACACTGAGTTTACATTGCAATCCCGGTGGGACCGATTCGCTCTTTCGGTGGGACCGAAAAGTTACGAAAGGGAAACAGAGAGTTTGCAAACCCATCTCGGTGGGACCGAGAACCTTATCGGTAGGACCGAATTGCTAGGGTTTGGCAGTGGCTAATGACAAGTGAAACTCGGTGGCGCCGGATAGGAAAAATCGGTAGGACCGAGTTTGGCTTAGAGTTTAGGTCATATGTGGATGTGGGAAAGTAGTTGAGGGTTTCGGAGCATATCACTAAGCACATGAAGCAAGAGGCTCATTAAGCAACACCTCATCCCTCCTTAATAGTATTGGCTTTTCCTATGGACTCAATGTGATCTTGGATCACTAAAATATAAAATGAAGAGTCTTGAGCTTTTGAGCTTGATCCAATCCATTGTCCTTAGCATTTTGAGGGTTCCACTTTCACATCCATGCCATGCCAATCATTGAGCTTCCCTGAAATAATTGTCTTGGAATAGTATTAGCTCAATGAGCTATATGTTGTTATGAATTACCAAAACCACCTAGGGATAGTTGCACTTTCAATCTCCCCCTTTTTGGTAATTGATGACAACATATAGATCAAAGCTTCGACAAAAGATAATAAGCATGAAATATATCGTCGCTTTGAGAAGTATGTGATAAGTAAGAGCTCCCCCTAAATTTGTGCATATTTAAAATTTGCTTTGGACTGCAAATGCACAAAGAGTTAGAGTCATGGGTTACTCTTCCATGTCACATACATCTTGGTGGAGTGCTCAAAATGATAAGATTGAAATACATGCACTCATCACCAAGAATAGTGAATGATCACAAACGATATAATATTTAAGCAAGCATTAAGCAAAAATTAAGTGTAGCTTATGATCAAACACATGATCATCGATGTCTCACAAGCATAAGGACGTAGTATCAAGCACTCAAAAGCAGAAGAGGTTCGAAAAACCACCAAATAAAGCAAGAGAGAAAAGCAACACACTCTCTCTCTCGAAGCCTATGATCTATACATCTTCTCCCCCTTTGGCAACAAGTTACCAAAAAGTTCCTAGAAAATGCATAGTGCTAAATCGATGCTCAGGCTTGATCTTCAGGTGGTGGTGGAGTCCGGATCACTCCAAGGACGAAGGCTTCTGTATATGTTGAAGTAGTCGCTGGAGTTGGAGCTGAAGTAGATGCTGGAGCTGAGGCTGTAGCTGGTGCTGAAGTGGTGGCTCTGGTGTCAGCAACTGGCAGTGCAGACGACCTCAGACCTCATGGCACTCTAGAAAATGCTTGAGTCGTGGTCCTGCCTCTCCTCTCATTTATGTCCTCCTGGAGCTGCTCCACTGCAGACTGTACTTCTGTTACCTTGACATCCAAGTCATAGAACTTCTGTTCCATGATCCTCTCTAGGCTCTGCTGATTCTTATTGAGGTTTGCCAAACTTTGCTCAATTCTCAGCGTGGATGCAATCAAGTAACTGAGCTTATCTTGCTTGGTCTTCAAGAAATAGTCAGATGCCTCCTCTTGAGTAGGCATCCTGGCAGCTTTTGCTTCTTCGCCTTCTCCTTCTTTGCAAATGCTTGTGCAGATGATGGCTCATTCTCTGTCATCACAACTTCATTGTCCTCGAAATCTGGACGGATGGGCATGTGTTCCTTATCCAACAAATATACGCCCGTCCCCATCTTGGAATTGATGAGCTCCTGAATCTGAGGGGCATATTCACAGCTCCTCTTCTGATCTGCCACAGTCCTTTTGATCGTTTCCACTATGAGGGATGCGATATGTGATGCATATGTAAGATTTGGCGAGGAATGAATGAACCTGGCCTCAACTTGGAAATCCAAGAGTGCCACTGGAAAGGTGAGGTGATTTCGGTTGAAATCGATATAAAGAACATCGGAATCGGAGACACGGTTTGGAAATGGCAAGCAATTCAAATATGGCACCGGTTTGCTATAAACAGCAAGTAGACATCTAAATGCAACAAGACAAACATGCTACAGCACCCAAACATGGCAACAAAATACATGGCAGGGATCCACTCATGAAGCTTAACAAAATATGAACACTGAGCTACGGCCAATTCATCCATTAACAGGTTCAAACAAGCATGGCAAAATGCAATTGGTAAACAGATTTCAGACTTAGTGAAATTAACACTTGTCTGGAATTTCAGATCAGGTAGCACACTTTGGAGCAAGAAAACTATATGCTACAGGAACTTAACATGGCAAAGCAAGGCATGGCATGGAGCTACTCAAATAGCTTAACAAAAGTCCCTTAGTGAACTTGAGCCAAAAGGGATCAGAAAATACAATTGCAAGCATGTGAACATGGCAAAAACATAAACAGATCACGGACTTGGAGAAAATCTGGAGCATGCAAATCAGATATCAAGTAGGCATGTTTACGAGCTCGATGCACTCACTATAGAGCAAGGCATGACAATCTAAGCATACACCCATCAAGAATACACATTATACAAGCTAGACATGGCAAGATCGACAACATAGCACGCACAGATCAACTACAGCATCCTCGGCAAAATCGCTAACAAGTAGACAATCTTCCCAGATTCACGAAATAGCAAAAGTAGAGCTCGATTGAATCAAGCTAGGTTGCTCCATAAATTCAAACAAAGACATGGATGGATAGAGCACTACAAGATTAACAAAACATCCTTACTGATCATCCTCAAAAGAGGCACGGATCACTAGGAAACAACATGAACATATGGCATATTGATAAAAAAAAGATCAAGGACTTAGTGGAATTGCTAAGTCCTTGAAATCAACATTAACGAATGCACCACTTTGCAAGCTTGTGCTAGTCACCACACACATCACAAAAATACATGGATAGCACCACTTTGCATTTCGGGCAACAAGATGAGCTCAAATGAAAATGATGCAATGAGATGAAATGATGTTCTCTTTGAGACGAACATTTTGATATGCTATATGCCCAAAACGGATCTATGGATGCAAAGGTACGGCACGATGAACATGGCAATTTGGACTGCAGACTTAGGGAAAAAATGGGGTCAACCTAGGGTTTTCAGATCTGGATCGGATTGCCGGCACGCGAACCGAGGTGGCCGGATCCTCTCGCCGGAGAAGAGGGGCGGTGGCCGGAGCTGTCGGGGAAGGGCATGGGCGCAGTGGCCGGGCGCGGACTCCGGCGCCGGCTGGTGGCGAGAACGAAGCGGTGGGGTCGGCGTCCGGTGGGGCGGCGCGGTCACCAGCGAGGGCGTGGTGGCCGGCGTCGGCTTCGTGCGGAGGCGCGGTGTCTCCGGCCGGCCAGAAGAAGGAGGCGGTGCGCGGGGAGCCCGTGGGGCAGCGACGCGCGAGCGTGGGCCAGGGAGGGCCCCGCCTGGGCCCCGGCAGGCCTGCGCGGCGATGTGGGCGCGCGGGCGGCGGGCGAACCGGGCGATGACACGTGGCAGCGGCGGGCGGACCGGACACGTCCGACCTGCGGAAAAATCGTCCGGCGGCGGCGGATGGAGTGGATCTAGGGTTTCAGGAGAGGGGAACCGAGAATTTCGGAGGGGGTGTATTTATAGGCATAGAGGGAGCTAGGAGTGTCCAAATGAGGTGCGGTTTTCGGCCACGCGATCGTGATCGAACGCTATAGATGATGGAGAGGGTTTTGGTGGGGTTTGGCCCAAAATGGAGGGGTTGTCAGGACCCCGACTCAATGCCACATCGATCTAGCATGTAACACCTCATATCACTTTGCGGCCTCACGCACGGTATTCCCACGGGTGTCGCCTTACCTTTGCCCGGGACCGTTTGCGCCTTTTGGCACACGTATATGACAGTGTCGCTAGCATCCATATGATAAGGAGCCCGGGCTGACATGGCTAGTCGTAAACCCAAAGTGGCACAGACTTACAGGGACAGGCATCCATGACCCAGCATCGAACGTGTCGGTCATCAGCGAGTGAATCCAGGCTGTAGCACTGGGCTAGCAGGACTCGGGTGAACCGGGCTGTAGCGGGCTAACAGGACTCCGATATTCATCGCGTGACATTTCCCCGAAGGGACAGACACAGGAACGAAGAAGGACACATGCCGGCCAGCCTAAGTGTTCCGGAGCAGTAGCAAGCTACCATGGCTTGGTGGAAACACTAGGAGACATTTCCCGGTAAGAGAGGCTACTAAAGATAAACAACTAGATGGTCAGATCCCACACATACCAAGCATGTCAATAGCATACACACAATATGCTCGATATGTGCAAATACAACATGGCATCACAACATGACTCTACGACTCAAGTAATTTATTCAATAGGCTCCGAGGAGCGAGATATTACAAACATGGGTCTCATGACCCAACAATCAGAGCATACAAGTCAAAGCACAAGCGGAAGCTATCATGTCTGGGTACAGACATCTATAACTGAAAAAGGCTGAGAAGCCTGACTATCTACCAGATCCTGCCGGGGCACAAGATCGTAGCTGAGGTAACAAGCTAAACGTCGAAGTCCACGCGGTACTACTAGCGAGACCGAAATCTCTCTGCAAAACATAAAATAGGCAAACGTGAGTACAAATGTACCCAGCAAGACTTACATCAGAACTAACTACATATGCATCATTATCAACAAAGGGGATGGTGGGGTTTAACTGCAGCAAGCCAGCTTTGACTCGGTGGCTATCCTAACCTACGACTGCAAGTAACTCCTTTTGAGGTGGCGCACACGAGTCCACATATTCACCATATCAATACACCACTATGGATCCGCTCCCATCTACCTACGAGAACGCCATCCATAGCACACACGCTTATCTTGCGTATTTTAGAGTATCCACTTTCACTTGTCTATGAACTGATATAAGCAACCCAGAAGTCCTTTTCCGCGGACACGACTATTCGAATAGATGATGTTAACCCTGCAGGGGTGTACTTCTTCACACACGCTCTCACCACTTACCGCCGTTTACACGACATGTACTCGGCAACCTTCAAGCGGAAGCCCAACGTGGGTGTCGGCCACGGCCTGCCTAAACACTCGAGTCTCTAGTCCAGGTTTATCGCCTATTCGGGTTCCATCCATGAGGAGATCCGGCCGGAGTTTCGCTCACAGCCCCAAACGATGTGAACAGGGTTACGTGACACCAAACGGGCGCCCGGTATACCCAGCCACGTGCCTACCGCATCACAGCCCACCCCTCCGGTCAGCGCTGCCCACGGCCTCCAGCATACTACAAACACCAGAAACTACTTGCAACTCCTGGACAGAGGACAAGGGTGATCAAGAAGCCGAGAGGGTCCATTGGTTTCGGGCCCAATGCGTGGTAGTGGCTGAATCATGGATCACAAACACAGAACTCAGTTCCTGAGGACGGCTGCAATGAGACAACCCACCATGTACTCCTACATGGCCTCTCACCGCTACCTTTACCAAATCGTGTTCACACGCTTAGCTCACACACCGTAGGACATGTTCACACACCTCAGATTCATCCCGGATGAATCAGACCTGACTCAACTCTAAGCAGTAGCAGGCATGACAAACAAGCATGAATGAGTAGGCACATCAGGGCTCAAACAACTCCTACTCATGCTAGTGGGTTTCATCTAATTACTATGGAATGACAGGTCATGCAGAGGATAAAGGGGTTCAGCTACCGCAGCAAGTAACAGATGAATCGATGTTGTCCTAATGCAGTAAAAGAGAGCAGGAGCGAGAGAGTGGGATTGTATCGGAATGAACAAGGGGGTTTTGCTTGCCTGGCACTTCTGAAGATAACATTGAGTCTTCATCAGTGTCAACGATCACATCATCGGTATCACGTCTATCGAGAGGGGACAATTACCGGCAACATAGAAGGGAACACAATCAATGCAATGCACAATATGATGCATGATCATGACATGGCAAAATGAATGTGTTTTGAGCTAATGCAACTAGCAACAGATTAAATGAAGTTGGTTTGAATACAAGATTCAAATTTAAACTCCATATGTGATTATTCAAATGCCATTTAATTGATTTGTGCTAAACAGCAGCTATAAGTTGTTCTATCATGCATGAAAATGGTACAGATGGATTCCTTGAATTTTTCTGATAATTTTTCATATATAATTTATTTAATTTGGAGTTACGGTTGAATTTCTATGATTTATTGAAGTTTAGGACATTTTCTGAAAATAATAAATCATTTAAGAATTATTTAAATTCCAGAAACATTTACTACGTCAGCAGTGCGTCACCGTGACGTCAGCAGTCAACGGGCGCGGTCCAGGTCAAACCTGACGTGTGGGGACCACACGTCAG
>NC_041386.1:512529877-512530890 GCF_002162155.2 Triticum dicoccoides | reverse complement strand
AGTGACACAGTTAACTAACCTAAGTTTAATTAGAGCCTGGGCCCGCATGTCAGTGTCCTATCTACTTAACTAAGTTAGTTAACACTAACTTAACCTGGTACTAATTAAACAGGGGGGCTGGGCCCACACGTCAGTCAGAGAGAGGGGAGGGTCAAACCGGGCAGTGGGTCAACCCACGCCGGTCAAGGGTCAACGGTCGCCGGCGTTTAGCCGCCGGCGAGTCCAGACGCGGCGGAGGGGCTCGGGAAACGTCCTCCGGCGACCAAAACAGCGGCAGCGATCATCTACGCGTAGCTGGCGCTCAGCCGCATCCATCTAGGCAAGCGGGAGGGGCTGAGGTCGAACGGGCTCGCCGGAATCGAGCTCGCGGCGGCGGCCGAGGTTCGGACCTCGATGGAAATGAGGCTACGGTTGACGAGAGGACGAACGGATGCTTGTTTTGGGCTCCTGGGACCACGCTGAGCGCAGACACGTGCTCAAACACGGGCGGCAGCAACTGTGGCCGCGGCGGCGCCATGACCGTCGGCGAAGAGCTCTCGGCTCGTTGTGAACGGCGGCTAGAGAGGGAGATAGGGCACGGGGAGAGGGGGAATCGGGTCAAAGGCTCACCGCGGAGCTGCAGGGAGGGTTAGTGGGCTCGGGGGCGGCTGGAGTGCAGCGAATCGACGGCGACGATCTCCGGTGGCCGAGGAGGGGAACGGCGATGTGGGCGGCGATGCAGGGCTCCCTTCGTTGCGTAGCTCCATGGAGAGGTCGGGGGCGTCGAGGCGGAGCCTTTGGTCACTCTGGTGGGGTGGAACGACGGTGGTGGCTACGGCTGCGACGAGCGGCGGCGACGGCGGTCCTCGGTCGCGCGAGTGAGAGAGCCAGAGAAGAGAGAAGAAGGAATGAGGGAGAGTGAGAGCGGTCCAGGGGGGTGTGTGGCATCCTCAGGGCGACGGGGAGACAGGCAGAGAGGCAGGAGGTGGCCTGGGCGTGTGCCCGCGCGCTCCGGCCACGCGCCTGCGCCTACT